>NC_060273.1:68317902-68617902 GCF_021613505.1 Equus quagga | reverse complement strand
GAGGCTAGTTTAACTTCCTCGTTTTGTAGTTAAAGAAAATGAGGTTCAGAGCGATGAGTTTCAGATCTCGGCAGCACGTGTAGGTTAACATTTGAAATTGCGATAGAAAAGAAGGTGCCCAGTTACAGCGTAAATCTGACCCCTGCGGAGCTCATGCTGGGTGAAGTGCTGCTTGAGAAGTGTTGGCAATCTTACCCCTTTGGCGGTTGGGATCTTCTGTGGGTGAAAGCCTGTCTACCTTCATTCTTTTCTTTAGCAATGCTAAATAAAAGACTCCTGTGTATATACGAAAGTAGAAGACGCTTTCAAAGACTTGAATTTGTGTTTTTCTACTACAGTTGTACTTTAGATTTTATAAGCCTGTATACACCCTGGCTTAATGAAATAATGTCCCTCTGTTGCAGGTCCAAATCATTACTTTACATCACAAATGTCTCTATTTGAGATAAAACTACAATAAAAGTTTTGGGACTAGCCTTCTAAATTAGTTCTGATTGTAATGGCTTTCAACTTTTTGGAGTTTTTTAAGAATTTTTTTTTTTGTTTGTATAGACACTTTTTGGGATTGGTCTTTATGAGTAAGGATCTTTTGCAGTCAGAGGGAGCGTGTAATTTACATCCTTGTAAGAAAATTTAAGAACTGTGAGGAAGCTTAATATTTGTAAGTGTTTCCATTTATCCAGTACTTTCTATGTTTCTTAGTACAAAGTAGCAATAGGTAAAGGGTCAAAATGTTGCATGGACAAGTTTCATACCTTTGTTGGTGTTGCTATAAATAACAGATTGCTTTATAGTATAACATTGTTTTACTTGGAACTTGCCTTCCTGTAGCAATGCCATTTACCTGCATTTAGACACCTGTTAACTATTGAATTGGCATTTTGAGTTAGCAAATGTTAAGACGCTATACCTGCTTTTAAAATGGTAAGTTTGAGTCCAGCTGATTTATTACTCCTTGAGGTAAAATAAATGAGAATGAGATTACCTTATGCATTAATTGAGGGAAAGTTTTGTTAGTTTCCCGTTCAGGTATTTAAAAAAACACTGTTCTTGGTTTCAGCAAATGGTTATAAAAACTGATATTTCACAGATTGATAGCCCAGTTGATCTGTTATGCGTTCATTTATCAAGAACAGCTGAATTGGAGCAAATTGGGATAATACAAGACTTGTGTGCCTCTCTGCTTCCCAGCTGAGGCAGAGGTTACTTTTGTTAATCTTTTCAATCTGAGCTTTTGTACCTCTTCTGACTGGTAGAGAAGTAGGCAGTTCTTTGTTCTTTTTTTTAACTTGGATTCAGTTTGCTGGTCTCAGCTGACAGTCTGCTAAGGAAACACCAGGAGATTTGGTAATGTTTTTGGTGACCTGCTTTGCACCAGATCTTTGTAATTTACCTTATTGATTTTTTTACTTTAACTTGTTTTAGTACTTTGCATAGAAAGTAAAGGGCAGAGGTTAGTTTTACATTTTTACAGGTTTGTGAATTGTGTATGGTTCTTAGGATGCATCGATGGGTCAGCGTTAAAAGATGAAGTTTGATGTAAAGCCTGAATTTGTAACCTAAACCAATTTTGTCTTTTCGTCAGTTTAATAAAATTACTCACTTGATCTTTCAATGTTTTGCAATTAGACTGGTTTTTTAAAATAATATTTCAGAATTCAAATATGCACTGTATGTCCATTTAATTGTGCTTTACGACTGCCTTGGACAAAACTTACTGACTTTACAAAGGGAGATAGTTGTCAAAGTAGGCAGGTTTAAAACAAAAAGGCACGCACCCGCCCCCCGCCCCCCCCCACCCCCCCACCCGTCAGCTGTTAACGGCTAGTGGGAAAAACCTTTAGTGCAGTACTGTTCTTCCAGCCCTGGAGTTAAATTTAGATTCAGTAACTGTAATCTCACTTGTAGCTGGTGATCACGCTGTGGCGGTTAACCAGGTTTATGTTTTAAAATCTCAAAAGTCAGCTTTCTTTTTACGGATTTTTGTTGTTAAGTAATCTTGGACACCGTGTCTGGCCTTGGTTGGGAAAGCTGACTTGGAAGCTACGTGATATGGCGAAGGCTGGGAATGATCTGCGCATGAAGAGGGGGCTTTGTTTTATTTATTTATTTATTTTAAAGATTGGCACCTGAGCTAACGTCTGTTGCCAGTCTTTTTTTTTTTCTTCTTTTCCCTGAAGCCCCCCAGTACATAGTTGTATATTGTAGTTGTGGTCCTTCTGGTTGTGCTATGTGGGACACCCCCTCAGTGTTGCCTAATGGGCAGTGCCATGTCCGTGCCTAGAATACGAACTGGCGAAACCCTGGGCCACGGAAGCGGAGCACGGGAACTTAACCGCTGGGCCATGGGGCCCGTCCCAAGAGTGGGCTTTATACAGCAGAAAGTAATAAAAAAAATAAGTTCTCTCACAGGCTGTGGCCTTAGTAAATAAATAAGGTCTTTAGATGACCTTAAATGATAGATTTCCCCTTCTGTCCTCTGATACTACAATGTTATGTTGTAATACTGCTTAGCTGTGTAGCCTGTGTACTGTATTTCAGATGTTAATAAAAAATAAGAGGCGGTTCAGAGAAAGCAAGCTGGCGTCCTGGGTGGGACATACTTCCCCTTTGTAGGGATGTACTCCTTCCTGGCTCTTAAGTGGCTATGTAACAGCATCGATGTATATTTGTATAGCCCTTTACGTGTTTTAAAAGTGCTTTCACATATTTTCATGTTTTTATTTCTAAGAGAACTGAAGCTCTGAAATCCAAATAGTTGTCTAAACTCTTTTGTAAAGCATGTGGTTGGTGCACCTATTAGGGAGCTGTAGACAGCTTTGTGCTATTTCCTTATTCAGAAAACCTTGAAGGATTCAGAATTTGGAAGGTGTGAGTCTAACACCTACCTATCATGGTACATTTATCAAAACTAAGAAATTGACATTGGTAAAATACTACTAACTAAATGATTGACCTTTCTTGAATTTCCTTAGTTTTTCCACTAAGGTGCTTTTTCTCTTCGAGGATCCAGTCCAAGGTACCACGTTGCATTTAGTCCTCCTGTCTCCTTGGTCTCTCTCTGTGATGGTTTCTGTCTTTCCTTTGTCATTTATGATGCTGATGCTTTTGATCTCAGTTTGGGTATGTCTGGTATTATGTCTGGACTGTGGTTATGGGTTTGGGAGAAGACGACCAGAGGTGACTTATCAGCCTTCTTATCACATCAGGGCATGTGTAATGTTATTACTGGTTGAATTTAATCTCGATCACTTGATTCAAGTGGTGTATGCCAGGTTAGTATTTGCCCCCTTTGCATAGTCTCTTCATTAGAAGCTAGTCACTAAGAGGGAGGAGAAACGGTGATTTTGTGGAAATATATTAAAGCTACCACTGTAGGGTCTGGCTCCGTGGCTGAGTGGTTAAGTTGGCGTGCTCCGCTTTGGCGGCCCAGGGTTTCATGGGTTTGAATCCTGGACTCGGACATGGCACTGCTCATCAGGCCATGCTGAGGCGGCGTCCCACATACCACAACTGGAAGGACCCACAACTAGAATGTACAACTATGTACTGGGGGGCTTTGGGGAGAAGGAGGAAAAAGCTACCTGTGTAATTACTAAATATTTTGGGGTAGACACTTTGAAGCTTTGCAAATATTCTATTTCTCTAAAGTTTCCTCCCTTAATTTTAGCATTTATTAGTGGATCTTTCCTGCAGCTGTTGCTGGGGTGTTCTAATGGTAATTTTTTATCTCCTTCATTCCCTCTACATTTGAAATTCTTCTGTAAGGAAGACTTGTCTCGGTTTATTTTTAAGACTTTATTTTCTTACCTGTTAATTTTTTTATTTAGTCATTTATGTCACTATAGACTCATGGATATTTTATTCTTTGGGTTGTATTCCAGTGCTATTCTAACTTACTTTTACTTATATTTTTTATTTTACAAATTGTTCCTATTTTGGCTCTTGTGTCCTTTTGACGTTCCCCCATGCTTTTTCCCCCAAGTATTTTCTTTCTTTACCAGGTGATTCAGGCTCGTCTTGTATTTTGCCTGTTGCAGTCCTAGAATCAACCGTTCTCCAGGGAGCTGTCAGGAGCGATTTTGAAGGGAGGTGACAGGTGGTAAATGTGAAGAGTTTGGAAAATAGATTGAACAGTGGACCCGTGATGGTGATACTTACTGCTTTTGCTCTGAGCACAGACATTGGCTTCTGTATTAAAGTTTCTCTGGTTCTGGGAGAACGTTTTTGTTTCTCTCATAACTAAAGTAAATTTCAAATGTTGGAATGCATAGCATAACCTTGCAGAAATTTACAGCAGTTTAGTGTATGCTCAGTTCTTATAAACCCTTACTGGTTATTTTTTCCTACTATTTTTGATAAATTATTAAAGTAAAAAGGCCGCAAAATCCCATCATACCTGGCATTGATAATTAACATCGTGTCACTCTTTTACGTTTGACTTCTTTTTTTCTATTCAGTTTCCCATTCCCCTCCTTTCCCCTGAGACAACCTTTCATCTTTCAAGGCCATTTTATTGATGGGGTAAAAATTTTTAAGAACAGCTTCGTTGAGGTATAATTGACATAGATTAAACTGCACATATTTCAGGTGTACTATCTGGTAATTCTTGGCGTTATTTATACCCATGAACCCATCATCACAATCAAATCCATCACTCCTCATCTCCTGCCCCCAGGAATCCTTTGTCTACTTTCTGTCACTGAAGATTAGTTTGCAATTTTCTAGAATTTTTATGAAAATGGAATCATATAATATGTGCTTTTTTTTTTAATTGCTGGGTAGTACTATTTTGTAAATATACCACAGTTTGTTTATCCATTCATCTGTTGATGGACATTTGGTTTGTTTCCATCTTTTGGCTGTTATGAATAAAGCTTCTTAAGAGACTACCTAACTTTTCCAAAAGTGGTTGTACCACTTGACATTCCCACCATCCATGTTTGAGGGTTCTACTCCTTAATATGCTGGCCAGCACTGTGTGGTCAGCCTTTTAAATTTTAGTCATTCTGGCAGGTGTGTTGTGGTACCTCACTGTGGTTTTAATTTGCATTTCTGTAATTACTTATGATTAGTATTTTTCATGTCCTTATTTGTCATTCAGATAATTTCTTTGCTGAAGTGTCTCTTCAGATCTTCTGCTCATAATTCGTGGGGTGGTTATTCAGTTTTGAAAGTTCCTTATGTATTCTGGATACAGATTTTCTATCAGATACATGCTTTGCAAATATTTACTCCTAGTGTGGCTTGTCTTTTCATTCTCTTAATAGTGTCTTTTGTAGAGCAGAAGGTTTTAATTTTAACAGAGTCCACATTATCAATCTCTTCTCTTACCATATTTTTGGTTTTGTGTCTAAAATCTATGCTTTAGGGGCTGGCCCCCTGGCCGAGTGGTTAAGTTTGCACACTCTGCCTTGGCGGCCCAAGGTTTCACTGGTTCGAATCCTGGGTGTGGTCGTGGCACTGCTCAGCAGGCCATGCTGAGGCGGCGTCCCACATAGCACAACCAGAAGGACCCACAACTAAAATATACTACTATGTACTGGGGGGATTTGGGGGGAAAAGAAAAGATCAGGACTAGTTGTTAGCTCAGGTGCCAATCTTTAAAAAAAAAAAAAATCTATGCTTTAGTCAAGGTCATGCAGATTTTGTTTACAAGTTTTAGATTTTACCTGAAACCATTTTGAGTTAAATTTTAATTGTGAGGCATGAGTTGAGGTCCTATTTTTTTTCTATCTATGGATATGCAGTTACAGCACTGTTTGTTGAAAAGAGTATCCTTTTTCTAATGAATTGTCTGCTCTTTTGTTAAAAATCAGTTGTCCCTTTTTGTGTGGGTGTATTTCTTTACTCTGTTGCATGGATCTATTTGTCTGTTTTGTCTATTGTATTGTCCAGACTGTTTTAAAAATACATTTACGTATGTATCTATGAGTAGTATCTGGTATTGTTTTATGTATACTAAAAACCGTTGAACTTATTTAAAGACGATCATACAGTACGTATTTGGCAACTGACTTCATTTTATATTGTTTTTGAGATCTATTTCGTGCTGACTTTGTGATTGCCAAAATAGGGTGACTTTATGTCTTGCTTTCCTAGGGACAGTTCTAATTCACCCCACTTAACCTGGCATGATTATTAATAGTATCACTTTTCAGTCTTTTTTTTTCTGTCCAAAGCCCCCCGTACATAGCTGTATATTCTAGTTGTAAGTTCCTCTAGTTGTGCTGTGTGGGTTGCTGTCTCAGCATGGCTTGATGAGCAGTGCTAGGTCTGCACCCAGGATCTAACTGATGAAACCCGGGGCCTCCAAAGTGGAGTGCAAGATCTTAACCACTAGGCCACGGGGCTGGTCCCCTACTTTTCAGTCTTTTAATTGCCCATATGATTATCTTAGATACAGAGGTTTCCATGATGTGAATAAACCACAACTTAATCCATTTCCCATTTGACAGATGTGTAGGTTATTACTGGTCTTAGAAATACTGGTTTTAGAAATAGGGTGGTGGGGCTGGCCCAGTGCATAATGGTTAAGGTTGAGTGCTTGGCTTCGGCGGCCCGGGTTTTCCCAGTTTGGATCCTGGGTGTGGACCTACACACTGCTCATCAAGCCATGTTGTGGCAGCATCCCACATAGAGGAACTAGAAGGACTTATAACTAGGATATACAACTATGTACTGGGGCTTTGGAGAGAAAAAGGAAAAAGGAAGATTGGCAACAGATGTTAGCTCAGGGCCAATCGTCCTCACCAAAAAAAGCATACCAAAAAAAAAAGAAGGTGGCGGTGAATTTCTTTGTGTCTTGCGCAAATGAATGAGTTCCCTTAAATATGCATCTAGAAGAGAATTGCTAGATTCATAGCTTTTTTTTTTAAGATTTTATTTTTCCTTTTTCTCCCAAAGCCCCCCGGTACATAGTTGTTTATTTTCAGTTGTGGTCCTTCTGGTTGTGGCATGTGGGATGCCGCTTCAGCGTGGCTTGATGAGAGGTGCCATGTCCGCACCCAGGATTCAAACCAGTGAAATCCTGGGCCGCTGAAGTGGAGCATACGAACTTAACCACTCGGCCATGGGGCCAGCCCCCTAGATTCCTAACTTTTTTGATTTGGTTAGATAACTGCAAAATTGTTCTCTACTGTGGTTGTACTGATTGAAATTCATTCAGCAGTTTTGCAGGTTGTCTTTTCCCTGCTTCCTTGTCAGTGTATGATACTGACTGATAGTGTAATACTTTGGGGGATCTCCTGTGAGAAGGGATAGGTTTTAATTTACATTTACTGGTTACTTAGTTCATCTTTTGTTTGTTGCCCAATTAGTCTCCTGAGAGTTGCCTGTTCCATTTCTTTTGCCCATTTTTCTTTTGGGTTATTCTTTTTTTTGGTGAGGGAGATTTGCCCATTGCCAATCTTCCTCTTTTTTTTTTTTTTTTTTTTTTGCCCTTAAGGAAGATTAGCCCTGAGCTAACAGCTGTGTCGGTCTTCCTGTATTTTGTATGTGGGTCGCTGCCACAGCATGGCTGATGAGTGGAGTAGGTCCAAGTCTGGGATCCAAACTGGTGAACCCGCAGGCTGCCAAAACGGAGTGTGTGGAACTTTAAACACTCTGCTATGGGGATGGCCTGGAGTTATTCTTTATTTTAGTGATTTATATAGGAGTTCTGTGTTTATTGTGGATTCTAATCATTTGTTGTATGATGGTGCATTTTTTTTCTTAATTTAAAACTGGCACTTAGAGATCATGAGTTGTTAAGACATTTTGCTATTTTGATTTTGTGAGGAAGAATAAACTCAGCTATTAAAAATTCAGGTGGATTGTGGTCAGTCTTCTTCCATGCTTCCCTGCTCTTGAGACATAAATCCTCACAGCTCTTTAGACTCAGTTAAAAGAAGTATCTTTAGCATTTCTTTAAAGTTGCCATGCAGGGGCCAGCCTGGTGGCGTAGTGGTTAAGTTGGTGCACTCTACTTCGTTGGCCCAGGATTCCCTGGTTTGGATCCTCAGTGGGGGCCTATGCACTGATTATTAAGCCATGCTGTTGCAGGCATCCCACATATAAAATAGAGGAATATGGGCACAGATGTTAACTCAGGGCCAATCTTCCTCAAAAAAAAAAAAAGTTGCCGTGCAGTCTGGTAATTTGGGGTTAAGTGGACATTTTGAAAGATTAGGGAGTATTTCACAGATCAGGGTCAATCCAGCAAAAATAAATCCATGATTATGTTAGTCTGTGAGGCAGCATTGACATTTCCATTTGTATATATATTTTTTAGAGTAGCGCTTATTGACGACGTTATGTGCTTTTCCAATTAGGTAAGAAAAGTAAAAAAATTACATTCTTTGCTCCTTGTAGGTAACTAATAATTCTGTTGCCTCAGACTTTTTTTCCCCTGCACTGTAAACTACCTTAATTTCACTTTCATTGTTCTCTTTGAGGGATCCTAAGGCCAACACAAAGTGATAGTGTTGGAAAAATTAGAGTATTACAAGCCAAAAGCAAATTCCTTCTTAAAATTGGAAAACATCAGAATATATTCTGATATAAGTCTTTAAAAAAAGCAAAGTAAATAGATGCCTTGTTTTAAGACAAATTTAAAAGTGAAACCAGTAACTTTTTAGAAGCATGCTTAACTCTTGGAGTTTAGCCCTGGAAGTTGAGCAAAAGTAGTGAGACAGAAAACTCCCTGTACCATGAAAAAATTGAAATTGGACCATCCCCATCTGCTGCTAATAAATACAGAGAGGTGTTCTGTAGTCCTCAGATCTGTTGAAGTACTCTCTTGTACTAATTAAAGTCACACAGAGTGGAGTTAATGTTTGGAATTACAAACCTAAAGGGATTTTAAAGATCATTTCATTTCAAGAGAGCTAAAATATATAACATACCGCTCGCTGTTAGACATTGGTACCCTTTGTTGCATTTTTCTTTTTCTTTATTTTGTTCTGAAGGTAGTGCACATTCGTCCTAGGACATTCCAGCAATACAGAGGTCTAGGAATGTTATTTTTTAAATAGCTGCATAGTATTCCATTATATAATGTTTCTATATACATTATATGTAACATAATATAATTTCCATAACACAGTGCCGCAGTGAATACTTTTATAACTTATGTTTACATATGTTTTTATACCTTATGTTGTGTGTTTATACCTTGTGTTTTTTATATAGACTATTGCATAATGTAACTCCCCTCCCCCCCACCCCTTACACACACACACACATACACACACACACACACACGAAACAGTGGTCACTGCTTTCAGTTAGTGGTTAGGTTGTTGGTGTTTGGAATGAAGTGAGATAAGCAGTTGGACTGGTATTTTCTGGTAGCTCTTCTCAAGGGAAATATTCCTCATGACTTTGATGAATAAAATTGTTTCAGAAATACTTATTTCAATTCAGCAAACTTATTCTCCTAGCATAAGAATAAAGTAAATTATTTAGCAGTGTTTAACAGAATAGTAGAACTTAATGCTGTATTTATTGTTTTAAGAGAGCAGAAATTTTTATGCCTAATGGCATAAACATACCTGAAACAATTGTAGCTCCATGATGCATGTTTTAAAAGTTAAAATATTAAGATGTGCACTTGATTTGATTTTGTAGTTTGACTGGGCAGTTATATTCTGTGGGCAAGTCTTCCTGGATAGCATTCATATGAGTGGACCACGGCTGTTATGAAGTCAACCTAGAAGTTCTCTAAAATGGTAAAATTTTATATCAAGTTCTTGGGCTTCCATAGTCCAAGGTCCTCTGTTCAAAAATTCTTGTAGAAAATAATCCTGTATTTTTATTTTGCTAGCCAAGTACTTAAATAGTTTTCTGGGTGACAGAAAAGGGTGGGTGTAGAAATGCTTTCCTTCATCATAGTTAATAATTAGTAGTAAGAAGAACAGCTAACCATATCATTTGTAGGAATTTCTGTGAGCGATTTGTAATTTATGCCCCAGAAGGTTTATCCTCTTGATCTAAAAGCAGTGTAATAAGGGAGTGATCTCCAAATTGGAATGATTTGGAGTGTTCAACAAACTTACTTTGTCTGGGGAAAGTGGCATGTGTCTTTTAGAAAGTCTTCCAGTCTTCATATCAGCATGGGAAGGGGGAATCACTATTGGTAATTGAAATACTAAAAATAGTTTGTTTCCTCCTCCTCCTGTTTTGTTTTTTGCTGAAGAAGATTTGCCCTGAGCTAACATCTGTTGCCAGTCTTCCTCTTTTTGTATATGAGCCACTGCCACAGCATGGCCACTGACAGATGAGTGCTGTAGGTCCATGCCTGGGAACTGAACCCGAGCTGCTGAAGTGGAGCACACCAAATTTAACCACTAAGTCACCAGGGTTGGCCTAATAGTTTTTTTCCTGTTCCTAGTTTTGGTACATGCTTCATAGTCTAGCCATTAATGTTGCATTGACATATGCTCTTATATTAGAAACAGCCCAAGTCCATAGTTGTACAAATTTGTAAAACTTTTTATTTTTTTCTTTTTTCATTGAAGTATAGTTGACATACAATATTGTATTAGTTTCAGATGTACAACTTAGTGATTCAACATTTATTTACATTACAAAATTATCATACTGATAAGGTTATTTACCACCTGTCATCGTACAAAGTTATTACAAGATTACTCTGTTCCCTGTGCTGTACATTACATCCTCACGACTTATTTTGTAACTGAAAGTTTGTAACTCTTATCCCCTTCACCAATTTTGCCCTTCCCCCAACCCCCTCCCCTCTAGCAATTACCAATTTGTTCTCTATATCCATGAGTTTGCTTCTCTTTTGTTTGTTCATTTGTTTTGTTTTTTTTTTTTGGATTCCACATATAAATGAAATCATACGGTATTTCTCTTTCTGTCTGGCTTATTTCACTTAGCATAATACCCTCTAGACCCATCCATGTTATCACAAATGGGAGGATTCCATCCTTTTTATGACTGAGTAATATTCCATTGTATATATTTACCACATCTTTATCCATTCATCTACCGAACACTTAGAATGCTTCCTAATCTTGGCTATTGTAAATAATGCTGCACTGAACATGGAGGGGGCATATATCTTTTTGAATTAGTGTTTTATTTCCTTTGGAAAAATACTCAGGAGTGGTATTACTGGATTGTATGGTAGTTCTATTTTTAATTTTTTAAGGAATCTCCATACTGTTGTTCATGGTGTTTGCACTAATTAATTTCCACCAACAGTGCCCGAAGATTCCCTTTTCTTCACATCCTTGCCAATATTTATTTGTTGTCTTTTTGATAATAGCCATTCTGACAGTGTGAGGTGATAACTTATTTGTGGTTTTCATTTGCATTTCCCTGATGATTAGTGATGTTGAGCACCTTTTCATGTACCTATTGGCCATCTGTATGTCTTCTCTACCAAAACGTATTAAAACTAATAAATGAATTCAGTAGAGTTGCAGGATACAAGATAAATATATGGAAATCAGTTGTGTTTCTATATGCTAACAATAAACTGAGAGAAATTAAGAAAACAATCCCATTTATAATTACATCAAAAAGAATAAAATACCTAGGAATACATTTAACAAAGGTCAAAGACCTGTACACTGAGAACTGTAAGACACTGATGAAAGAAATTGAAGATCACATAAGTAAATGGAAAGATCTATTATGCTTATGGATTGGAAGAATTAATATAGTTAAAATGCCTATACTACTCAAAGCAACTTGCAGATTCGGTGCAATCCCTGTTAAAATACCAATGACATTTTTCACTTAACTGGAACAAATAATCCTAAAATTCGTACGAAATCACAAAAGACCCTGAATAGCCAAAGCAATCTTGGGAAAGAAAAACAAAGCTGGAGGTGCCACACTCCTGATGATCTTGAACTATACCACAAAGCTGTAGTAATCAAAACAGTATGGTACTGGCACAAAACACATAGATAATGGAGCAGAACAGTGCCCAGAAATAAACGCACACCTATATGTTCATTAATCTATGGCAAAGGAGGCAAGAGTATGCAGGAATGTTTGATAAATGAGGGGGAATCTTGGAACTTTTTAGCATGTGTTTTAATTGATATTCATAGTTTATAATTGTCACAGTAACTGGCAAAACACCAGTTTTTCTGAGGTAAATCCATTTGTTTGTTTACTTTCATTATTTTAGATTTGATAGATTGAGAGTTCTGATGAACCAGAGTGAGATTAAAGACTATTCTCAGGAGGTACCACGTTAGTTCACGTATTTCTCATAGCTTGTGTTTTATGTTTGGGCCAAAAACAAAGATGAAGATTTCAGAGAGGTGATTTACCAAATAAAGTTTTTCTAATTAGGATTGATTGAGTATATTTGTATAGATTCAAATCGCCAAAGTTTTCTTTTGTTACTGAGAATGGTGATCAGATAGATAAGGTTACTCACAGAACTGTTGGTGTGTGGTCT
This sequence comes from Equus quagga, assembly GCF_021613505.1. Taxonomy (NCBI): domain Eukaryota; kingdom Metazoa; phylum Chordata; class Mammalia; order Perissodactyla; family Equidae; genus Equus; species Equus quagga. The sequence goes on along the minus strand of NC_060273.1, from coordinate 68,605,478 downwards.
CCGATCACTGAAGAACTTCCCTAAACGTTTTGTGGTCATCGATGCTATTGGGTGGGTCAGTATTCTTAATTATTGTAATACATTTTCTGATGTCTTAAAGATTTTTTTTTTTAACATTTCATTAAATGACTTCTATTTTTTAAAGCTTTGTGCTTTAATGTTTTTAATTTTTTTTATTAAGATTATGATAGTTTACAACCTTGTGAGATTTCAGTTGTACATTATTGTTAGTCATGTTGTGGGTACACCACTTCACCCTTTGTGCCCTCCCCCCAACACACCCCCCCTCCCCTTTTCCCTGGTAACCACCGATCAGTTCTCCTTGTCTATATGTTAACTTCCACCTAAGAGTGGAGTCATATAGAGTTCATCTTTCTCTGTCTGGCTTATTTTGCTTAACATAATACCCTCAAGGTCCATCCATGTTGATGCGAATGGGACGATTTTGTCCTTTTTTATGGCTGAGTAGTATTCCATTGTGTATATATACCGTATCTTCTTCATCCAATCATCAGTTGCTGGGCACTTAGGTTGGTTCCACATCTTGGCTATTGTAAATAATGCTGTGATGAACATAGGGGTGCATGGGACTCTTGAGATTTCTGATTTCAGGTTCTTAGGATAGATACCCAGTAGTGGGATGGCTGGGTCATAAGGTATTTCTATTTTTAACTTTTTGAGAAATCTCCATACTGTTTTCCATAGGCTGCATCAGTTTGCATTCCCACCAACAGTGTATGAGGGTTCCTTTTTCTCCACAACCTCTCCAACATTTGTCACTCTTGATTTTGGATATTTTTGCCAATCTAATGGGTGTAAGGTGATAGCTTAGTGTAGTTTTGATTTGTATTTCCCTGTGGTTCCCCTGTGGTCCTTTCCAGTCAGTTCTCTCTCAGGCAGCTACTTTCTTATTGCTAGCACCTTAGGTGAGTTTTCTCTTTGGCCTTTTCTTACTCATTAAAGAAACAATGTTGTATGTGCTGTCTTAATCTAAGTTCTGGAAAATCTGGAAGTTCAACCTGACAGACGAATGGATGATCAGAATTCCATTTTCCTTATATAAAGTTCTAACCTTCTTTTGTGTGAGAATGTTGAATGAAAGAAAACTTTTTATTCCTCATGTGTCAGACAGTGTTAAGTTTTGAGGCTAGAAAGTTACATGTAAGAAATGGTGTCTATTAAGAAATTTAACATTTAGAAAGAAGCTTGCATTCTTTCAGAATGTTTTATCTGACCATGACTAATGTAGAATCCTTGAAGCCTTTGGCTACTTTTTTTTTAAAGATTTTATTTTTCCTTTTTTCTCCCCAAAGCCCCCTGGTACATAGCTGTGTATCTTTAGTTGTTGGTCCTTCCAGCTGTGGCATGTGGGATGCTGCCTCAGCGTGACTTGATGAGCAGTGCCGTGTCCGCGCCCAGGATTTGAACTGGCGAAACCCTGGGCCCCCGAAGTGGAGCGTGTGAATGTAACCACTCGGCCACGCATGGGGCCAGCCCCGGCCCTTGGCTATTTTAATTCAGGAATTTGTCCTTTTTTTTTTTTTTTACACGTGAAGCAATATAGTTTCTTTTTATTAAAATGCTGTATTTAGTCACATAGAAAATGATTTTTTTCTTTTTTTCCAGTTTTATTGAGATGTAGTTGACAGGAATATTATTTTCAAATAGTGCTATTACTTTGCTCGAGCTCGTTGGCCAGTATTTATTAAGGAAGAGCTTAAAGGAGAGACTGACGACCTAGAGCTTCTACTTGATGGAACTAGCTAGAGCTTGTAGTGTAAATATAAGCCTTGGGAGGCTCCGATGACTGACAGTGCAACTTGTAACTTTAGTATAGAGGATTGAAAATTGGGTTTCAACATAGCTGTTGTATGTTTCTGAAGTTGACAATTTCAGCCCAAAATAATGTATCATCTGTTGAGAAAGTTCAAAAATGCTCATTGAGGACCTAGTTTGCAAAGTATTCAATTATATTAAACTAATGAAATTAATATTTGGACAGTTGGTGAATGATACAGACTTTCTGGACAAGCTTCCGAATTATAACAGTTAGGAAGAATCCACAAACGAGATGAAGATGAATATAGGATATAAATATGTCTTGACTTTATGGCAATGACTTGAAATAAAATATTAATGATAATGGTGTAATCAGACCAATAATGACCTTTTTGAAATTCTTTTTAATTTGAATTATCTAGGTAATCTCAAAGGGAAAAGAGAAGTTCTAGAGGTGGTCTGTAAATTTTAATTTTTTTTACCTTTGATATGTAACCTAGAGGATTTTCATCATTTGCATAGAAGATTGGGTGTGACAAGTAGTATTGGATAAAATGTTTAGACATTATATCATGAGAAGACTACTTGGCAGAATCAAAGGATGCAGTTAGGTTGATGTTATTAGCCTAGTTAATGATGCCATTTTTAATGTTGACTGGGGAATAAGAGCACATGGTACTGAAGACATTAGCAAGAGCTAGAGTAAAAAGGTAGAGTAAAAAGATAGGACTTTACTTAGTGTGTTTTCTTCTTCTGATTTGTCCTATCATGAAGGTTCCCTTTAAGTTGCTTTTTATATTGTGGACATATTGTATATTTTGTATTAAGACAGAAGCAAAACTTTCTGTTCACCCTCTTTATATGTTAGAAAATATGTAAGTACAACTTAATGGAATAAAAATTATATTATCAGTTTCTGAGGTATCGGGAGACCTGTCTTCCATTTCTGAAGCCAGTCGTGAGATGACATTGGATTTTTCCTTTTATCTGAGATTGGGTCAGATGTTAGTGGTTTTCGAAGAGAATAGCTAAGCCCTTTTAAGAAAGGGAATTTATGTAGGGACTCTAATATATAAGAAAGTGCAGTTGCTCTGGTTTTTGTAATCTTAAAACTCAGAAACCGTAGGCTAGATAACTGTTAAGATCCTCTGATGTCCAGCTGTAATCTTACGAAGTTATGAAGAGTCTAGAATCAATAAGAACATCTGCAACTATCTTTTTTTGGACCAAGAGCCAGGGGAAAAATACACACAGCAGTTTCTCCTTCTGCCTACTTTAAGTGCATTAGTTTAAGACTTAGGATCCAGATTCTTGTTACTGCCCTCCTCATAACCATGCCTGCAGGCAAATTCTTGTTTCGTAGGGCTGAGATGCTATTCCATTTCGATGTAGTGGCTGTAATTTGGGGAAAAGGGAGAACAAGTCTTGAACTAATTTGTTAGATTCTGGTGAAACAAGTGGTAAATGGGACAGATATTCAAGAATAATACAGAAATGCGCTGTATGAGGATAAACGTATATCTACGGATTACTTCTGCAGGATTTGACCAAACAAACTCAATCCATTTTGCCCATTCTTTAAGAAGACTGAAATGCAGTTTGTCTCCTTTTCTTTCACACTGGAATTAATCTGTACGGATCCCTCTGTGCGCCTTTATGTTTAAGTTCAGGATGATTGTTCTCCTCGAACGAGGAGCTGGATTTTCTTATGCTAAATACTCAGAAAGTGCTGACAATAATTAAGGACTTATTGTATGTCAGGTCCTTTCTTAGCACTCAAAAGTGCTAACTTTAAGTTACCTTGATAATTTTGAGGTGGTAGGGATTATTTGTTGAGTAAAAACGTCTTATTTGTTAACGTGTACCCATTTTATTTTCAGATTCTTTTTGGTCCCCATATAAAATAAACTAAGCATATTTAGAGTTGTTAGTTTTTGTGGTTTCTTTTTTCAAGATATTAAAATTTCTCTGATTTAGTTTGACTAAAAATGTGATAGTATGTACCTGTATGTCAAAGCTATATTTTTTTGTTTGATTATCACCCTTGAATCTAGTATTGTAAATAAAGATACGTTTGTAATCTTACAGCTGGAACACTCTTAATTGGGTTTAGTAACTTAGGAAAATTATGGTAGGATGCATATTAGAAATACTTGGAGGTTCTTATTTTGGTTTAAGAAAATTGAATGGGAATAATGATGAATTGATTCTTCGTAGTGATTTTTTTCCTACTGTTCATCTGATGCAGTCAGTTTAAATGTATAAAATCTCACCTGGTCTCTGTAGGTTTTGTTTGTTCTTATAATGTGTATTTCTTTTTAAAACCAAAAACTGCTGAAATGATCTTATCTTCCTTTGAGTTGGTTTTAGTAAGTGATTCAGTCTTCTTCCCTGCCACTTTCTCCCCTTGTTCTTTGTCTTTCAGGTTGAACACATTTGGTTTTTCTTTTTCCCGTCAGGTTGAATTGACCAAAGCAATGGTGATGGAGAAGCCTAGTCCCCTGCTGGTCGGGCGGGAATTTGTGAGGCAGTATTACACGCTGCTGAACCAGGCCCCAGACATGCTACACAGGTAAGACTTTTTTTTTTCCCTCCTGCATCATCTAATGCTGTTTTTAGTGTGTGAGTACTTATCCTTGACGTTCTTTTATTCATCACACACCTTGTAGGATTGTTGCATAATAGTGCTTTGTACCTAGGTACCAGTAAATGATGGCTGTTAAAATTATATAATAATTTAAACACATATTATTAAAAAATTAGATTGTTACCTAAGCTTATACATTATTAGAAAAATAATGCCTGAAAATGTAATGTGTAATCATACATTTGTTTTTTGTTTTGCTGTTTTTGGAGAATCATGGATTATTTAGTAAGAAGATAGTGAAGATTCAAGATTGTTAAAACTGTAATAACATACTTTTGTGTTGATGTGCTTTAAAAAATTGGGATATCTTTTTAGTAAAAATGGCACGTTTGTTGTCAATTAAAACAGATGTATGAAATAAACATGGAAGTCTCTAGTAAAACCATGCTAACAATTTTTCTATTTATATGTAAAAAATTTTAATATACTGTCTTTTAGCTTTTTTACTTGATAATCAGGCTCTTATGAGAGTGGTACATATATCACATTAATTTTAGTATCAACAAAGTTTTTGTTTTATAGAGAGAGATAGTATACTTTATTTAGTCTCCTAACGATGCATACGTTGCTCTCATTTCCTCTTAGAAACAATGCTGCATTATACAAAACTCTTAAGTCTATTTATATGGACTTATTAGAATAATTTTTTAGAAATTCCAAAATATGTATTTGCTGGACCAGAACTATTTTTTGCCTCTATACTTTGACTGGCTTGTTTATTGGGTAAGACATGATTATTAGGTAAGAAAGAAAATTTTGTAAATTCGTCTTGAGTCCTGTTGCTCTAAAAATGGAAAATCTCTTTTTTAAGGTTTTACAATTTCCTAAACACTTTCACCTGTTTCCTCTTGCTCTTTACAAAAACCTGTTAGTAAGGTATTATAGGAGAGTTAACTTCGTTTTGCAGATGAAGATGCAAGGGGTTAAAAGTTTGCTGGTATTCACATGACTATTAAGTGATAGAACAAACCTCCAAATTATTTTTCTTTTCCTTTTTGTTGAGTTTTATGTAAAAATTTTATTCTCTGCCCTTAGATAAATTTGGAATTTAAAAAGGAGTGGGGAACCGGCCCCGTGGCCCAGTGGTTAAGTTCTCATGCTCCGATTTGGCTGCCCAGGGTTTCGCTGGTTCACATACTGGGCGCGGACATGGCACCGCTCATCTGGCCATGCTGAGGTGGCGTCCCACATGTTACAACTACAAGGATCCACAACTAAAATATACAACTACGTACTGGGGGGATTTGGGAAGAAAAAGCAGGAAAAAAAAAAAGATTGGCAACAGTTGTTAGCTCAGGTGCCAATCAAAAAAAAAAAGTGGGAATTGAAAGAAACCAACCAAATGCATTAATATATTTATTGTCAATATTATTTATTGATTCTAAATCAAAACGTGAAAAAAAGGTTTTTTCCATTTCATCTCTGAGGTACATCTTAGATGCAATGAAAAGTGGCTTAGCCAGCAGTGAACTGATTCACTGGCTGACGTGGAGCCCTTTTAATAACTTTGAAAGTTGAAACGTAGACTTGGGCTTCTCTTGGGTCTAGATCTGTCCCCTTTTTAGAGGGCACAGGCACAATCAGGATGTAGAATGACGTGTATGGGCTCAGTTGTGAAAAATTGTTTATCTGGAGTACAGATATCAAGGTATCCTGATAGTGGTTATCCCTGGATTGGAGCGTTTCTGGTGTGTGTGTGTGGCTTTCCCAATCTAATATTATTGTAGTGAAAACAAAGGTGTTGAGGATATAGATGAATTAAAGCTATGGAGTATTAAAGTCTGAAGCTCTTATGTGTCAGCAAAAATTGTTAAAGACTGCTCCTAAAACCCACTTGCATGAGTTACTGCGTTTTTAAGGGAATTCTTCACGTGCATTCTCAGATATAAAAGGACTCTCCAAGTCTATGAAGAGTATAGATATCCTCATCTGTGTCAAAACTGCCTGTTTTCTTGAGTGAAAACAGGAACTTCTGTTTTATTTTTAAATGGTCATCTGACGTGAACTACAAGATCCTTCCCAGCGTGATCATCCTACCCTGAGACCTGAGACTTGTGACTTGTAAAAATAAGTGTTCTGCCTCGTTGACCAAATCCATTCCCATTCAGCAAATGTTGACTGACACGTAGGGGCTGGATGTGTGATTACATACAAAGATGGAAAAACACATTCCTGCCTCCGAGAGTCTGCCGGGGAGGCAGATAGGTTCCAGACATGAAAAATAAGTACGTGGTCTGAGGGTACTTGATGATAACAAGCAAGTTATCTTCCTCTTTACAGATTTTATGGAAAGAACTCTTCTTATGTCCATGGGGGATTGGATTCAAATGGGAAGCCTGCGGATGCGGTCTATGGACAGAAAGTAAGCGTACCAAGCTTTATGTAGGCTGTTAAGCAGCTAGAAAATAACCCGTAAAATTGAGTGGGATATGTCCTTAATAGATTTACTGATATTTAAAGATCAAATTTCTCAACTTTTTAGAAATTGAGATATTCAGTAACTTTGATTAATATAATCATTGAGAAGTTTATGATACCACATTTGCTCATTTTTTGTTCTGTATTCGGAAGTTGTTTTATGTTAGGAGATAACTGGTTTTAGTATGGGGAACATCTTGTACACATTTCTTAGGTATATGTTAATTCAGGACAATTATTTTAAAAGGCTCAAGGTAGTCTCTGGAAATGTACTGTATTAAGACAAGTTGGAGTAGGGTCTTTGTAATTTAAACATGCAAATTCTCTTTACCTGTGTTGTGTTAGAAAGTTTTTTTTGTTGGAGGTTGTATAAATTTTAGGGCATTAATTCTTGTCTCAATTTCCTAGGAAATCCATAGGAAAGTGATGTCACAAAACTTCACCAATTGCCACACTAAGATTCGACATGTTGATGCTCATGCCACTCTGAATGATGGTGTGGTGGTCCAGGTGATGGGGTTGCTCTCTAACAACAACCAGGCTTTGAGGAGATTCATGCAGACATTTGTCCTTGCTCCTGAGGTATGAAGGAAAAAACAGTGAAACGTTGTGCATATCTTTAAAAATTGTTCATTTTGAAATTTGAAACTTACAGAAAAGTTGGAATAGCACAGTAACTCCCACATACTCCTTACCTAGAGCCACTATCAACATTTTTTACACGTTTATAATTCTTTTTTTATTTGTCTATCATTTATAATTCTAAACTGTTTGAAAGGAAGTTGGAGACATCATGCCTAGTCATCCTCAAATACTTAAGTGATCGTTTCCTAAGAATAAGGAATTATCTTCCACAGCCATGGTACAGTTACCAAATTCAAGAAGTATCGGTATAATAGTTATCACTCTACAGTCTATATTTAAATTTTGATAATTGTCCAAATAATGTCCTTTATAGTAATTTTTTCCCCCGGTTCAAGATTCAATCCAAGATTATACAATGCTTATGGCAGTTACGTCTCTTTAGTCTCTTTTACTCTGCAGTAATTCCTTAGTCTTTTGTTTTCCCGGCGTTGGTGTTTTTGAAGAGCACTCAAGTTGCTTTGTGGAGCACTGCAGTGTGAACTGTCTTATATCTCCTTGTGATTAGGCGGGTTCTACACACGTGTGTGTCTTTCAGTGTCTCACACTATGGAGGCACTAGATGTCATTTAGTCCTGTTACTAGTGATGTTAACTTTGATCACTTACTTAAGGTGATGGTTACCAGGTTTTGCCACTGTAAAGTTAGTATTTTTGCTTTTCTTATTAGTAAGTAAATCGTGGGTGACTTTTTGAGACTATGCACATATTTTGTTCTTCATCAAACTTGACTGGTTTTGGCATTCTTTGATGTTTCTTGCCAGAATCAGCTGCTACTCTGATGGTTACAGGTGGTGATTATCTATTTCTATCATTCTGTGTTTATTAGTTGGTATTCTGCTGTAAAGGACTTTGCCTTCTCCTATCTATTATCACTCATGGAGTCTTTGATTATTTAGTGGATTTAATTCATTACTAACTTTATATTGATGTCTAAAATGTCCCAGATCTGGTAATTGTGAACCCCTTCCAGCTGGCTTCTGTGTTTTCTTTTTATTTTTTTGAGCACTTCTGTAACTTTCTGGCACAAGACGTTTCAGGCTCCTCTTGTCCTGCCCCAGCTATCTCTGCCCCAGCCCCAGCCCCATTCTGGAGTCTGTTTCTTCAGGGGGCCCTGGTTCTTCGTAGTTATCATGCTTATCCTGAAAGGACCACAGGTTTATGTTGAATAATTGCATTTGGACTATCTTCTTGACTCGTCCAGATTGAAAAAAGTCAGGAAGCCTAGCTGTAAGCGTCTGAACGTGGCTCAATAAGGTCTTGCTGATTAAATGTTTTCTCTAGCATTACTCTTAAGATAACTTGCTGTTTAGGATAGTGTATCTAAAACCCCTATGATTTTACTGTTAGAATATAAAATTGCTTGATTGTCGATTTGAAAAATTACATGAAGTTACTTTAGTCATGATTTTTAGAGCAAAGCTTAGATTATCTGCAGCATAAAACTAGTGATGGTCTTCTAAATATGCAAGGAATCATGTGGGATAGAATTGCCAATTATAAGGTTACTTATAGTTCTTTTTTTCCTTTAAAGAGGAAGAATCTAACATTACCTTGGTATAATGCAGTGTTACGTAAACTGTCTCATTTAATACTCAAAGCTCTAAGGTATATGTTGTTATCCCTGCTTTTAAAGATAAGGAAACAGCCTTAGAAATTGAATAACTACTAAATGACATGGTTGGATTTAGACTCAGGTGTGTCTTATGCTTCAGTAGGCACCCCTTTTCAGCTACATTGCCCTTCTGTGCTTGGATACAGATTTAGGGAATTTATTTTTATTTTATTTATTTTTTTTTCCTCGCTAAAGCCTCAGCACATAGTTGTATATTCTGGTTCTAAGTCCTTCGTGTTCTTCTATGTGAGCTGCTGCAAGAGCGTGGCTACTGACAGACAGGTGGTGTGGTTCTGTGCCTGGGACCAAACCCAGGCAACTGAAATAAGAGGGCACTGAACTTGGACTGCTAGGCCATTAGGGCTGGCTCAAGGGAATTTTAAATATCTATTGCAGTTGGCAATATGTATGTATTATTCAAGAAATGATTTGAGGTGTGGCGTCTTACATACTTAGAGCTTTATCAATTTTTAGGTATCCCTCTGGTGGTATTTTAAGCAAGCAATATATTTGAGTGTAGTTTTTAACTCCATAATGTAGAGCAGGGTTTTTCCATCTTGGTGCTGTTAACATTTTTGGCCAAATAATTCTTTGTTGTGGCTGGCTGTCCTGTGCATTGTATGGTGTTTAGCAGCATCTGTGCTCTCTACTCAGTAGTTGTCAGTTGCATTCCCTGATGTGAAAATTGAAATTGCCAAATGTCTCCGGGGAGAGGGGTGTAGTGTTGCCCCCAGTTGAGAGTCTCTGGTGTCAAGTGGTCTGGCTTTTTAAGAGTCTGCTGAATAAATGAAAACTTTGTTGGTGTTGCAGGGCTCTGTTGCAAATAAGTTCTACGTTCACAATGATATCTTCAGATACCAAGATGAGGTCTTTGGTGGCTTTGTCACTGAGCCTCAGGAGGGTAAGTTACTTGTGTAAATTTTTATTGATGGCACCAGATTGACCTGAAGAGAATATGGGTTTCTTGAATGTTTTCATTATACTCTGTGTTCTGCATTAATAATTTCTAATTGTTAAGACATATGGAGGGTCTAAATTTTTAACCTACTTTAAGCTAACAGGTTAGCCGGCTTCATCAATATTGGTAGAACACAAAACTCCTCAGTCAGTAGAGGGTTATTCCTCACAGCAACAATAGTGGCATTTTTGCTGCAGTTACCATAGTACCCCATTGAACAAGTCCAGATGATATCTGCACTGAAGTGGGGTGCATTACAAGAGTGGGGGACCCTAAGTTTAGGGAACCTAAATCTTTTATAAATCTGCCCTTTGCTTTAGAAGGAGACACTATTTTCCAAGGCAATTTGCTGTATACTAACGTTCTTAAAAGATAGTCTGGAACAAAGGGATGCCATTGCCTCAATTGTAAGATGTGCAGAAACACAAGAGACCCAAGGAAAGTTGTCTCTAAACAAATAATTGTTGGTATTTCAGTGTTTTTAATCTGGCTGAGAAGATTCTAAGTGCTTTGTATAACTATGTAATACAACAGCCTTATAGATAAGTTCTTTTGAGGTACTGTTTCCAGTTAATCGATTAGAGCACTGGGATGCAGAGAAGGAGTTTGCTGGATGTCATGTAATTAGTTAGATGGTAGAGCCTGTATTGGATTACTGACAGTATGACCTCAGACTCCACGTTCTTAACCCAAACACTGCAGTAGCCTTAATTCTGTCCTTGAAGCCTATCCATGATTTTACTAAAGTGCCCTGTTTTCTTTATTTTTTTATATATGCGTGCTTTTATTTTGCCTTTTTGATCATGATGAACATTATGAAAGTGAATATATTTGTGAAGTAAACACAAATTACTTTAAATTTCTTTTCTCACTTAGAATCAGAGGAAGAAGTAGAGGAACCTGAAGAGAGACAGCAGACACCTGAGGTGGTACCTGATGATTCTGGAACTTTCTATGATCAGACTGTCAGGTAAGGAAAACTTTGTTCGTCTGTCCAGAGCTGCATGAGAATTTGGGTTGTCTTGTCTTTCCCTTTGTTGAACGGTAGTCGTATATTATCAGAATCACCTCAGAAAATAATGGTGATTTCCCAGAAGAAAGGTTTTGCTTTGGTATTCCTGAGCTAACAAAAATATATAGCTTATTTAATATAGATTGCACTATGAGGACTACTTAAATACTATCATCAGTTGCTTTTTGGTTTAGTTTTTCTCTTGGCGGAAGTTAAAAATAGATTTGGGGTTTCTTACCAAGTATTTAGCACATCACGGCATTGCATTAAGTGCTTTGGGGGGAAGATAAAGTGTACAAGGACTTATTGAGAGATCAGGCAAAATTGATAGAAATTCAGACATGAGTTAAGCAGGAATAAGAATTTTATTGTCTGCGTTAATTAATGAATGTGTGATTGTATCTTTGGCTTTTTTTTTTTTATCTGCAGCTGGAACAGAAATGTGTTTGATAGGAATAGAAAATAATATTTTTTTGTTGCCATGTGATACCCTTAACGTTAATGTTCAGTGCCTAAAGGATGTTCTCAAATGTTTGTCAAGGTGTATTGATGAGTTAACCACATTACTCACCTGAGTTGCTGGTTGAAAATGAAGATTTATTGTCCCGCCACAAACCTACCGAATTAGAATTCCAGGGGGAAAAACACCGGCAGCTTTGAGAAACGTTCTGTGATTTATGTGGAAGTTTAAGAATCTTAACCAATGTCTTCTTTCTCCAAAATGTCTTGTGTATTTTTATTTATTATGCGAGGTTTTTTTGGTGGTAAAAACCGCATAACATAAAACTTACCTTCTTAACCATTTTTAAGTGCACAAATAGTTCTGCAACAGATCTCTAGAACTTTCGTCTTGTGGAACTGAAACTATACCTTTTGAACAACTCTCCTTTTCTCCCTCCCCACAGCCTATTAGAGTTTTGTGATAAGTGATAGGTAAATTGTAATGGTTTGAGGATTCTAACTGAGAAACAATGGTTTGGTTCCTTTTAATCTATTTTGATGCTATTGCTTATCAAAATTTAGCAAATCTGACTGCAGTTAAGGTTTGCTTATTGAGTGCTTTTCTAAAATATCTTCTTTTAATACTCAGATGTGTAATTCTTAGATCTTCTTTGGAGGAAGGGAGCTGTTTTTGGGTTCAGGTCTCTATAGTTAATAGGTACTTGGGAATTTCTTGGTAAGTCAATGGAAGCAGAATGATATTTCTCAAATTTTCCTGTGAAAGCAACGACTTAGAAGAACATTTAGAGGAACCTGTTGCTGAACCAGAGCCTGATCCTGAACCAGAGCCGGAGCAAGAGCCTGTATCGGAAATTCAAGAGGAAAAGTCTGAGCCCGTGTTGGAAGAGACTGTTCCTGAGGATGCTCAGAAGAGCTCTTCTCCAGCACCTGCAGACACAGCTCAGACAGCGCAGGAAGACTTGAGGGTATGCAACATGTCCTCATGTTTGTTCTGTTTCTAGTTTATCTTTGAAAAAATCTCTCTTCTCCTTTATTATTGTTTGGTTGACTTTTGCAGGTGTATTTTTATATTGGTGGTTCCGGGAAATTTTTTACATATTGAGCCAGGCCTTGGATGAGAAGTAAGATGTGTATTGCGTTATAATATCAAAAGTAACTTTTTTTCCCTCTAAGAAAACTTTAAAACTTTTAGACTAGAAATTTCAGGTGCTATTTTATCACCATATCAGCAACCCCTCATCTTTTTAATCTTTCATCTTTCAAATTGCAAATTACTAGATGCTTGTTGTAACAAACAAGTGATAATGTATCTTTAAAAAGAAATAACATAGCACAACAGACTTTCCTGCCTTTTTCTATGAAATCTGATAGAACTGCTGAAATATAACTGCTTTTCCAGTTAGAATACCTGATTTCAAAAGTTTGAAGCCTTTCAGTTACTCTTCCTCAGTCACGTCAGGATGATGTTAACTGAACTCACGACCTTTACAGTTGATGCTCCTGAAGTAGTATGTTTTGGTGCTGTGTTTATGGGGGCAGGGTTCTTACATGGTTATTTGTTTAACAGCTGAATCAAGTGCCTATGTCCTAGGCATTGTTCTAGATTTGGGAACTCTAGGTAAAGCAGATGGGGGTCTTGGTCTCTGGCAGCTAGTAGGTGAATAGGAAGGAAATGGTGCAATGACATTAGCTTGCAGGTGGAAAAGTACGTTGGCTGGATTGAGAATGGATGGCCAGTTAGGTGGCTATTATGGTAATCCTGGTGAGAGAAGCTATCTTGGATTAGGGTCGTGGCAGTGGAGATGGAAAGAAGATAATTAAGAGGCAAATAACAGGATTTGGTGATTTTGATAAGGATTGAAAAAATGTTCAAGATAATTGTGAAGTTAGTGTAACTGGGTTGATCTTTGCATCATAGATTAGGGGAAACATAGGAAGAGCTGGTTTTTGAGGGGAGAGAATTTTGTTTGATTTATAAACTTGAGATTGAGTAACAGTAGCTTCTTAGATGCTAAGCATCTCGTACTTTGCTGGTACTTGATGATTAGTCTTAAGGGATATTAGCACTAAATTTGTAAGTAGGGGAAAAGGGAATCTCAAGATACTTGTAAGCTCCATCCTATTTATGAAAATGGGATGCATATATTATGTACAAGAAATCAAAAGCTAATAGCTTTTATATTGTTTTGATGTATGGCGTGATCAACTAATGTTGGTGGTGTTCCCTTAGACATATTCTTGGGCATCTGTGACCAGTAAGAACCTTCCACCCAGTGGAGCTGTTCCAGTTACTGGGATACCACCTCATGTTGTTAAAGTACCAGCTTCACAGGTGAGTTTCTACTTAAGCTTGTATATTAGCAAATTTACCTGTATTTCATATAATGTTGTTTCACAGAGGTTTAGAGAATGGGGGAACTGGTATATAGGGCAGAGGAGAAGGGTACAAAGTGGTGTTTCTTTTGTTTTTTGCTGAGGAAGATTCATCCTGAGCTAACATCCATTGCCAGTCTTCCTCTTTTTTTTCTTTTTTAAGTGGGCCACTGCCACAGCATGGCTGCTAACAGACAAGTGGTATAAGTCTGTGCCTGGGATCCAAATCTGGGCTGCTAAGTGGACTGCACTGAGCTTAACCACTAGGTTAAGCCCCAAAAGTCATTTTCTGTTTGTTTTTGTTGTTTTGTGAGGTGGATTGTCCCTGAGCTAACATCGGTACCAGTCTTCTTCTATTTTGTATGTGGGATGCCACCACAGCATGGCTTGATGAGTGGTGTGTAGGTCTGCACCTGGGATGCGAACCTGTGAACCCCAGGCCGCTGAAGCAGAGTGCGTGAACTTAACCACTACCAGGCTAGCCCCCCAAAGTGGTTTTTAATGATTTTTTTTTTGTGAGAGAATTGTCATTTTCTAGTTTAAACTTTATTGTTAGCTAAGAAACTTTACAAGAAAAAAGGTAAGCTTGCTTTGTTTTTACACAAAAGTTAACTTATATATTTTTCAGCCTCGTCCGGAGTCTAAGCCTGAATCTCAGATTCCACCACAGAGGCCTCAGAGGGATCAAAGAGTGCGAGAACAACGAATAAATATTCCTCCCCAGAGGGGACCTAGACCAAGTAAGAGCTCAGAAGGGTGACTTCTCTAGTTTGGGGGATTTTGAGGTGAGAGCTTGTATTTTGGGGGCAGTTGTTTGTGTACTTAAACAAAAAATATTGTTGAGTTGATAGAATTACCTGTATTTGGGATGAAGAGAAAACTATTGCATGGACCAGTCACTGCAAGATGTCGTCTTTCTGTGTTTCATTGCTGTTTTTGTTTCTTCTTAAGTCCGTGAGGCTGGTGAGCAAGGTGATGTTGAACCCCGAAGAATTGTGAGACACCCTGACAGTCACCAGCTCTTCATTGGCAACCTGCCTCATGAGGTGGACAAATCGGAGCTTAAAGATTTCTTTCAAAGTAGGTTATTGAGTTTTAAACACTAGATTCATCTAAGGCAGCACTGTCTAGTAGAAATAGAAGAGGAACCAAATGTATAATTTCAAGTTTTCTAGTAATCACATTTTAAACAGTAACTAAAGAATTTAACTTTAATAATTTATTTAACTCAGTGTGTCCTAAAACATTATCATTTCAACATGTAAAAATGTATAAGAGATATTTTACATTTTTTTATACCAAGTCTTTGAAATCCTGTGTATATTTTACACTTAATGGCACATCTTCTTCTGGACTACCACATTTCAAGTGCTCTGTAGCCATGTGTGACTAGTGGTTATTGTATTCGATAGTGTGTGCGTAATATTTAAAGGGAATGTTTTATTAAGTTATTTGAGAATTTGTTTCACTTGCAGATTATGGGAATGTGGTGGAGCTGCGCATTAACAGTGGTGGGAAATTACCCAACTTTGGTTTTGTTGTGTTTGATGATTCTGAGCCTGTTCAGAAGGTCCTTAGCAACAGGGTAAGCAGTTTTTCATCTTGATTTTTTTTTTTAAATGAGTGTGTGTGTCTTGGTTCTCTGAATCTGTTCATCCTTATAACTGTGTTTTCTTATATGTAAAGTGTAATTTATTGCAACATGTTTTGATAATAAATTCCATCATGTTTGACTGTTAAAAGACCTGCTTGGGACTTTAGCGAAACAAAACTTCTGTCTGAATAACATAGTTTTTGAATAAGTGAGTGATGAGAATGAAATAACTAATAGTTACCAGTGCACTGAGATTTATACAAACTCCTTTCCGTGGTGGGGGCTTCTGGTGTAGAAGATGAAATACAATGTTCCTTTTAGCTAAGATAACTTAGAGAGTCAGTTTTACCTTGGGCAGTCCTGGTATATAACTGTTGTCTGAGATATAACTGTGAGGAGCTTCTCCTTTTGCTATGTAAGTTGTCTGGGTTTGGAGTCTCCCTGCCTGGAACAACTTTTATTAACAGTACTCTTACAAACATGAGTACTTTCTAATGATAGAGGGATTTGTAAAATCGGAATCTTACTACTGTGTGGTTCCTACAGAACTCTTCCCTTCCCTCACGTCTTTGATTAGCAAAAACACTTTCTGTAGTAGCAGTGGTAGCAGCAGCAGCAGCAGCAGCAGCAGTAGTAGAAGAGAAGAACAAAGGTATAAATATTGTTAATTTACTGAGATGGGTGTTGGATTTTTAGAACCTCACTTTTTAAAAAAATTGAGGTGAAATTCACGTAACAAAATTAACCATTTTAAAGTGTACAGTTCATTGGCATCTAATACACTTTGTTGTGCAACCATCACCTATTAGTTATAAAACATTTCTCTCAAAAGAAAGCCCTTTACCCGTTAAGCTGTCCCTCCCTGTATCTTCTCTCCCCAGCCCCTGGCAACCACTAATCTGCTTTCAGTCTCTGCAAATTAAAACTACACATTTTACTGACCAGGTGATTAGACTAGAAATGTTGTAGATCATTATTTGCCAGAGGTTTTCCAGAACCTCTGATGTTCTCCAGAATGTTAGAGGATATTGCAAATTTTCATTGTTGTGGTCCTAACATCATGTGAGCCTTAATCTGCAGATGGGCAGTATCTTTCAAACTGTTTGACCACTATTTTTGTGAAGCATCTCCTGCAAAACATTGACAAATGAGGAGAGGAAAGTGGCTTATTTCACGAGGTCACAGAATACCAAACCCAGAGATGTCCAGTAGGCTTTGTGGAAAAATCCATCATGCAATAGGTCCAGTGGCCAAGCTTTTGGTGTAGCATTGAATTCATACTTCCTTTGAGGGTATGATAGTCCCAATGAGCCAAACGAGGGCAGACCTGATAACTGGCTTCCTGGTGAATTGTCCAAGATAAGGGGGTGTTTCATGCAATGCATGTGGGTGAGCCATGGCATCTTTATGCATGAGAATTGTTGGAGGTGAATTTCCTCCGAAAGGGACTGGGAATATGTCTGGTACCATTTTTCATTCAGATTGCTTCTACCCTTCTCATGACTTCTCAGAGATGTCTTCCGTAACTACCTTTTAAAACATACCCAGCCCCACCCTCTCTCCCCTTATCTTTCAGACTTTAGTAGGGTTTCACTTTTTCCATTGTATCTAGAACACTGCCTGGAACAGTGCTTCAGATTAATGTGTGTGAAGTGATTTATATAGTGTGTATATAAAAAATATATAATTATTTATGATATTTATGTTGTGTTAAATATTTATAAGTGTACTGATATAAATACATATTTAATCAGAATTTAAAATATATCTTAGAATTAGAGCTCAAAAGAGCCCTCTCCGCTTGGAAACTTTCAGATCACTCCCTTGTATTTTGGGAAGTTGACGTGTAGCTTGCCTTTCCTGCATCACGCTGTATTGGTAGGAGTGTCCCTACTCCCCACGGTAGTTTTTATCAGTTCAGAAGTAGCTTATTGTAAGACTGAGAACCATGGTGTTTGACATGCTGTGGTGTGGCGCAGTGGTTCAGAGCTTACACTTCCCAGTCAGGAAGCCTTGGTTTATGTTCCTTTTCCGTCACTCACTAGCCTTGTGAGCGTGGGGTAAGTTCCTTAACCTCCTTGGCCCTTAGTTTGCTGGTCTTTAAAATAGGTATAATAATAACCCCCAGGGAGGTCATTGTGAAGGTTAAATGAGATGATAAATGTGTAGTATACAGAACACTTCTCTGTATAGTAAGTGCTGTTAGATATTTATTTAAAAAAAATATTTCAGTTAGAAAACCAGTGAGTGCCAGTGAGGGGAGCGTAAATCAAATTCATTGGAATCTTGAGTAACCCTTTGTTTTCTACTTTAGCTCTATCGGGTGAAAAGAAGGCCCAAGACTTAGTGTGGTTGTATCTCTTTTGCTTTCACTAAGATATCTTATCTTTATTATCTTCAGTATTTTCCAACATTCTACTAAGGCAAATAGCATTTTGTTAAAGTTATATTTAGATGAAATAATGATGTTTTTGAGATGTGTATGTACTTGGCATAAATATATGCAGCACAATCTTTCTACACTAGATGGTGATGGGGTTTTATTCTAAGACTTGAAATCCATGGAGAAGGTGGTTGTTGTTATTTATATTCTATGTAATTTCATGGGAAAATAAGATTTGCTTTAATAAGTACAAATGAGTTACTTATGCTGCTGTGCTATTTAAATTGACTTTTTTGAATTAGCCTCTCCATGTATTTGTTATTGGGGGAAATTATGTGTTCTCAGTTCAAAACAAAAGCCGAACTTTGAGAACGTAGCTGGTTTGTACGCTGCTGGTTCTTTGTAAGAGCTTTGTTTGATCTTGGATAGTCATCAGCCCATAAGCACTGTGTAAGTCTGCTCACCTTGATTCTTCCAGCCCATCATGTTCAGAGGTGAGGTCCGTCTGAACGTGGAAGAGAAGAAGACTCGAGCTGCCCGGGAAGGGGATCGTCGGGATAACCGCCTGCGGGGACCCGGAGGCCCTCGAGGTGGGCTGGGTGGTGGAATGAGAGGCCCTCCCCGTGGAGGCATGGTGCAGAAACCAGGATTTGGAGTGGGAAGGGCACTTGCTCCAAGGCAGTGAATTGCTCTTCACCGATCTTCGCACAGCAGGACAAACCCCAGCTCCTGCAGAATGGTGAATTTCTTCAGCCAGCCTTTGGTGTCTTGGAGTATGATCCCCTAGTCTGTTATAAACTGCTTATGTTTGTACAATTTTACTTTTTGTGGTGTGCTCCCTCCCCCTCCCTTCCCTCTCCTCACCTTTTAGTCCTTCACTTCCAATTTTGTGGAATGATATTTTAGAAAAAAACGGATTTTTAAAGAAGAAAAAAAGACTGAATTTCCTTGCTTTACTTGGCATTATACAGACTGGATTTTTCTTTTTAACAGCCATTTCCCCAAAGGAATGTGTCTTGCTTATTACTGACATTTGGTATGTTTCATTCATTGGAATATTTCTTACTTATTTTCTACGTGTTTCAAAAGCCTGTGAGAAAAACAGGATTTGATAAACATTTTGAAGTCAGGAAAAACCGAAATTGTTTCTTTGAAAGTCATGACTACCTTCTGGTGTGGAGAAATTGCCATTGGAAAAATTGACAATTTTGATTCTCAGTGGTATGGTTGAAAACTGAATAAAAGGTGTTACTAGAGTTTTTCTCGTCTGCTATGTGATCACAAAACAATTCTAAAACCTACTGTTTTTACCATCGAAATTTAAATTGCGAGATAGGTTTTAAATGTCTAGAATGCAACTGATATGCTTTTCTTGAACTGTTAGATTTTTTTGAAGTAGAGTTCTTTCATGTTTAATTTGTATTTGTAAAAAAACAAAAAAACAAAAAAAATCCCCAAATCTGAATAACACAAAACCAGAGCAAAAAACTGTTGTGCCTTCTATTTATCTTTGATTCCACTCTTGCAATTGTTTAAAGAAAAACAATAAAAAAAACAAGTCTAGATTTGTTGTATCAGGTTCAGAGTATGTTGGAATTGTGGAGTTCCTCTTTCACCTGTGTGTCTTTTGTTCATGTGTTATGCCTTGCTCTGAAACTGAGTCTCAGACTGGAATGCCTGTGAGGACACATGCTTCTGTAGCAGTCCTTTGACCTACATAGTTCAGCATTTGTATTAACTTTTAGTTTCGCTGTCTGTTAAGAATCCTAATCATAGTCCAGAAGAAGGAATGCAACTTTAATCTTGGACTTTGCTTATGTGCTTTAGTGTCTGCTAGTTTTTTGTTCTTTGAATCATAACCATTTGGTAAATTTTCTATTTTGTTATGGTTCTCTTACTGATGTAGGGTATGCAGTGGGGCGATTCTTGGAAATGGCCAATTTTTATTAAAATATTTCTGGAAGAAAATTTCATCTGGCAATATAGACTAATACTCGTTTTACATAGTATGTTTTTTGTTGAGTGCCGTGTGTGAGATGGGTGAAGGTTTTGATTACACATTTGTGAAGCAAGCCTTTGTGTGATAACTTGTCATTACTAGCTGACGGGCAACGAGATTGTCAAATTTAACTTATTTATTTTCTTCTTAACAGTGTTCATCTTTAGGACTGTTGTTCGAGGATAGTATATGAGTAGGAATAGGAATGTTTTACTGTTACTGGGAAACTCTAGGTTTGCTTACGGGTGTAGTCTTAAACTAAAATGAAGTTTGATGTTATCAGTTGGTCCTCAGTACTTCAAAGATTTGAAAATTGGCAACATCTCTTTCACATAAGACACTTACATAACTGAGTCACGTGGCTGTTTTTGAGTCAGTTTAAATAACTATTTGGTAGCCACTTCATTTGTCCCAGGCCAGTGATAATTGGAAGAAATTCAGCTTGTACTTTTGTAGCTTATATTAAGCAAGTAGTGGAAAGAAAAAAACTTAGCCTGAGTTATTTTTGAAAGCAGTTTAAGTTGCAGTAACTGTAAGGCCATAAATTATGGATAACCTAAAAGTCATTTTTCACAAGGGGATACTAAACCGTACATTTCAGAGTAGGAGTCCTTCCTACTCGGAGGTTGCAAGGGCACTAACTGGGTGCAGATATTCTCAGCTTGGGGCTGTCATTATGTCCTGGAGGATGTTTGGAAATGTGGGAGATTTTTGAGGGGAGTTGAGGGGTTACATTTTTCATTCCTGTAAAAATGAAGCAACTCCATTGAGTGGGCAGATAGTCTCTCCTGCATGCATGGTGGGCAGAGCGGGGGACTAGGACAGCTGGAGTGGAGGCTCCTTCCTTGGAAATAGTCTCAGATAAATGAAGTAAACGAATCAGCAAGTGGAAATCTCTTTCAGGAATTATAGTAACATTTATTGCAAGTAATTAGTTATCTCACTCTTCTGTATTTGTACCAATTGTGTGGTTTTTAAAAAAAATTTGGAGAGGTAATAGGAATATGCTAGATGCTGTTTCTAACTTGTTGCAAGGAGTTACTGCATAATCTCAGAAAACAGAAGTTTGCCTCTGTAATTTCACGTCATCAGAATTGGGATGATTGTGGAGTTTTAAATAGCATTGGACTTTATAAATAGAATTTAGCATCGCTGTTAACACTATTAAGAGTCCAGATTTCATTGTTTACGTTACTGCTGATGGATTAAACATGATACCCTAGAGATACCTATATTCACACTAGTAGAAAGTGTAAATAAAATAGGTCAGGGAAAGATTTTCTATAGGCAGCATCAGCTCATCACATTCAACCTCTTCAGTTTTTAAAATACAATCTTCCATCTGTAGGAATGACCCAGTATGCAGATCTTTTCTACTGAGCTTAAAACCCTCGACCCATGAGTATTTTAGCTAGGTAAGATTAGTTTGGTTCAAGGAGTCTTAGTCTTTTAAGACTTGTTGAAAATAAATAGATCTTGGGCCTTATGTAAGTACTTTGTTTTGCTTTTATGGTGAAGTTGGGCTTTACTTTTGTATTCCTGTGTTCTCAACTTTTTGTGCTGTTGCTGGGGAGCCGTGAAATGGAAAATCCAAAAATAGTTATTTGGTTTTGGAAGAGTAGGTTACTACCACAGCATTAGTTGACTTGCACTTTAGTTTTAGGTTAAAGAGCTAATTAATTTTCACAGCTATCCTGTGGATTAGGTGCTATTCTTCCCAAAGTAATAGATGAAGAAGAAACGGCATCAGAGCAATTAAGTGGCTAGGCCTCCAGCTCATGCAGAGCCCAAGGCGCAGATTGGCCTCCAAAACCGGTACTTTCTGCCTAGAACCATAATGCCTACCTATTTATATTGGAATGTCATATTAGTGGAATAGGACATGACCATAATAAATTACTACAGTATAGAGCCCTGAGTCTGCAAAACATTCAGAACAAGGTTAGTATTACTGTTCCCCATTCCTTTAGGGTAAACAAAATAAGTAAACATTGATTTTGCAAGGCTTTTTTTGATTTGCAGACTATTTGGTAACACAATAATAATGACTTGTTCTTAGATTATTTTCTTATCTGGTTTGATCATACATTTAGTACAATCTTGAAATCTGGATGTGGATGATAATATTTTTATTATAGCATAATCCAGGTGAGTTTATAGCAGTTGTGTTTTGTTCTTCTAACTGCCGTCCTCTGATACTTTTTCTTCATCCCTTTATTTGAAAACCCTGTAGAGTTTAATGATTTAGTGGAAAACTTGGCACTTTATACAAAGCAATTTGTTAGTATCTATATGGAAATAATCTTTCTATGAGGTTTAAATTAGACCATTGTTTATACTGAGTGGCTTATTTCTTTTAAGTAAATGGTTGCATTTGTCAAATCTACTGATCTAAAGATATCTTTTATATTAAAGTTTTATTTTTGTGCTACTTAAAAAGAATCTCTGTAGGAACTGCATACAAGTGAGGTGATTGTTGACCTTTTAGTTTAGCAATTGTGAACCTTGTGAAAGAAGCAAATGGGGTTCTAGCTAACTGCTCAATATAGCAAAAAATGGGCAGTGGACAATTAGAGGATGTCTTCCACAAATGTTTTAGAAATTTTAAAGGGTTTGTTAGAAACTTAGCACTGTCTTCTTTGGGATGAGGTTGTAGGTTAAGGTTGTTGATCAAGTAATGGCCATGTGGCACTAGATGATGAAATAAGGATTTCTGGTTTTAAGGTAGTAGTAACTTTGGGGATTTGTATTTGTTTACTGTGGTATTTAGGTTCTGGGGACCATAGATAGGCTTGTGAACTCTTACTGGACTATATTAAAGGAGAAATGGTGGCACACATGTGAGATAAAACTTTTATTTACATTCTTTTTAGTGGATATGAATCTAGCTCAGGATAATGCTGAAATTAGACTGCTTTGCTTATGCTTTCATGAAACAGTTTTTCATAATGGCCTGAATGAGTAAAAAGTTGATCAGAGGTGGCCTGAACCCCATAACCAGTGCTGGTTTTGATTTTGCTTATGTATTGGCTTAGAATCAGGGTGGTTGGCTTTTTGATTTGACTTGGTTTGAAAACCTTGGACAGTCTCCCCTCTTCCAGTTTCCGTTGAACCTAGTAGCTTTTTTAAGTTCCCTGTGAGAGGAAAATAGTATTGGAAATAATTTCCACTGTTACTTCCATAAGCTGTGTGACCTTGCCAATTACAGAAATCCATACATGTTTAGTACTTTGAAATGTGGCCAGTGTCACAGATTTCTAAGGGACTTGCATCCACCCAATGTGTCTTAGCCTTTTTTTTTTTTAAAAGATTTTATTTTTTCCCTTTTTCTCCCCAGTGACCCTCGGTATGTAGTTGTATATTTTTAGTTGTGGTCCTTCTAGTTGTGGCATGTGGGATGCCGCCTCAGCATGGCTTAATGAGCAGTGCCATGTCTGGGCCCAGGATCCAAACCCGCGAAACCCTGGGCCGCTGAAGTGGAGCGCGTGAACTTAACCACTCGGCCATGGGGCTGACCCCTGTCTTAGCTTTTTAAAAAAATAAGGGGATGTTTACCAAAAATTCACTATTGAATTCAACAAGTATTTTTCAGAAACTTCCTTATAGGAAGTTTGCCTATATTTTTGATAGTAACTAGAGGGACACTTATCTTGTGACAGTCCCTAATAGAGGGACTGTTAATTTGGATATAAACAGTTTTAACTATTGCTGTAATTAACCACTTTTGTTACTGATACTGTCCCCAAGCTTTGATGTCACCTGTTCCACTTTGGATTTGGTTTAAATCCTTGAATGTTTTTAAGAAGAGTGTATATACACTAATTTGACCATTTTAAATGAAGATTTTATACTGAGAAGCTGGCATAAGGAAGTAGGGGAGAAGAAAAGGACTTCTTTTCTTTAAAGATTCAGTGCACACTTAAGTAGATTATTTAGAACACATCATGTTAAAAATAAATTGATACAGGTAGATGTTAGATTTTGAAGAAGTGTGGAATGGAGGTAGAACTTAGCTGATGGGATAAGAATTATTTGTGATTTTTATGGGGGAAAAAAATCATAATTTTAAGTGAGAAACACCAGAATATTTCCTTACAGTTTTTCTTCCTGTTCTGATTATTACCAAGAGACAGGAGAGGCTTCTAGAATTCTTTGAATCATAGAATGTTAGTGCTGAAAAGGACTAAGGTGATTTGTACAACCCCTTCATTTTTCAAAGAATAAATGGCTCAGAGAATTGGTTATTAGTACAGAGTCCCAAATTGGCTCATAGAAGTAACATGGAGCACCTTCACGTCTGTCCTAGGTTCACTGTAGGAAGCCAGAGCTGGTACAGGTCAGGATGTAGGGAGAAAAGGGAAGGAGCCACATTTTATATGCTTACCCAGTTACTTCTATGGCTCAGTTTTCATACCCCGGTTTTCTCTATTTTGTTAGAACTGACTTAGTGCCCAGTTCTACCAGGGCCTTTTGTCTAAGGACATTAACTTGTGCTCCCCTCAGGGATGGGTTTACTACTAGCTGTCAGAAAGCTATTGGGTATCCTAATGTGTTAATAGCTGAAACTCAGCTGTAATTTTCTCCTAAATCCTTCAGCGTTTTGCATTCTGTACATTGTGGTGCTTTTCCCACCTTGTGTTGTTATAACTGTAAGCTCCTAAGGGGCAGCGATTTGGTCTTAGGCATGTATCCTGTTCGTTGCCTGGCAGCGCCATGTATGTATCAGGGCCGTAATCTTCCTTTCCAGTGATTTCTCCCGTTCTTCCTGGATGTGATGCTCCAGCCATGCTGAACTACTTACTTATGATGGTTCCTCTAATAAGCCAGGCATTGCTGATTCCGTGGTTTCAAGTACCTTCTCTTCCTGAAGATAGCCTTGGATCTGCATCCCCCCCTGCCCAATCTCTGCCATCAGAGTCATTGTTTTCAAGACCCAGTTCAAGAGCTATTTTTCTTTTCTCTAAGAGAGAAAAGATTTGCAACAGGAGTGGGAAACTTCTTTTTTGGGGTTGATCTGGCCAGAATTTGAAGTGAACAAATTCATTCTTATCTAACTTCCCTCGTTGTCCCTCTTCTTTGAGATTCTGTCCCAACCTTCATTTTTTAAAATCTGTGTTCCTAGAGCACTTTATACCTTTCTCCTAGCTCATAACTTAACCCTTCAACCTAGAATTAGAAGGGCCTGTATCGATTTTACTACCTTATTAGACCATAAGCTCCCTGAGGGCAAGGACTGGGGAATTAATCCCTGTATTCTGCCAGAAGATACAGTGACTTATATGGAATTGAATAACTTAATATGTTTCTGTTTTCATTCTCACAAAGGAGGCATGCCTAGAGATAAGACCTAATTCAATAAATTTTAGGCACTATGACATTTCATAGTGGAGGGGATTGTTTGGAAATTTTGAGGGGTGGGCAGAGGAGGGAGGAAGTCACTGGTCATTTTGAGGTACTAACATCCCTAGTCTGGGGAATAAGCCCTTCCTTTCTCATTGTGCCCAGTATGTCTCAGGCACTTTGTTTCTATGCAGAAGAATTTCGTGTGCCAATTTTTGTTTTGCACAACTCCATTTCAGTTCGTGTCTTCATCCATGCCGCAAGTCTAAGCCATCTGCTTCCCTTTTCCTTCCTCCCGCATCAGTCTCCAGCTAAGTCCTGTCAGTTCTACCTCAGCAGTCTCTCATAGCTCTGTCCTCCTCACCCACAGAATTTCAGTGGCCTCTCTGCTTCCTTTACGTCTTTTTACCCTCAGCCTACTTTATACACAATATTAGACTCATCTTACTGAAACATAGCTCTGACCATGTATTCCACATGTGTGTTCTATCTCCCCTACTAGACTGTAAGCTCCTTGGGGGCAGGATCTGTGTCTGAGTCATCTTTGTATCTCCCATAGCACCTATCAATAAATATTTCTTGAATGAACAACATAAAGCCTTGTGTAAAGTGAAATGTTGTTTTCCAGATTATATGTAGGTTTCTTTCTGTGCTAATTGCAAGACTTCGAAAGTTCTCTCACATAAAAAGTTGGTTCAATAGTAACAACTATGAGTTAACCACAGAGAAAATTTCAGAAAACTTTAATTTTTTTTCCATTGGAATCAGCATGGATATGTGTATATGGATGGTTCAATAAATATATTTTTATATACATGTATCACAGAAATTTTACATTCCATCTTCAAACCGCAGAAATAGATTTTTTTTACAAGCCAAAAAATAACTGCCATAACTTTTATGATTTCATGCAAAAAAGAGGGAAGAGTAAGGGGCGAATGGGAATTGGTTGTTCAAGGTTAAGAGTCCAATAAGAAGTAAAAATGTTACATTAAGGAAGCGATTGCTTAACACGCTGCTTAAGGTGGTAGCCAGACAAATCCTTAACTGCAGCATTAAGGCCATACCAAGTTTATACATATATACAAAGGAATTTCCATATAAAAGACATACTGTCATGTTTTCTCCTGGAAAAGGATGAGGAGTTTTGTGAGTAATTCTGACCCAATTTTCCAGGCCAATTAATTGTTTAAGATGTCCCCAGGCTACTTAGAAATCTCTTCTGCTTTGGCTAGCTGTCGGTTACTGCTATGTGGGCTTGTGACTTCTGTAGTCTCTTACGCGGACGCATGAATCATCTTGGACCTCTTCAATCATGGGTGATCAAGCACTTTGTAGCTGAACTAACTCAGCATATTTTTTACCTCCCCTCCCAAAAGTACTGAAATCACAGAATTATAACTTGCAGTTGTCTTAGTAGACTCCACAGCCAATCCTGGCATTGTGACCTAAAGAATTACATGGTACCCTTGTTCTGTTATTAGGGGTTAAAATAATCTTTGAATAGTTAACAGTAGAAGGAACCAAAGTGTGGGGTTTCAAGTCACATCCCTTGGAGCTGTTGAAAGTTAATATTGAACTTTTGTCCCCTGTGTCATGACACATGTAAGTTGGCAGCTACATTTGTGGAAAATGTAAAGTCACTTGCAGGAGAATTAGAACATGGAATTTGCTCTTCTGCCTAAACATCGAATCAGACAACTTTTAAGACAAAGGGTAGGTCTTGTCTGCAGATATCTGAGTGAAATGGGGAAAACATGATGGGCAAATCCTTTGGAGATATGCAGAAGTCATTTGCTTTGGCAAGGTTGGGGTGAGACTTGAGATTGCATACTCGGGTTCTATTTGCAGAAACTCACATCTTAGTGGATGAATCTTGAGTCAAAAAAACAAGTTACTAAGTCTAAGATAGATTATGTAAATAAAATACCCGTTTCCTCAGTGACTGACTGAGCCTTTATTTGATAATGTTATAATTCACTTTGGAATGTTTTGAATCAAAATCTAATATTGCTTTTTCATTAATGTCTTAGCTATGAATTGGATATCACTAGTAGGCCTGTTCGTCCCCAATTCTGTATGGGCCGACCTCCATGTATGGCTCCAGCGGGCGGGTTCATAACAACTGTGGCTGCAAGGTAATTCGGTCTCCTCCCATGGGTTCCCTGGGCCAGTCAAGTTTGAGAATGAGGTCTCTGAAATGGCCTGTCCTGGGGGAGAGGACTAAATTGTGATTTGGAAGCTCTTTAGTATATTTGACACTTACGAAGTGAGCAATCACTGTCCTTTCCAATGATGCACCAACCACTCTTCACCCAAAATGACGCTATTTACATTGCAGTAGTTTGCATCAGTTCTAGATAAAGTGATGTTAGCCAACAGGTCAATTGTGATGCCGATCCAGACAGACATGTGAACATCCTTTGGCAACCTTACCTAGACAGCTTAAAAGTATTAAGGATTTTGTCTCGGTCACTTGGTGGTTCACTTTGTACATTTCAAGTCTAATAACGGCAATGGAAGATGTGTCCAGTTTTTCAAACATTTGGAGGCCGTGAGGTCCCTGCTATGATTGTCTTGAAAGTAGAACTTGGCTGCTTAGCTTTTTTTTTTTTTTTTGGGAGAATATTGCACTATCATTTGTCTAATATGCACAAGAGTCACGTTGGGTAGGCATTTTATCTATGTCCAATAAACTAAGTAGCAAGATGCACTCCTTCAGGATTTAATTCACTCATCTCATTTTAACTATTGTTAGTGCTGAAAGAATTATAATGGATTAGGTTTTGGAAGATTGAACCACTAAAATTTGAAATAGCATGAGTTGTAAATGCCCTGAAATACATGTGGGAACATCCAGTTTTTTAGCTTCTTACAGACTATTGAGGCTCAGTGGCATGTTGAGCATGGTGCATCTTTAAATGAGGTAGAAATATATCTAATGTGGAAAAAAATTGAGTTTAGTGAACTACTTATTTGATATGTAAGCACCACTTTTAAAAAAGATTTGGGACAATCTTTCATTTACTAGGGTAGGTAATACCTCTTTCCTCCCAATATTCTTTCTAAAGAATTTACCTAAGGAAAGGTAAATTGTTCTGAAAGAAACTATTCTTTTTACCTACTTCCACTAGCAATGACTTGATTAAAAACCAGTTGCATTTTGTCTTTATTTTTTTCAATTGATATTTGGCTTTTTTCCCCTCTATACCCTTTTTCCTTTATGGACGTGCTTTCATGCTTTGAATAGATAGATGCTCTTCAGGTTTGGAGAAGTCATTTCAGATGCAGCTGAGAGTAAAAAGGACATTCTAGACTGCTTTTCTTCCACGTCAGCTCTGTTTAACATTTCAGGTCAAGAAAAGGTAATGGTATTTGGACCTTTAGCATTCCTTTAGAAATGCCTGCATTGTACTAAGTATTGGCTTGATATTTGACAAAAGACACACCCCTACAAGTAACTTTTTCAGAATTACTGTAGAAGAGTGAGCTCAGCATGGAACCATGACTATATTGTACCTCTATTATCCCCATTCCAGTGCCTGCTCAGCACAAACTAAACACTTAATACTTGTGGGCTTGAATTGATGCCCTTGAAGATGTGAATTTCTAGTGGGTACTATATCTACTTCTGAGATGAAGGTAAAGGTAAGTTCCCCCAAAATAGGAACAGGAAAGTCTGAATTAGGCTCTAAGTGTCAGCTAATGCAGAGGAGACAGGATGAGCTGCTCTGCCCTTGAAGGAATAACCTGTTGGTCTCTTTGAGAACTGCCATACTCAGTAGAGTCCTGACCCCTTATTCTGCATTTAAGGTTGCTCCAAATCTTTCCAAACATGCCTACCATTCATTACACTTTAGCCAAATGGATAATCGCTATAGCTTGTATGTGCTCCCTGTTTTTTACCTCCGTGTTTTTACTCATTCCTTCTGCTGGAATACCCTTACCCCATCTGTTGACATCTCATCTGTTCTTTAAGGTACTACTGCTCAGATGACCTGTTAGCCTTGAAAATTTCCATGGTTTATTTTCTGCCCACTCCACGGCACCCTCCTTTCTCTGTTACATACTTCCTGCACTCCACATTAGTAGTTATTTTCGTACTTCTGTTATCCCCTTCTATGTTGTGAGAAAAGAGGCTGTGTTTTATTCTGATGCCCTGCTTTCATGGTACACTCCCTTGCCATAATAGATTTAATAAATTGCAGGTGGATGGATGACAGGTAGGAAGGGAGGTCAAACACAAAGTGGATAGAAAAACTGGAAAGAATATATATATTCTAGTCCTAGCTATGACACTAGTAACTTTTGAGACTCTCCTCCCTGAGCTTCCACTTGTAACTTGAACTTTGAAAGGCTGAGCTACTTTCTCCAGGCTGAGACACTTTGAGAAATCATCCAAAGGTAAATGGCAATTACCTGGAGACCCGCTGAACCTGACTTGAGGTCACTAAGTCGGGTCCATTCAGAGTGCCGCTTTCCTCACCAGCGCTGGAGCTACACAGAAGGAGCTGCCCTGGCCCACAGAGCAGTAGCTCATGGTCCTGTTAGCCAAAGGCCAAGCTTCTGGGTGCAACTGAAGAGACATAGATGAGGCCAAGTGGGTCCTAGGAAACGCAGTAAGCAGAAGGCTTGTCCTGTGAACTGGCCTGGCTAGTTTGTACCCATCAGGTTACCTAGGGCATTATTACATCAGGAACAAAGGACTTGGAGATAAGCAGCAGCTTCTACTTAAAAAAATTTTTTGTGGGGAAGGGTTATGTCTATACTTTCCCCGTAATTACATTTCCCACTTAATTTCCAGAACCTGGATGAGGGTAAAGCTCCTTTACTGGAACATTGGTCAGGCTGCTACTTTTAATACTTTTATTTCAATGATGTCTTATATGAAGAGGTGCTCCCTCTTGAACACTTGTTTCATTACCTGTGTGGATGAGACCACAATGACATAAATTCAGATAGTAAATGCTATGGAAAATAAACTTTTGTTTAGAGTCTGAGCTCATGTGTCCCACCTCCAAGGGACCTTGGAGCGTCCTGGTACACTATTTCTCTCTCAATTGTGTCTCGGCCGCCTCCTCTGTCACCGCCTCCCTTGGATTAGTATCCATATCCATCTCACATCTCACTTGAGCACATTGTAAGTTCTATAGTTAGGGCGGTGCTTATTCTTGGTTCCTGTGGTTTGTGTTGTTGGTAGTAGGTTCTTAGTTGAATGAATGTTTTAAAGGAATTCTAGACTGAGGAAAGGTCTAGTCCTGACCCTGGTTCCAGCCAGATCCAAGCCGTTCCAGTGCTCTCACACAGGGCTGCAACCAGGGAGTGGTTTCTCCCTCCAGCCTCCAGTGCCGTCTGTTCCCACCCCGCCCTGTCGCCCACTCCGTGTACTCTCGCAGTTCTCTAGCCAGAAAGTGGCTCCACATGGACTCCAAATCCTTCCTGAGCCGAAAACTGCATCAGTACGCCCTCAACCTTTTAAGGTGGGCTGGCAGATTTAGATTGCTTGTGACCAAGTTCTCAGAAGAGGAAGGCCCAGGATTGTCTGTCTGGTTCTTGATCAAAAAGATGTTTGATTTCCAGTCTAGCACAAGATGGCATTTAACAGCTTATAGGAGATTAAGTTTTTGTGTATTGGAGTGTACCTGGGCAAAAAGGGTCCATATTTTTTATCAGTAGTTACAAAATTCATTTAAGATAAAATGAACCAATGGACGTCTCAAGGAACTAATGAGCTGCTTTTTAATGACAAAGTAAACTACCACATCAAGTACTCGATTTTATCCTCAACAATTGGGGAGTATGGAACTTTTTACAGGTCATTGACTAAGGTCACAGGAGATGAAATGATTTGTGGAAGGTCAAAAACAGGTAAGTGGGAGAGGTAAACACACGTCATGCCTATTTCCAAATCTTAGCTTCCCGTTGTCTAGAGAATCATGTCCAAACTTTGGCTTTGACTTGGGCTAGTAAAATATTTTCTGAGCCTAAGTTTCTTCATCTATAAAATGAGAAATAAGATCAGGGCCATTGTGGGAATTCTATAATTTAAAGAGAGTGGCATACAGTAGGTGCTCAATAGCAGTATTATTGTGATAGTCAAGGTTTGTTCACCAGCTTTGCTAGTCTACAAGTGATTGACACCTATTTGCAGAGCTTAATACAATGCCTTCTATTGGTACTCAAATGACATCTGTGGGGGGAAAGGGATGTAGGTGCTTGATGAGTGGAATCAGGCCTGGAATTTAGGTCTTGCAGTGCGTGTACAGGCTCTCAGGCAAGCACGGAGTAATTCACCAGGGAGAGGACCCTGGGGGCTAGTCATGAAATGTCACTGACTTGGCTGGCTGCTCTGTAGGACAGGTGGATTTGGCCTTTTGGGAGCCGGCCTCGATTCTGATAGAAGTCTCTTTGATGACCTCCTCTGGCAAAGAGAGGAAGAAGTAATAAGAGTTTCAGAGAAATTGAGAAAATAATGAGATGCTTTACAGTTTACAATGAAGGGGTGGAGTTAACATTCATTATGTCATTTTATCTAGACAATGGGCCTGTGATGTGGATAATATCATCCCCAAATACATAAAGAAACCGAGGGTGAGAGAGGTAATGGTATTGCTCAAGATCTCATGCCTACAGTAGTTGCCCTCAGCCTTCTAATGTGGAGCTAGTGTCCTTTCCTGCTAGCAAAAGCACAAATAGTTTAGAGAGGACGAGATGAGGAGGAGGATCACCTTAGAGCCTGGGGAAGGCCCTCTTGTTTTCTGCAGCTAAAAGACGACTGGAGAACTGGCCTTGAAAACATTACAGCTGGGAAAACCTTTCCAGCTCAACTAATCCAATACTCAACTAATAGAATACTCCTGTTTCACAGATGGGGAAACTGAGGCTCTGAGGAAACGGGAAAATGTGAGTTTTACAGTGACTGTATTAATCACCTAGATTATACAGATACCACTTCACTATATTTGTTTTATCACATATCTATAGAGGTCCGTTTTAATATCACTCATATGAATTTTTCAAGGGCAAAGAAGGAAGTGGCTATGGTCATGGGGGCAAGGGTAGGAAACAGTTTACAATATGGTTCCCATTTTATTATCCTATGGAAAATCTGAAAATCTTTTTTAAAGTCTATTGATTTTTAACCTTGAGAATAAGAAAAAAGTTTCAGTCTGCAATACTCTCCTTAATTCCAGGGCCAGAGGAAGGGACAGTGAAGATCTTTTGCCATAATGTCACCCTATAAACATTTTGAAGGGATTCCATTGATGTAAAGCATAAATACATCCCTGTTGGAAAGGACAGGAGCAGTGTTTTCTGACTATAAGGAGGGTTTGTTGGAGCTACCGGCGTGTGGAAGCAATTTCAGGAACAACGTTGCCAGGGTGAGGTTTTGTTTGGGGTTGAGGGCTGGAGGGAGCTGGCCCCACTCCAGCCACACCTGCTATAATAATTTTCGTTTTCACAAGGACAGCCTGGCTAATGGGATGAATTTTGATGAACCTCCCCAGTGGTCTGGCGTAGTCCCACTTTTTCTGCCTGTAACTGCAGCTAGGGTAACAGGGACAAATGGGAAATCTTTTTAAATCTCGCTGGAAGTTTCTTGTTATGATTAACTTGTGTGGTGGGGGGAAACAGGCTGGGAGGGGACGTGGTCATTGCAGCATTTCCTGAGGGACATTTCACAAGTTCTGCTCTAACGCATTTCTTTTTGATTCTTCCAGAGGTTCTGGCAGAGAGAATTCAAACAACTGCCATAGGAAGTGGTTTCGAGCCTTCACAGGACACACATGTTAAAGTGCCACAGTGGAACCTTGTCCTGGTGTGTGATGGGATTCTCAGGTCTCGAGAAGCCCAGTCTTAGAGGCAGGTCCATCAGTGACTTTCACGGCAAAAAAATTAAGACTGTAATCTCCTTGAGGGCCAAGATTCCTCTTTCTTAACCCCTCCCTACATGCCCACTGGAAGGCCCGGGATGGGCTTCCAAGCCTGGCACTGACATGGAGAAACAACGAAACTTTTTATGTCACACGGTATACCCTTTCTTCTTTTCTCCAACCTATCAAAGTGGGAGTTTGGCTTTGAAAAATCTCCCTCGACTCCCTCTTTTTACAGGAGAGTGAGCAGGCCAAGCAAGGTGAAGTAGCTTACCTACGTGTCCATGGTGAGCCTGAGGTAGAGCCAGAACAAGGACCCACTTCCCATTGACCTCTGTCCATTTCAGAAGGCAGCGTGTTTAAATAGGATGCTGGATTTCTAAAGTTGCATAAGGGAACAGTTGAATCTGGAGAAAGGCAGGCCCAAAACAAGGCAATGCAGGGAACTGTGAAGCAAGGCAAAGGTGGGAATGGGAGCCGTTATGCTTGGAAGCTGTATGCAGCCAGCAAATATCTCTCATCCTCAGATTAGTTAGCTGGTACTGCTCTGTGGCTGGTTAATGGCTTTATGTGGAATATAATTTGCATCACAGGGCTCTCCAAAGGGCATATTTTTGGCTTGCCATTCTCTATATTCTGACTTCTCGACCCAATGTTCCAACGGAAATTTTCCAGAGCAATGAAATGTCACAATGCAAGGGCAAGAGGAGAAATAGAAATCGCAGTGTTAAATGAGACAGGATCTACTACATCCATTCTAGTCCCCCCATCCCCTCAGAAATAAATCAGCATCTTCTGGCAGAGTTTGGTGTCACAAAATGAGATGCACAAACTGATGAAACAGAGGAAATGCAGACAGAGAGAGGGAGGCAGTGGGAGGAGGCAGGGGGAGAGCAAAAGAGGGAAAAGTAATGATCTGGATGCTAGCTGAAGGAGCCTTAATGATCCTAAAAATTATTGGGCAATAATTTCTACTTTGGAACTCATTTTGCTGTTCCAAAGGATGATAAAGCACCTCAGTTATTGCTTTAAATAACCACATGGCTCCATCAAAACAGCACGAGATAGCACCCATGTATGAGCAAACCTATCTCCTGCCATTGCTGTCTTTACAGCTTGAGAAATCCTTAAGGAAGCAACAGGATAATAATTTGGTAGGGGCATCATCTAGTCTGGACCCTCAAGATTCTAGATTACTCAGGCCTGAGACAGATGTTTGCAGGATGCCTTGTCCTCCTTGACATCCTGAGACCCTCAGCTAGGACAGTCCGAAAAGTCATTGCTTTTGTTCTCTTAACATTGGACTGGGGCGGGGGAGGGCAGCATTTCAGGGTTTTTAAAAGTTTTTTATTTCTACAGGGATTTCAACCTATCCAAGGATGTTCTCCCTATCCATCGGGATTGCAGGATACCGTGAGACCAAAGCCTTTGCAACATGTGCTTTTTCTTACACTAATACAGGTAGTTAAGAGCAAGCCAGTTCAATCAAAACAAGGTGTATTTCTTTTTCTCTTTTCTTTGGTCAGGATAAGCTCTTGTTTCTGGCTTCAGAGAGCTGCAGGAAAATAGGAACGTTCTTGATTCAAATTTCTCCAGTTGGTATCTGAGAGAAGGAGCTTAGTTGAGGGAAAAAAGCTAAGTGATATTTTAAAAACATGCTTCCTACTTATCTATTTAGAGAATTTTTGATCTGGTTGTTCATGAATTAAAGATGCTTTATATCAGTGGGTAGAGGTCCATTTACCCTTTCTCAACAGACCTTACCAGCCCCTTGGAGTGCACACTTTCTAGTCAACCTGAGAAACAGCCCATAGAGAAAACCCAATCTTGCCTGCCTCTTCAGATTGGGGTGGAGGGCGGGTAGAGTGTGCGAATGGGGTGCTCATTAAATAAATATGATAGCTTCCAGAGTGGTATTCATTATTCCTGGGCTGGGCTTCCAGCCAGACTTGGAAATAGCTGAAAATTTCAGATCTCAACCCTAGTCCTAAAGCTGATACAAACAGTACCCTCACCAGCCCTCTGCTTGCCAGCTTCTTCTACTAAGGAGTCAGTTACTGCGGACATGATGATAACTCAACTCCCTTCAATTTCAGTGTATTGCAATTAACTAAGGAATCCAATTTTCACAAAAACCTGACTGTTATCAGTGACGGTACCAGCTTGGTCGGGGCACCAACCTACTCTGCAATCTAATATCATGCAGCCTCACAAAACATCATCTCTTTTTTATGGTGCTCATAAAAATGCATACTTTGAAGGAAAGGAACCACCTCCTGTCATATTTATTTATTGTCTTCCCAGTATGAAAAAAATAGCCTATGAAAAATATTGGTGAGCTTCCTAGAGGGATCCATTTCTTATTTATTGATGGCTTACAGGAAGAAATAATTTGGATCAAATGACCTTCTTTTGTCTTTCTAGATTTGAACTAAAACTAGAGTTAAATTCAAGGTATTACACACACACACACACATTTTCTCTTTCTCTTCATACCTGTCCTTGGTCACTCCCTATGTAGCCTTAGCCAAGAATAGACTCTTGAATATTTGAAAGGACCAGAGGATGGCAGAGCTGAGCCATTTATTTTGGCTGCTCTTGAAACAAAGGAGATACTTTGTAAATTAATAGGTGACAAGTTATTGTTATTATTATCTGTCTGCTTAATTGATATCTCCTAAATTTGGCTCCTGGGAATAACTGCAGTTTTGGAGGTGGGTGAATTCACCAGCTCCTCTGTGCCAGTATCCGCTTCTCCCTCCATGCATAAATACTGGTCTATACACGTAAAGGGTTTGAAAACCAGTAAACTACTCATTACGCTTAACTCAGTTTTCCCCTTCCCATAGCACTTGGCATGTGTGCCTCAAGGCATTATACCTCTGTGCTCAGATTGAAGAGGAAATTAAGAAAGTGTTGTCCTGTTTGTTGGAGATACCTAAAAAAAATTTGGTCTAAATACTCTGGTTTGAGTTTCTATAAGGATGAAATCCATGTAATTTATTGCTAAATCCTTATACATTATACATTAATGATGATCTCTTCTCCTTGAGCACGCTCCATTTCTGGTTCGTGATAGTATTTTTCACTGTATAATGATCGATGTCCCTTCCCTACCACAGTTCACCTTTGATAAAGTGGAGCGAAAGGAAAAGTGAATCTGCAAGTTTTCCAAAGCAGAAAAGCAAGAAGAGCTGTGTGGGTCCCTGTAGGCGTGCGGATATATGTACACGTCCACTGGAGGGTTCAGAAATCAAAGTGACTTTCAACTTTTCTCTGTGTAAACTTCCTATAAGCTGGTTCAAGAACAGTGAGCTGGGAGGGAGTTCACAGAGCCCCTGTGCCACTCTCCCATTGTGTATGTAGAGACACTGAAGCTTAGTCCTTTACCGCAGGCCACCCTGTGTATTAGTGCAGGACTAAAATTCAGATTCTCATTTTCATGGCTACAATGCATCCTCTCACATTATTTTCCATGAGGGATACCAAGTTTGGAATAGGCTGAGAGAAGATTTCAGTGACATTCTCCCTCTGTGTCTCAAGGAGATGATTCTATTGTCTGTTGGATACTGTCAACCACACCTGGCAGCTCCCAGTGGGCCCACAAGTTGAATATGGTGGCAGAAGTTCAAGGACCCAGCAGAGTTTGGGCACATGGCCCAGTGATTTCTCTGTCTCGGAGAGATTCCAGATGCCTCACACAAGGAACCCAGTTTGAAGTCTGCAGATTTTGCTGTTGGAGTGCAGGCAGAATCTCCTAGAACAATCGGTACCGTCTTTAGTCCCTGATAGAGGCCTCGCGACTTTGTTGCCTGACTCACGCAGACTTCAGACATTCTGAATTTAGTCCAGTAATGAGTGAAGCAGAGAGAAGGGCTTCTTTAATTTTTTTAATTAAAAAATAATTTTCCCCCTAAGTAAAGTGAATAAAGTGCTAGTGAAAGGGGCTAATAGCCTC
The DNA here is from genome assembly GCF_021613505.1 of Equus quagga. Taxonomy (NCBI): domain Eukaryota; kingdom Metazoa; phylum Chordata; class Mammalia; order Perissodactyla; family Equidae; genus Equus; species Equus quagga. The sequence continues at coordinate 68,568,425 of NC_060273.1, read as the reverse complement.
TCCAAAGACTCATGCACCACTTTAGAATTGAGGGTTTTTCCTCCCTTAAATAAAGTGAATACAGTGCTAATGAAAGGTGCTGATAGCGGTTCAAAGATTGATAGTCTAGTCTTGAATGGGTAGTAGTTGCTCAAGTCCCTCTAACTTTTCCTCCTTTAGAGACATGTTTGTGGTGGGTAAAGCATGGGATTAGACGAGAGACTCCTACCCACTTGGCTCCCATCCCTCAATGCTTCTTAGAGTAAAGGATTCCAGGTTCCAACCCCCATCGTCCAAGTTTAGACTACAGTTCGGCTTTCTGGTCTACAGAGGCCAAGAGAAGGGAAGGAAATGACTCATTGACCTTGGAACCTGGCTGTAAACAGCTTCATCATTCAAGCCTAGAAGGCAAATCCTTTTTTGGCTGCATAGTGCATTTTCTTTAAGTCCCTCTGGTTCCTTGTCATGGCCTGCTTTTTTGGGCCTCTATGAGCATGAGCTATTGTGCCCCAGGGGATGGGAGAAACTTCCCTAGGGGCAGGTGCTTCAGGGAGGAGTTAGGCTCCCAGCGTCTCCCCTCTGTACTGCCCTGAGTTGGGGATACTCCAAAGATACAAGTGCAACCCCAAGCCGCAGTACAAACTGGTTGTCACCTGTGTCTCACCATCTACCTACTTCTTTGATCCAAAGCCTAGACGCTAAAGTGCAAAGAAAGAAATTGACCCCCGGTATTCTGGTCATGGGCCTGAGCAGGAAGAATGCCACAAACGATGGTGCCATCATTTCAGGCGTAGTAGGGTTGGCAGAGTGGGCAGAGGCTTCGGGAGACAGCCGCCGTCTAATTCCGCCACCATGGCCCACCTTGCAGACCTCCCACCTGTAAACACCCGGGTCCTCCAGCAGGATCCCCCACCCCTCACAATTCATTTCCTAGTCTCTTTCCTTTGTCCTGGAGTGCCCTAGCTATCCTACGATAGTCCTGGCACTTCAGAGCTAGAAGGAAAGAGAAATATTTGTCTAACTTTCCTACATGTTAAAGCTAAACAAAGCACCAAAAAGAAAACAAAAAAAGACTTACAAAAATATAATGGGGTCATCCCCCAAGCTTCCCACATTATCTGTGGTATATGAAATGTCAAAATATAATGAACAGACTTTCTAAACATTACTGTCTCTCTCCACCCGTATTTATCTAAGCTGCAGCAGCCTCAGCACTGCCCCTTCACCTCTTAAAACTTCGTGCTGTAGAACTACTATATAATAAATCTATTTCATCCCACGGACCCCACCTTCACAAACACACACCCGCTTGCAATTCTAAAGAGACTCTCCAGAAAAATAGACATTTGGAAAAAGTACATCTGTTATACTCAGTCTATCTGCATATTATTTCTTGAGATTATTACTTTTTTTTAACTATAAAAAAGATTGCATATTGGCAATATAATGAGAAACCCATGGCGGCCATTTCTGGGTGGTGGTGGAGGATAAGTGGGGTGGATGTTGGAACACAGAAGCGAGAGGGCTCAGAGAGGGGCAGCTGTGGTCCTTAGCCTTGAGACGTGAGGATTGAGGTGGGATTATCTTGATTCTCAATCCTCGGGCCTCGGAAATGTCCCATCTCTTCAGTCACTCCCTTGTCTTCTGTCCACCTTTCCCCAGTTCCACTCCCCATGCTCAGGCCGCACAACCCTCTTGAAGCAGAGGCAGAATGGCTTTTTGGCATGTGTCCACCTGGGCCAGTTTGAAGATAGGCATGACATTTGACGGGAGGTGATGTGGGACACACACCAGAGCAAGCTTATTTGTGACTGTTTCCACTCTGGGAAAAATTGTCCATCACTTCTGTGACTTTAAAAATTTAAGCAGTTACTAGGCTGATAGGTTAAGAAACACATCTTTTGTTCTTGTGGTTTTGCATTAATAGTAAGCATGAATATATATCATATATTACATTGCTTTCCTTCTGCTCTGGGGCAGACCGTACTCTCCTTCCAAACAGGAAAACTGCACAGCCCATGGACTCAGACTTCTGAAAGCTGTTATTCCCCTAATCCCACCCCCACCCTCAACCCTCCCCTTCCTCCCGGGCCGTCAGTTTCTATATTAGAAAAGCCCCTCCCTCCCCCTCCCACCAGCCCACCCGAGGTTAAATAGATAGTGCCACATCCTAAGATTCATGCATCACTGCACTTCGCTATTGCACATGTTGCAGAGAAAGAGAGAGTTGTGTATGCGTCCCCTCCCTCTCTTCCCCCTTCTTCCTTGGGCTCTCAGACTCCTGTGCTGTTCTCACTCTGCCCTCTCCCAGCCTCCCCCGATCCCAGACCCGTCACTGGTTGTGGACATCCTCCCTGCGGACAATTTTGTAGATGATCCAGTAGAACATGTTGAAGATGAGGAAGGCCATGGGGAAGCCGATGCGGGATAGTTTGTCGATCTTCTTGGCCCTCTGGATGAAGAGTTTTCGCATCTCCTCTGGGGACTTTGATGGTACAGGAGCGGGGTTGGTGGTGTTGTTGTTGTTGGCACCCTTGACTGAGATGCCATCCTTGGCCTGCAGACAGGCCGGGCCCATCGCATAGGCAGAGAAGTTGAAGCGGCCTTCTCCGGCCTCATCCTCCTGGAATAGATTCAACATGGGGCTCTACTTAAAATAAGACAGGGACTGGGCACCCTCCCTGCAAGGCACTCCCCTGGGGGCCAGGCCATGCCCATCTCGTTCTCCCTGCCTCCCAGACTGCACCATGCCAGGGTTCCGAAGGCTTTTTGGCTGGCTGGGGAGTTATGCCTTATAGAGGGGCGCCACTCGCCTGCTAAAACAGATGCAAACCAGGGGATAGCATGTGGCATAGAGTCTGGAGACCTGTGTTCAAATCTCGGCTCTGTCACTTGCTGGCTGTGAGACCTTAGGCAAGTCACTTCCTTCTGTCAGTTTCGGGTTTTTTTAATTTCATTTTTTCCTATAGGTCGGGGTAAGATTCACCCCACTGCCTCAGAAGTTTCTTTTGACCACCAGAGATTGGAGATGAGCAGATACTCTGAATGCTGTTTAGTTAGAAATCCAGGGGACAATTTGGAGAGATCCCCTGCTTTGCCTCTGTTGCTTCCTTGTCCTCTTCCCCCACCCCATTCCCCATTTAATGTCTTCTGTGCGTGGGTTGGGGGGAGGGGAAAACGGTCCAGGAGGGAGCAAGAGCTGTGGGCCTCACCTCCGTTTTGCAACCTAGGGAAGCTGCAGCTTCTTCCCACTTCCATGTTCCCATAGCCCTGGCAGCTGGGATCTCAGACAAACCTCTGGATTTTTATCAAGCTGTCATACAATGTCCTTCATCATTTGGCTCCAACTTACCTTTACAGATTTTTTCCCCTTCCCTCACCAGAAGCTTTGCACACCTGGCAGTTTTGTTGTACTTTCTCAGTCATCCCTTGTGCATTCCTATCTCCCTGCCGTATGCTCACTACCGAAATGCCTGCTCCCCTCATCCTTCTAATTTCTCCTTTTCCCGGCTCAAGGTGATCCTGCCCTGATCTGAATCATGGAGACACTATTGTCTGCTCTCATCCCGTCTGGCTTTGTTACTTTCCGTGGGGGCTCTGAGGTGGCGCCGAGTGGGCGGAGCTGCTGACTCAGTGTGTGGCTCTGGGGAAGTCTGATCATTGCCCTCTTAGAGAGTGAGAGCTTTTGGAGCAGGAGCCCCATCTTCTGCTCGTTCCTGTGCAGGGCAGGGCCAGAACAGAGAACAAGAAACACAATATAGGAGCCACTTTCCTCTCCAGCCTACTCTTGGCACTCTAGATTGGGCCACCATTTGGTCTTGTGACGACTTCCAGCCTAGTCTCTCTGCTGGCTGTAGTCCGTCCCCCACTCATCTCCCATCCCATCAGATCTTAGTGATCATCTTTTGTTTAGAACTTTTTAGTAGGCTGCCGCTGACTCCAAGATAATTAAAATCCTTACATGGTAAACAAGCCTTAGATGATCTGGACCCTGTCTGTCTCTCCCGTCTCATCTTGTGCCATTCTCTATCTGGCATTCTATGTTCCAGTCATCCTGAAATATTTCCACATATTCCTAAGTGCCACATTCCTTCTCTTCAACTTTGGGTCTCTGTGCCAGTTGTTCTCTCTGCCTGGGACACACTCCTAAATCCACCCCTGCTGCCAACTCCTTCTTTTCACTGAACTGATTCTCACTCAGGAGCCTTCCCTGAGCCCAACGGTAGGCTAGGCGGCCCTGCTGTGCGCACCATAGCTCCCTGCACGTCTCCCTGTTTTATTTAAGCTCTTATCACATCATATTCTTGTTTAATGTCTGTCTCTCCTGTTAGGCTGTAAGTTCCATGAAGGCAGAGGCAAAGTCTGCCGTGTTCATTGCACCCTCAACGCTGAACACACAAACATAGGTCCTGGACCTGAGCTCAAAACTCAGTAAGCATTTGTTGAATAAATATTTACTTGTGTATCTTCATCAGTCCCAGCTTCCCTTTTTTTTGGTTTATTTTGACGGGGTTATATTCCTATCACCAGGAGGATTTGAGACATATGATAAATGCTCAAGAAATCTTTGGGAGATGATTGAATCTGGTCCAACACCTTCATTGCAGAAGTGCGGGAAAGAGGATGTGCTACAGAGCCTGGCAAATAAATGCTCAATAAATATTTGTCTAAGAGTACGGCACCAGTGGAGCGTTTGTGCCAGGGCCAAGGAGAGGAGTTGGGAGAAACTGGCCAGATTCCTGGATCCCGTGCCTGGAAGGGGGCTGGTTCTGACTCTGTTGCTTATCAATATAAATCTACCCTTGCCACAGGGTGGGGTGCTTGAAAATGTTTTTCATTTGGCTCTGGTTATGCAGAGGGAAGCATCAAATTAACTTTCTACATAACTTTGGGTGAATTACTCTCTGCCTTCCTCATCTGTTAAATATGGGAGCGGGAGGGGTGAAAGTGTGTCCTAGAAGCCTCATCTGTTTAGATGATTACCTATTTCATGTTGTAGCCAGCAAGAAGGAAATTCCCTAGAAATGACCCGACAAAGGCTTGCTATTCCTATCCTGCCCAGCAGGTGGCAGGAAACAAACGCCGGACTACATCTGGAGCTGCTTCGGGATGGAAATCTGGTAGTGTTCTCTAGAACCCAGGGAGGTTGGTAGTGTGCCTACTGAGTTGGGCTCACAGAGATTTCCTAATAATCTGACTAATGAGGCCGGCCAGGGAATTCGAGGACAGATGGTTTCTGCCCAACAAATGAGGTAACATGGGAGGATGGTGGGAGTTGGGGAGCCTGGCCAAGCTCACAGGTTTGGAGAAACTCAGCCACGTAGCTGGTTCCTCTTCACTCACCATCTGGGGCTTAAAATTCCCTCTCCAAACGTCCTGCTAAAGGCAGATTCCTGCAGCCCAAGCTTGTACGACGCTGTGTACAAGTCACAACCAGAGGGGCTTACTCCAGATCTATGGTGAGCCCAATTCTGTGTCCTTGTAGCTTCTGACGTTTGGGCCAAGTCCAGAGCCATTAGGAACAACATCACACTAATTCAGATGTACACAAGGGGCCTGGCAGGAGAAATGTGAGTGATGAGGTGAGCTGGGGCTGAAAAAATTCTCCCGTTATAAGGGACTGTGTCGAATTGGAGAACGCATTCTTTACTTAAGGCAGCTCCAGTACACGAATACCACATGGGATGTGAATCCAGTGGGACCAGATGCTGTGATATTTTGAGTGAAGCTGGAAATGTGATTTTTAAATGCTGGCACCTTATTCCAGATTTTTAAGACACTGCTCACAAAATTAAAGATATTTGCATGTCAACTTTGACCTTCTGGCTACTAGTTTTTCACCTCTGCCTTGGGCTAAATCTTAGTTCTTATTTAAGATCTAATAAATGCAGGACTATTTTTAACTGCTGCAGGGTGGAAACATTGGTGAACAGATAAGCAACTGATGGTGTATGGTCAATGTTTTGAGAAAAGCCGTATGTCCTCAAGCACCTCCCCTGCCTTTGCCATCAGTGCCTCTGTGATCTTGGTGGCCTGCTCCTCCTCCCCGCCATCATTTGCACCGGAGGAGTGGACAGGATGCTCTCTAGAGCTCTTCTGGCCCTAACACGCTGTGAGAGAGTGAGGAGGGAACTGAGCAAGAGAATCTGATCAAATCTGGGTAGAGGCTTTAGTCACACTTTACCTGACCAGAGAGAAAGCTTTTGTTTTCCTCTAGTATGTAAAATGGGTAGGGATTTGGTGAGGGTGGAGGCAGCCTATAGGCCCACAGACTACACATCTGGAGGGGGCTCCAGTCACATTTTCGTCTATGCAAATAGCGCCCCCTGGAGTTGAGCGGTGCACAATTTGGCGACCCGGTGCTAGTCAAATATTTTGGACATAATGTTCCCAAATAAGTATCTCTTTGACAAATGTATTAACCTCCTTCTAGCAGAGGGAAATGCAAAAGCTGCTAACTCATGGGAAAAAAAGGAAAAGTAAAAAATAAATCCCAGAGAGAGTCGTGTTTGGTAAGTTCCTTGCTTAGCTTACTTTAAAAGCCAGAGGCTAGGTATGCAATGGACAGTAATGGAAGGACTAAAACGACGGGTCTTTTAAGAAGTCCTGTCTGGTTTGCTGCATCCAAGACACTTTCCTCTTCCAGTGCAGATGTAGAAGGATGATTACATCTTAACTCCCATGGACATCTTCTGTCTTGGAATGTCTGCCTTCTGCCTACAGTAAACTGCTGGAAGTTAATTGAAGCAGACCGCTTATGTTTAAGAAAGATACTGGTGGAAATCTTTGCCTATGTAATCATTTTGTGTGGCAGGAACAAAACTTAAAGCTACTTTGCCATCTGATTTAATCCTCACTAGAGTCCCCCATTATGCCCTTTTAGTCCATGTTACAGATGGAGAAACTGGGCCCAGAAAGAGTCTAGCTTGAAGTCACGTACCAAACAGTGCTAAAGAGGCAGAGTCCTTTCACAAAGCACGTCGTAGCTGGGCAGAAAGCTAATCTAAACAGGTCAATCTAAAGCTCGATGGGGCTCGGTGTGTGGCAGGTGTGTGGTGTGGCTCGACAGGTGTTAGTATATGAGTTCTTAGTTGCCCTCATCTGTCACTGGAAAAACTCCTGGGTAAGCTCCCTACCTGGAAGGCCTCCTCCTTGTTCATTAGCTTGTTTATCATTTTGTCCATTGTTCGACAAATGCCTATTGCATGTTCACTATATGTCAGGTGTTGTATTAGGCACCAGGCATAGAGCACTGAGTAAAAATAGAGTCTCTGCCCTTCTGGAGCTTATAATTCAGTGGAACAGATGAGCATAAAACAATCACATCACTGAATGTGTAATTATAAATCAAGATAAATGTTTAGAAGGAGAGAAATAGCATTCAATTAGAACATGGCCTTTGCCAACATGCATAGCATCTTAGTGCAAATTAGACAAATGGCACCCCCTTCTCCAAGCATATGAATTGGAATCCCTTCCTCTGGCTGATGTAGTCTACACCAAGGCAGACTTAGAGAACAGTGCCTCCTTGGCTAGGGGCCCTTATAGGATACAACCTGCATGGCCATACCCGACAGCCTTGCATAAGAGTTTCAATACAGGACCTATACCTTGGCTAGGGTATCAGGAAAGGATGCCTCGGGGAATGCTTGGTTAATACTAAGCAAAGTGCACTGGAAGAGCAATCCAGGAGGAGCCAACAAGATATCTAAATCTTGTGTGTGTATTTGAGGAACTAGGAGAAAAGCTAGAGTGGTTGGTGCTCAGAGATCAAAGGAGAAGTGGTGTGAAGATGAGGCTGGAGAGAAAAGCATGTTCTTCGATCTCCAGGAGAAAGGTCTCCTGGGAAAGTCGTTATGGACCAGGGTGGGAGCCAGTTTACTCTCACAGGCTACTTACTCCTCAGTGGCATTTGCTGGTTGGAGTTAAGAAGCTTGGTGTCTTGGGGACGATCTTGCTGGATGCTCCTTTCTTGGAGGTAGGAAACAAAGGCCTGGAACCTGGACATTCTATTCAAAGATCTCACCTTTTGTGGTGCAGTTCTCTTCAGGGGCCAAGCTCACTGAAATAATGCAGGCTTGCAGAAAACACCAATAAAAATCTCTCAGTCTGCCATGCTTTGGGTTTATAGCTGGTTATTATCTTGGCCGCATCAGCGTTTGCTCCATCAGTTCTGTCTTCAGGTGTCACCTGATAATTTCTGTAGTGTTATTAAGGTCGGAAGACTGACTGCCCATAGACCTAATCAGGGCATTATTTACAGGAGAGGAAGTTAGGCCTTCTAGGACTTTAATCTCTATTATTTAATCTCTGAAAAGGATGGTCTAGTGAAACAAGTATCACAAGACAAGGCTGCCTGGAACTCTTCCACTTACCACCAGCTGCCCCTCCTTAGGCAGTGACCCAAAGGCCTACCTTGTGATGTCTTCGCTTCCTCCGGAATCGGAGCAGATCTTTGTGCTGCCGAGACACAAAGTTGACAGCGGCATACTCCAGCAGGGCTGAGAACACGAAGAGCAGGCACACGGCCATCCAAATGTCAATGGCTTTCACATAGGACACCTGGAGTGGGGATGCGGGAAGAACACAGGGAGGTGAGGGCAGAGGACAATGAAGTATTGAGTATGGTGGGATGTTGTCTGCTCCTCAGTAACTCCCCCTGTCACCCATTGCTGCCCCCTCCTCAGCTGGGGTATTAGGGTGGAGGGTGCAGAGGAAAACAGAAGAGAAATGTGTCAAGGAGACTGGACAGAATATTGGGGAAAATAGAATATGGTACCTAAAAGAGTACTAATGAGAGAAGGATGATGTTTCTAGCATTATCATACAGTGGAACAGAGTGTGTGTTTAGACTAAGGCAATAGGAACAGAATGTTGTACCTAATGTTAGAAGTAAATGGAAGATGTTAGTGAAAATGGCAGAGTAAGATCTTCAAAAGCTTTCCTTCATAAAAGCAATGAGAACACCAGCAAAAATGGTCAAACTCAACTTTTTCAGAGCTCTGTTAATTAACCAAAGGCTAATAGCGATAAATGTGAGCATTTATTTAAGAAAAGCAGCTGAATCTCAGTGAGAACAGCAAGCTTCATGGCATTTAAAAAAAACCAGCTTTATTGAGATATAATTCATCTACTACACAATTCACACATTTAAAGTGTACAATTCAGTGTTTTTATACATTCATACATGTGGGCAACCAACATCCTGGGCAATTTTAGAGCATTTTCATCACCTCAAAAAGAAACTGTACCTTTTAGCCATCATTCCCCTATTTCCCTACACCAGTCCTAAGCAACCAGTAATCTATTTTCTGTCTCTATAGGTGTCCGTGCTCTAGGCATTTCATCTGATGGAATCATACAATATGTGGCCTTTTATGACTGACTTCTTTCATTTAGCATAATGTTTTCAAGATTAATCCATATTGTAGCATCGATCAATATTTCACTCTTTTTATGGCCAGATAATATCATACTGTATGGATATACCACATTTTATTGATCCCTTTGTCTGTTGATGGACATTTGGGTTGTTTATACCTTTTTGCTATTATGAATAATGTTGCTATGAACATTTGTGCACCAGTTTTTTTGTGGACGTGTGTTTTCATTTCTCTTGGGATTTTGTGGTGTTTTAACTTGCCCTGTTCCCATCTTCCCATCCCCAGCTCCACGCTAGCCTTGAAAACCAACAGCCTGCAAGCATAGTGAAAACCAGTATCCTGGCAATCACTGAATGGGGCAGAACAGATCGGGAGCTCCTTTAGTGCCTCATTCCCAGAGAGTTATTTGACCATCCTTGTGGTTCACTGAAAGACCCTACTCACAAGGCTGTCTTTATTTGACCTGACTTGGAGCTGGCCCAGTGTGAACAGTCTTTTCCCTGGGGGCATTTGTTGAACACCATGTAGCAATTGTTCAACATCATGTCAGCTTGAGGCAGTAGGTAACAGCTGAGGCAAACAATAGGTTGATCAAAAAGCTTAAAAGGAAAAGCTAGGGAATGAGATGCTCACAGGGGGTTTTAGAAAGCTCTGACATATTCCTGGGAATCTATGTGCATGCTTACGCCTCTGAATGCTCAGTGAAGACCTGAGAAGGCCCTTAGCTCTCAATTCTAGCCAACCTTGATGCACTGAGCAAGCAGGAAGTGAAGGCAAAGGCAAAGTTGTAAACTGCCTGGCCGAGTATTGAAGATGTGTTCTAATACACACACAGAGCCCCTAGGCAAAGGCTGAGAGATTTATAGGTTCCAGGCATTTAAGGAAATCTCTGTCCAATTTTCAGCTAACCACAAGCTAACTGAGCAAAGTCCTTGGTGGCTCCACACAGTGAAGGATACAGACATTTTAGCATTACTCAGAAAAGTTACTAAACAAATAAACAAGACAGCAACAACAACAAATCCTGAGGAGGGAGCAGAATCTGATTTCCAGAGATGCCACATTATATTATGTAAAATGTGCAATTTTCAACAAAAAATTATAAGATATGCAAAGAAACAAGTAAGTATGGCCCTGCAATGGACTGAGTGTTTTTGTCTCCCCCCAATTCATATGTTGAGATCCTAATCCCAGTGTGATAATATGTGGAGGTGGGGCCTTTGGAAAGTGATTAGATCATGAGAGTGGAGCCCTCATGAATGGGATTAGTGCCCTTATAAGAAGAGGGCAGAGAGCTAGCTGGCTCTCTTTCCACCATGTGAGCATACAGTACTAAGATAACAGTTTTGCAACTGGAAGAGGGTCCTCACCAGGATCTGACTCTGTTGGTACCCTGAACTTAGACTTCCAGCCTCCAGTACTGTGAAAAATAAATTTTGGTTATTTATGAGCCACCCAGTCTATGATACTTTGTTAAAGCTGCCTGAATTGACTAAGACAGGCTCATATATAGGACAAAAAAAGCTGTCAGAAGAAGTTTCCCCTGAGGACGCCCAGATCTTGGACTTAATAGATAAAGACTCTAAATCAATTATTTTAAATATACTCAAAGAACTAAAGGAAACCATATCCAAACAACTAAAGAAAAATATGGAACAAAGTCTTACCAAGTAGAGCATAAGACAGAAATTGTAAAAAAGAACCAACTAGAAATTCTGGAGTTGAAAAGTAAAATAACTGAACTAAAAATTTCACTAGAGAGGAGCAATAGCATATTTGAGCAGACAGAAGAAAGAATCAGTGAACTTGAGGTTATTCTGTCTGAGGAACAGAATAAAGAAAAATGAACAGAGCCTGAGAGACCTGTGGGGAACCATCAAGTGCACTAACATGTTTAATGGGTGTCCCTGAAGGAGAGGTGAGAAAGAAAGAGGAAGAAAATATTTGAATAAATAATGGCCAAAATTTCCCCAAATTTGATGAAAAACACTAATGTACACATCTAAGAAGCTCAATGAACTTCAAGCAAGATAAACTCAAGGGGATCCACACCTAGACACACCACAATCAAACTGTCAGAAGCCAAAGACAAAGAGAACCTTGAAAGTAGCAAGAGAGAAGCTCATTATATACAAGGGATCCTCCATAAGATGAACAGCTGATTTCTCATTAGAAACTATATAGGGTCTAGAAGGCAGTGGGATGAAATGACTGATGACCCAAATAAATGGGAAGACATCCTGTGTTCATGGACTGAAACATTTAACATTGTTAAGATGGCAATACTTCCCAAATTCATCTATAGACTCAATGCAGTTTTAATCAAAATTCCTTTTTTTCCTTGTTACAGAAATTGACTAAGTGATCTTAAAATTTGTATTGATGTTCATCAGGAAATGCAAGAAACTCAGAATAGCCAAAACAATCTTTAAAAAGAGCAAAGTTGGAAGACTCACACTTCCCAATTTCAAAACTTACTACAAAGCTATGGTAATCAACAGTGTGGTACTGGCAGAAGGATAAACATGGAATAGAATTGAGAGTCCAGAAATAAACACATACACCTATGGTCGATTGATTTTTGACAAGGAAGTAAATTCACTGGAGGGAAAGAATAGTTTTCTCAACAAATGGTGCTGGGACAACTGGATATCCACAAACAGAAGAATTATATCCCTCCCTCCTACCACATAGAAAAATAAATCAAAATAGATCAAAAGCCTAACTTTAGAGCTAAAGTATGAAACTCTTAGAAAAAAACATAGGTAAAATCTTCATGACCTTGGATTAGGCATTAGTTTCTTAAATATGATATCAAATCACAAGCAACAAAAGAAAAAATAGATAAATTTGACTTCATCAAAATTAAAAACTTTTGTGTATAATGGACACTATCATTCAGGCAAAGAGACAACCCATAGAATGGAAGAAAATATTTGCAAACCGTATATCTGATAAGAATTTAAAATCTATAATACACAAAGAACTATTACTACTCAACAATAAAAAGAGAAACACCCTAATTAAAAAGTGGCAAAAGGGGGCCGGCCCGGGAGTTGCAGTTCGCATGTTCCGCTTCTCTGCGACCCGGTGTTCACCGGTTCAGATCTGGGTGTGGACATGGCACCGCTTGGCACGCCATGCTGTGGTAGGAGTCCCACATATAAAGCAGAGGAAGATGGGCACGGATGTGACCTCAGGGCCAGCTTCCTCAGCAAAAAGAGGAGGATTGGCAGTAGTTAGCTCAGGGCCAGTCTTTCTCAAAAAAAAAAAAAAAAAAAAAGAAGCGACAAAAGATTTGAATAGTCATTTCTCCAAAGAAGATATAGAATGGCCAACAAGCACAGGAAAAGAATGCTCAACATCATTAGTCATTAGGAAAATGCAAATCAAAACCACAGTGAGATAACACTTCCCATCCAAGAAGATATCTATAATCGAAAAGACATACAATAACAAGCGTTGGTGAGGATGTGGAAAAATTGGAACACTGGTGGGATTATAAAATGGTGGAGCCACTTTGGAAAATAGTTTGGCAGTTCTGCAAAAAGTTAAGCATATAGTACCATATGATCCAGCAATTTCACTCCTAGGTATATACCTTTGAGATTTGATAACATACGTCCACAAAGAAACTTGTACACAGATGTTTATAGCAGCATTATTTATAATAGCCAAAAAGTGGAAATAATCCAAATGCCCATCAGCTGATGAATAGATAAGCAAAATGTGATATACCCATGCACTGGAATATTATTCAGCCATAAAAAGGAATGAAAGGGGCCCAGTGGCACGGCAGTTAGGTTCGCATGCTCTGCTTTGGTAGCCCGGGGTTCACGGGTTTGGATCCTAGGTATCGACCTGTGCACTGCTTATCAAGCCATTCTGTGGCAGGCGTCCCACATATAAAGTAGAGGAAAATGGGCAAAGATATTGGCTCAGGGCCAGTCTTCCTCAGCAAAAAAGAAGAGGATTGGCAGTGGATGATAGTTCAGGGCTAATCTTCCCCCCCACCCTGCAAAAAAGGAATGAAGTACTGATACATTCCACAACATGGATGAACCTTGAAAACATTATGCTAAGTGAAAGAAGCTAGTCATAAAGTGCACACATCGTATGATTTCATTTATATGAGATGTACAGAATGGATGAATCCATAGAGGCAGAAAGCAGATTAGTGGTTGTCAGAGGCTCGTGAGAGTGGGGAATGAGGACTGACTATTAATGAGTATGGAGTTTCCTTTTGGGGTGATGAAAATGTTCTGGAATTGCATAGCGGTAAGGGTGTACAACGTTGTGAATATATTGAATGCCATTGAATTTTACGCTTTAAAAAAAGTGAATGGAGAAGAATGTGAGGTTGAATGTCAATAGCAAATGGAGCCGAATATCAAGTCTAGTGTTAACAATGAGTGGAGCAGAATGTTGTGTCTAGCGTAAATTATAAGTGAAACAGAATGTGGCATCAACTGTTAATAGTGGAGAAGGTTGTCTAACATGAGAAGAAGGAAGCAGAATATTCAGTCTGCTGTTACAATTGAACAGAGCAGAATGTGTTATCAGGTGTTAATAGTAAACAGAGAGTTTGGCTTCAAGCATTTATAGTGAATGTGGCAGCGTGCAAAGCCTAGTGTTAATAGTGCAAAGGGCAGATTGTTGAGTTTTATTGTAAGGATGAATAGAGGAGAGAGTGGTATCTCGTGTTGATGGCAAATGAGGTAGAATGTCACATCTCACATTAAGAGTTAATGGAACAATGTCATGAAAAACTAAAAACAGTGAGGAAACTATTCTAGATTAAAAGAGCAGCCACATGCAATAGGAATCTTTATTGGATCCTTGATTGGATCCCTCACCATGTTCATTGATGATTTTTTTTTGACAATTGGGAAAATTTAAATAAAATTTCTATATTAGATGATGTTATGGAATTATTTCTGATTCAACAATAATTATTCATATATAATAGATATTGATATAATTGCTATATAATTACTATTGAATTAATGTTAATTTTTTTAGATGTGATAATGTCATTGTGATCCTTATTCTTTATTTAGAGGTGAATTGTCATGCTGTCTGTAATCTTTAAATGGTTCAGCAAAAATTGCATCTATCTACCTTCCTGCTTTCTGACCTACCCATCTATATATATAGAAACAGAGAAAGTAAATGTGGCAAAAGGATAACAATTGGAATCCCCGTGAAAGGCATTAAGGTGTTCATTGTATATTTTTTCAAGTTTTCTGTACAAAACAGAATGTTAAGTCTGGCATTAATTGGAAATGGCACAGGATGTTGCATTTAACATAAGGCTGAAGGGAGCAGAGTATGGTGTCTGGCATTAATAGCAGAGCAGAATGTTGTGTCTGGTGTTGAGTGAATAGGGAGGAATATGGCTCCAACAACAGTCGTTGAGTGTCGTAGGATACAGTGCCTAGCATTACAAGAGAGTCAAGCAGAACGAGGCATCCAGCATTTGCAGCGAAGGGGGCAGAATGTTGCACCTCAAGTCGGGAGAATGGAGGAGTGGGTGGTGTCTGGCATTAAGTTAATGAAGCAGAACATCATATCTAGTGTTAAAAGTGAATTGAACAGAATGAGAGGTCTAGTGTTAATAGTGAAAGGAACAGAACGTTGCATTTATTTTAAGGGTGACTGGAGGAGAAGTAGTGTCTGGTGTCAATAATGAAGTGGAATGCTGTGTCTCTTGTTGGAAGAATGGAACAGAATGTTGTGTCTAGCAGAGGGAACAGAGCAGAGTGTGGATCTGGCGTTGACAGCGAATGGAGTGAAATGCTGTGTCTGGTGTTAATAGTGAGTGGAGTGGAATATGGTTCAAGAGTTAAGAGTGAAGATAACAGAATGTGGTTTATAATATTAGAAATGTAAGACTGATTGAGAAATGTGCAGAAAAGGTTAACATAGCAGGCATGAAGCTGCCTTCTTACAAAGGACCTGCTTGCAAGGTTGGCCTTGGGTTGACATCTGGGAACTTAGATTTTGGGAGTGTTCCCACTTTCCCTAACTGATCAGGGTGCCTCACTGTTCCTAGACTGTACAAACAATACGGTTTGTGCTGAACATCTGTTCTCCTTCTGGGAGTCTGGAGTTTTGGTCTGTACCAGGCAGAGGGTACCTACTCGACCAGCTCCCAATAAAAACATTGGGTATGTAATCTTACATGAATCGCAAAACAATTTCCTTTTCTCTGTCTCTCTGGGCAGAAACATCATACACATGTGGCTGCCTTTTTGTTGCTATGGTAAGAGTGTGCTCTGTGTGCTTCCTCATGGGATGGAGAGAGCAAGGAAGCTGGTACATGGATTCCTCCAGACTCTGCCTGTGTCTTTTCCCCTTCTCCTCCAGCTGTGTATCCTTAATACATCACTGTGAGAAATCTTAGCTAAGAGTACAACGATAGGCTGAGTCCTGTGAGTACTGTCAGATCTCTGAATGGGGGGGTGGTCTTGGAGATCCCCAACGCGAAGTATCTAACATTAATGGTGAAAAGAGCAGAATGTTGTACTTAACACTAAAAGTGAGTGGGGGAGGAGGTGGAGTTGAGTGTTAATAGTAAATGAAGCAGAATGTGTGTCTAATGTTGGAGCAAAATGTGGCATCTGGGAACTGTATAGAACATAATGTTAAGTCTGGCAGAAAGGTTTGATAGATCAGAATGCTGGATCCTGCCAAGTATAGCAGATAAAGAAATAGTGACGAATTCCTTGTGCTCCTGTTCTCTCAGGCAGGGTAGGGAGAGGAGTGTCCTCCTTACCTGTCCAGGTGTTCTGTGCTCTGGGTAGTAGGTCTTACCTTGGGCAGGGATGCTCGGGAGCCAGAGCTCTGGGTGGTCATGGTGAGCACAGTGGTGATGCCCAGGGCCACACGGGCTGGTGCAGCATCCATGTTGATCCAGAAGGAAATCCATGAGAGGATGACAATAAGCAGGCTGGGAATGTACATCTGGATCAGGTAGTAGCCCATCTGTCTCTCCAGGTGGAACCGGGCCTCGATGCAGGTGAATTTACCTGCAAGAGATTATAGTGAGAAGGCAAAGTAACCTGGTGGATAGGAACAAGGCCTTGAGGTCAGAACAACCTCAGCTGGAATAAGGCTGCTTCGGCCTTACATTAGCTGTGCCCTTAGGGAAGTGTTTGAATCTCTGTGTCCAGTTTTCTCATCTATGGTAAATTGGGGATAATGATGATGATGACGATGATGATAATAATACCTACTTCAGACAGTTACTGTGATGATAAAATGAGAGGATGCCTATAAAGAACTTAGCACAGTCCTCATAGGTAATTAATGCTTAGGAATGTCAGTTGTCATCATCCTCACCATCACTATTTTATTGCTAAGAGTGAGCCTAAGATTCTTTATCCTTCTGCCAGTTATCTTCCCAAAACGTGACTGGACCCTGTTACTTCCTCTTGTAAACCCTTTCTTTCCTTCCTCCTCTCCTCATACGAGAAAGTCCCCATTACCTACAGGAAAATGTCACACCCTTTAGTCTGCTCTTCACAATCAAGCTCTAGCCTGTTCTTCCACCCTACTTCCCTTCTTTCTTCACCCCAATCATGACCTGCTCTGCTCCATCCCTTGCCTGGAGCATCCTTTGTGCTTCTACACTCCTGAGCTTTTGATTCAGCTAATCCCTCTGCCTGGAATGCCCTGTTCCTCCCACAACCAGCCAAAGAAATCCTCCTCCTCCCTGGCAGTTTAAATGTGAAGTCTCCCCCGGGCACAAGGCCTCTTTTTACCCTGTCTTCCTTCAGTTCTGTTCACACCATCATCACCGCCTTTAAGGCAACATACAGTGAGTGCGTAGGCAAATCGGTCTCTCCCTTTCTTTCTGCCCTCTGCCGTAGGCACTGGGAAGCCTGTCCCCTCCCTATCCGTATATCCCTTGAACTGGGATGGGGCCAGTCCCATGGCAGGCTCTCAGCTCCAGTACTTGGAAGTACAGTGGCTAGGGAATTTCCTAGACTGTACGCTCCAAGTGGACAGGGCCTTGCCAGTCTTCTCTTCTTGTACCCATGGGATCTAAAGCAGAACTCAGCTCTCACTTAAATGTGAATGGTGAAGAGCAAATGCGATAATGAATGAGAAAAAGCTGTGTAAACACTAAAGGTCTGTGGTATATGAGAGTCAGCTGTGGTGACTTGATTCCTGGGGAGTCATTGCTCTCCTGGCTGCTCTGGGAGTACCGTTATCTCTCTGAGTCTCGGCTCGCCCGGGGATGGAGAGAGTATCTTTGGAGGTTCTGACACATCTCCGAGGTCACCCAGGAAGAAGCAGCTGTCCTACAGACCAGAGCGCAGGCTGCCTGCCCTTTCTCTGGGCCTTCTACTTGTACCAGAACCCACAGTGCTTTCTCTCAATCCTTCTCCTTCACCTCCTCCTCTCCTTGGCCCCGTCATCCTATTTTATGCGTCTGCTCTACTCAGCTGGGTTCAGACAGCAGCCTCCTAGCCAGACCTCCAGCTGGCATGCTAACTCCCTTCCACAGTGCTTCCACGAGCTCTTTCCCAGCCTGAGATAGGCATGCAAAGCCAGTCTTGATCTGGCCCCAGTTCATCCTGTATTCAATCTTCCACCAAAGGCTGTGCTAGGCATGGCAGATAGAGAGCTGAGCCAAACAGTCATGGTTTCTCCGCCCTCTTGTAGCTCTCGGGCTAGAGGACCCTTTCCAATTTCATTGTTTACTAATCTTCAGCGCCACCTCTTCTCCCTCCTGCTGAGATCTAATGTGAGCACTTTGTGTACTTTTGCCCTATCAGGAATGCCAGTTCCTCTGTGAGAGACACTGTTAGATATCCTAATATCAACCCTTCCCTTCTGCCTTAGGAATAGGGTCTGTTTTGGGATGGGCATACTGCTACCTGGAGTAAAGACTATATCTCCCAACTCCCCTTGTAATGAGGCGTGGCCTAAGCTTAAGTTACTTGTCCCAGGATGCACAGGAAGAAGGTTTCAGAGCCACTTTTTGGTTTCAAGGACTATTCTCTTAGCCACTAGGTAATAAGTACAGAGCTAGCTCCATCTGGGGTACCTCATAAGATCAGTTGAATCAGTGATTGAATGAATGTTTGAAATGACCTCTGGCCCTGGCTGGGGCTCTGAGGAGGGTGACCCCTTGCACCCACCTGTGTTGTAATGCTTGGTGCAGTATCTCAAATCCTTCTCCTCCTTCAGGATAAACTGGGGCAGAGTTAGTCCATCTGCCACCTGCACAGCTCCCTGCTCCTGCCACTCAAAGATGAGGTCATTCATGGTGTATCCAACTGGGGTGGGATCAGAAGAAGGAGCAGTCACCACTCAGAAGCACTTATTTGCAGCATGTCAGGGTTGGTTAGGGTCAGAGACAGAGAGGCATGAGACACTCGATGGAACTCATGAGACCATGTTGCTTTTTATCTCCCCACAAGGGAAGTTAACCTGATTTAACTGTTACATCCACCCCACAGCCCTTCTACCTCTCCTCCTACCCCTCCACGTATCTGACCTTAGCTTGTCCTGTTGCCCTCACTCCTTACCCCCACCCCTTACCCCCAGCAAATTCAACTGACTTCTGCCCTTTGTGCTTGCACACCATCCTCGCAAGCTCCCTCTTGCTCGCAGCAGCTTTTCTTCTGGGGAATGACTCTTTGATGTGCTGTCATGGTGGGACTGTCAGTTGGGGGCCAAGGTGTGAGATGGCGATGCAACCAGGCCAATCAGACTCTCTGCTCCTGGACTTTCAGTGAAGTCACGAAAGGTTCAGAATTGGCTGGTGCTGATTTCCCCCAGAAGGGGTGCTCCAAGGGGAGCGTCCATTAGTTCCTGCTGCCTGAATTTTCTGCCCTGGTGCCTGTCCTATGGCTTCTCCTTCAAGTCCATGAGAAACTCCCATGTCCTTCCATTTAATTTCATTTTTTAAATTAGTCAGGTTGGTTTCTGTGTTTGCAATCAAAGAAGTCAGCTACCCCATCTGTTAAAATGCTGCTTCCCCTGTGATCTCCTCCGAGACCCTCTCGCCTTCCCAATCAGAAGGAGACACTCTTTTTGCCATGAGGCCACAGCATCTTGTACTTCTAGCAACATGCTTACCACTTGCTGGCCGGGTTAGTGTTATTTGGGCAGCCAGTCTTCTGTCTCCCCTGCTGGAGTGAGCATCCCACTGAGTGCAAGGACCACTACTTATTCAAGCTATGTCTCTCCCATTCCTGGAGAGCATGTTCCCAGCGGACATGGAACAGTGCCTCTTGGGAGAATGCTGTTGCCTCCAAAGCTGGGCCTCAGTCAGACCATGGAAAGGGAGTTATATTTCTAGTGGCTTTTCTAAGAGCAAGCCCCTCATTTGGTATTTTGGGCTATTCCAGTAATCTCCTGGGTTTCAGCGGTTGGGAGCAGCTGTGTGGGAATTTCTGCCAGTCCCGAGGGTAAAGGGGAGCCTGGTTCTTTCTAGAGGCCTCACTCAAGGGACTCACAGCTTTCCAGTTGCATGATGCACGTCTGGACGTCCATGGGGAAATTCTTCAAGTCCATGGGGCAGGCCAGCGTCAGGGTGATTCTGGGAAGAGAAGGGAGTTGAATGATGCTGGACCCACATTCCAGGGAGGCTGAACCTTCTTTCTAGTTACTACCAGAAAATCAGTGATCGAGGAGAGGTCAAGGAGGTCAGAGAACTAGTGTTTATTGAATAAGTACATGTATATTTCCACATTCCAGATATGGAAATTGAGGCTCAGAGAGTTAAAGTAGGGTGCCTAAAGTCACACAATTAGTGTAACTTCTGGGTTTCTCTGGAGTCCATCTGACTTCTAGGGATCTGCCCTTAGCAAGTTGCCTGAAGGCCTGGAGGCCAGGGGCCAAGCCCCATCGTGACTCTTCTGCAGAGCCCTCGGGTAGGGCAGAGCCTGAATTTTAAGTTGAGCAGCACCAGGGCTTAGGCATCTCCAGGTGCACCTGCAGCAGGGGCTGCAAGTGGTTCTTGGCTGCCTCCCTTCATACTCTGGGCTCATCAAATAGGCCCCCTGCCTTCTGGGTGTTCAAACACAGCTGGCTCACATCTGTGGGCTCACGCTGGGGTCAGTTGGGAAGTGGTGGGTGCCCCAGGCTTCTGGGCTAGCTGTTTATTTTGGGTTGTTCAACTCTTGCAGAGGCTGCAGACTCAGAACCAGAAGGCATCCCCTTAATAGAAGCCCAAGTCTGCAGCTCGGGCAGGGACACAAGGCTTCAGCTTGAAAAAGGCTTTGCCAACATCTGAGCACCTGCTGCAGGGAACAGAGAAGAAAGTCTCTCAGTGCCCAAAAAGGCTTAGAGCATCAGGCCAGCTCCCTCATTTGACAGGTGAGAAAACTGGGGTGCAGAGAAGGATGGGGAGGGACGCATGTAAGGGCACACAGAAGCTGATGCCTCAGCCAGGATTCAAAACCATGTCCCCTCGCCTTTGGATTCTGAGCTCGTGTGTCAGCTGGCAGGCTTCCCAGCACTGCTCTCCTGAAAATCACCTGGTTGGTGGTGGTCTAGTGGCACTTGGCTGCTGGCCCCTTGGCTGCCCATGGTGAGGCACACAGCCTCTTGTGAGCTTCTACTTTCCAGCCCACACCCACAACTGTGGATGGGGCCCCTTTAAGCACGAAGTAGAAGCAGGACGCAGGAAAGGGAAGAGAGAGGGAGGGGAAGAAGAGAAGAAAGAAGGGAGTGGAGCAGGAGGGGGAAAGTGAAGGGAAAGTGAATGCTGTAGAATTTCTGAAGATAAAAGCTCCAAAGTGGGGCAGCTGTCACACTGGGTTAATTTCCTGAAGTTGAATGACCTTGGGAACATCACTCTCTGCTGATTTATCCTTCTGTCATGCTGCACTGGGGCTTAGCTTCTCAGAGATATGAAACTTCCCTGGCAGCAGTAAAATCTAGCAGGGTGACCCCTCTAGCCAGCCAGGGCCTGGGTGGCCATCTTGAACCCGTCACCCTTCAGTCTGGAGGGGCACTGGGTGGGGCGGGCTCTGGGGTGAGGAAGCCCATATAAATCTCTGGTTCTTCCCAGCCTGCCCCTCTGTGGTGCCTCTTTTCCCTTCTGAGGTTCCGAAGTCCCCTCTCCCCTCAGGAGCGACTGAGGGTTAGGACCTGTGCAGCCTCTCCTACCAGCCTTGACACTTAAAGCTCATTCCCCAGAGGAACTGGAGGGGAGGGAGAGTCATTTAGGACCAGTGCCCCTTTTAAGGTCTTTGAAATGAAAACATATTCATTGGTTCATCAAATATTTGAGTGCCTATTGAATGCCATGCACTGTTCTTCTGTGCTCTGAGTGGGCATCTGATCCACACTAACAGAGC
Organism: Equus quagga; assembly: GCF_021613505.1. NCBI lineage: Eukaryota > Metazoa > Chordata > Mammalia > Perissodactyla > Equidae > Equus > Equus quagga. The sequence continues at coordinate 68,546,740 of NC_060273.1, read as the reverse complement.
AGAATCTAGGCGCTGCTACTAACTACCTGTGGAAGCTTTGGCGAGTGACTTAAACTTCAGATCCTCGCTTGTCTAATCTGCAAAATGGGTGTCATCAATTCTACTCCATGGGTTGTTAGGAAGATTAGAAATAATATATGAGAAGTACCCAGCCTAGTGAGTAAATTTTCAGTGCATGGTACATAGGTAAGGATAACAGCACTAGTGATCATTTTCTCCATGCCTTGAGGAGGAGATTGGGAATTAGGTGGGCAGGGCTGGCAGGAGACCCTGAAAGTATGCCCTTCACTAGCATTTGCAGGATAACCCCCAGCTGGGGAAGGGGGTCCCAGCTTCCTAAACTCAGTGCAAGGTATGGAGGATAGAAAGAGTTTATAGATGGGATTTATAGAGGTTTCTAGAAGGATGGAGCTGCCCTGGCTTGTACCAGCACTGTCCACCTGGCAGGCCCATTTATGTTGACGTTGCTGTGATTTTTTCAGCTTTGTGCCTTTGCTCTTGGTACTTGTTTTTACACTGTAGTAAGAACATGTAACATGAGCTCTACTCTCTTAACAAATGTTTAAGTGTATAATACAGTGGGTTTTTTTTTAAGATTTTATTTATTTTTTATTTTTTTCTTCTTCTCCCCAACGTCTGCCAGTACATAGTTGTGTATTTTTAGTTTTGGGTCCTTCTAGTTGTGGCATGTGGGATACTGCCTCAGCATGGCTTGATGAGCGGTGCTAGGTCTGCGCCCAGGATCCAAACCAGCGAAACCCTTGGCCACCAAAGCGGAGTGCGTGAACTTAACCACTCGGCCACAGGGCCGGCCCCCTATACTACAGTATATTTAACTATAGGCACCACATTGTACGGCAGTTCTCTAGAACATATTCATCTTGCGTAGCTGAATGCTCCTGCTATGGATCATTGTTGTTAAATACTCTTTTCCCTTCTTGTTTTATTGAAGTGCTGCATAAGCTTAGGGGCCTAATTTTAACCCCAACTTCTCTAGGAAGCATCCTTGGTCTCCCTGGTTATAATGAACCCCTGGCTCCAAGGACTTCCCATGGTATTTCTTTCTTTCTTGCTGAGTGTAAATTACAGAGCTGGCTTTACCTATTCTGCAGAGGTGTTGGGTTTGGCCCCCTGTTCATGTCTGCTCCCAGAAGGCAATGGGGCAAAGCATGTTCTGAGGATGGAGGGGACTAACCTGTCTGGAACTCACCTGATGCTGTAGAGGACATTGCCATTCCGGGAGATCCTCAGCAGTTTGTTGTCTGTGGTGATCTCGTGGAAGTGGGCCCCCTTCTCGTTGGCAAAGAACAGGTCAGGTTTCCAGATGGAATCCAACATGGATGGGTCCAGGTCCAGAGAGTCATCGGGATATTCATTGTAGGCCAGCCGAGGGTCGTTCCACTGCTGCCGCAGGAAGATGTTGACCCTGTAGTCCTACAGCCAGGAGACAAGGAGGCGGAGTCAGGTCAGGCCCTGGGATGCCCACTCTTGGAGGGCTCCGGTGCTTTCGGCCAGTGCTCCCCAAGGCCTCTTCTGGAGGATGTTATTAGAGTGTTGTTGCATCTTATGTGGGCATCAGAAGTAAAGTCTATGCATCAGGCAAAAACCACAGGAATCAAAATTACCCCTGAAATCCTCTAAATGACCCATTGAGTATATTCAACTCTGAACTGAGACTCTTTAAATGTTCTTCTCTCTTTTGAGAAATTTTAAAAATAAAGTTCAGACTGATGTAATAAACACCTGTTTTCATCCTGTTAACATCTTGTCATGTTTGCTTCATTTTTGTTAGATAAGAGAAATAATACATTAGAGATAGAACTGAAGTCCCTCTTTTATCATCATCCCGTCAGTGCAGTGATTCCCCTGCTCACGAAGGTTTGACAGTCACTCTTCCAGACAGACCGAGGGAACTAAAGGAAAGGCTAAAAGCTGAGCGTTCAAACTATTCGCCCAAAGAGAGCAGTTAATTTCTGAGCAGTGAAGGCAGGATGGATCGAGGAGTTCTCTAATGTCCCTGCTGTCCTCGGGTCCACACCACTCTGTTAATACCAGCCTTCTGGAACCTTCTATAATGTGTGATTTGTTTGGGGAGGATTAATAGATGTTATGGAGTCACGTCTTACTGGGTTCTAAACTCAGTGCTAAGTTAAATGCCTCTCTGTTGGGACTGCAGGGTAGTTACTCCGCGGGAAAAAAAAAAATTCATGGATCAAACCAATTAGGGAAATGTTCGACTAAACCAAATGCAACAGATTTCTTTATTGCAGGACTTCTCAGAGACCTTAATATGCTAAGGAGTTGTGTGTATCTCCAAGAGGAGAATAGAGTATGCAGCCTTTCCCTCCTTTATTTCGGTCATAGAATTCTCTTCTTCTTTTTTTTTTTTTGGAGGAAGATTAGCCCTCAGCTAACTACTGCCAGTCCTCCTCTTTTTGCTGAGGAAGCCTGGCTCTGAGCTAACATCCGTGCCCATCTTCCTCTAGTTTATACGTGGGACGCCTACCACAGCATGGCTGCCAAGCAGTGCCATGTCCGCACCTGGGATCCGAACCAGCGAACCCCGGGCCGCCGAGAAGCGGAACGTGCGAACTTAACCGCTGCGCCACCTGGCCGGCCCCAGAATTCTCTTCTTTTGCGCATGATGCTTGTCTTCTACAGAACATAGGTCAGGAATTGCCGTCTGAGTCAAAACTCCCCACCTCCTCCATCTTTTCTTCCAGATGGAGAAACTGAAGTCCAGAGAGAATTGAGCCTGGCCTAGTGTGGCTCTGAAAAGATGGGGCAGAGCCGATTCTGGTGCCCAAGGGTCCTGACTTCTACCTCAAGGTTTGTTCAACTGGTCCTAGAGGAACTGAAAGAGTCCATTCGGTTCCCAGTCACAATCTGAGAAGTGATTAGTGGCACAGGTAGGTCTCCATGGCAGGAAACTGGGTAATGAAGTTAAGGAATATTTTCATTAAGAAAAGGTTTCTCTTTTGTTAGAGAGGCATTGTAAACCTGGGGCCCACGAATATTATGACACTGCCGGTGGAATTTGGGGTCTATTTGTGTTTTCCCAGGAAGAAGGGCATAGCTCTCCATGATGGATCCCCAAAGGGTCTACAGTTCCCTAAAAGATTAATAAGCTCAGCTCAAGTTCAACTTTAAACGCTCTCCTTCAAGGGATATTCTCCACATGAGAGCACCTGCTGCTGCTCTTTCCTTCAAGGTGCCGGATAAATGAGCTCATGCTATATTTTCTTCCGGGATGCTGCTTCTAGATCCTAAGCTCTCTTGATCTGTCATCAGCCTGGGTGAGCTAAAACAAACAGCCCTCCTCCCCACCTCTCCCTCACCCCTGCCAGTCCCTCCCACAGCACATGCCTCCTTCTGTTTGCTTACAGAAATATCAATAGCTTCATAAAATGTTCCAAGGTATTTTATAGGATTGTTCTATAATTCAATTGAAGCCTCTCCCTCCAGCCCCATAGAAAATGACGTTTGGTCTCGTAATCTCATGTCTTATAAGTCCCATGGTGGAGGGAGAACTTGAGGCCAGACCTGGACGTTGTTTCTTTGTTTCTGCTGCGGACAGTAATGGACAGCTGCAATCCGGCCCCATCTGATCAGGGGGTTGGAAACAATCCCTGATTCTCCCTTGGATTTTACACGAAGTGTGTGTGTGATGAGGCACTGGACGAGACACGTTAGAGTAAACAGGCTATGAATGGTTGGGCAGAAAAAGCCTCAGCCCCAAAGCCTCAGCACTTTTGACGTTCTTGCCAGTGACACGTCAAGCCTGTTTATGTGGCTGGAGGGAAGAAAAGAAAGTGACATTTCTTAAAATGGTCTGTTAGGCACCAGGCGCTGTTCTAGATCCTGTCACATGCGTTTAATCCTCACAAAACCCCTGCAAGCTAGACGTTCAGCTTCCCACAGTGAGGGTAAGGAACCTGAGGCTTGGAAAAGGTTGAGAAATCTGTCCAAGACCAGTGCTAGTAAGAGGCTGAGCTGGGATCTGAGTCCACATCAGCCTAATGCTAGTGGGCCCTTGCTCATCACACCCTGTGGGTGTGGCTAGCCAGCTCTGTGCCAGGATCCTCTTCTCTCATCCTTACTGCCTGGGAAATTCTGCCTGCTCAGCTAAGCCTTATCTCCTGCGGGAGCCTTGCTGCCCCCAGGCTTCCCCAGGCTGATCTCTTCCTTTTCTGATCTCCTAGCAAAATGGAATCACCAGAAACATTTAGTTGAGCACTTTTGCACTGTGTGTGTCTTATCTCCTCAACTTGATGGGCAACAATTTGAGAGGATAAACCTGACTTTCTATTTCTCCTGCATCATCCCAGCTACCCACCCAGTCAGTAAACCTACAAGCTGCCCAGTACCCAGGAGGAGGAGGCAAAGCCAGAACACTGGAGCAGGAAGAGCTTTCCTCATTTTATAGCTGGGGAGACTGAGACTCAGAGAGGAAAGGCATTTTCTAAGGTCACACAGCAATTCAGTAAAAGACTTGGGATTAGAACCTGGATTTGCTTCTCTGGGCCTCACCGTTAAAAGAAGGAGTTGGGATAGACGGACTCTGAGAACCCTTCCAAATCGAATAGCTCATTGTTATTAGTTTACTTTGTCAACAACATTTAACTGAGCATCAACTAAATGCCGGGCACTGTTCTAGGCACTGGAGACTCCGATGAGAACAAGAAGGACGTATTTATGCAGTCACAGAGCCTACGGCAATGTTGACGGCACCTGCGGTAAGGGCTCGCACAGGGATGAGGTGCAGGGTCTGTGGAGATGTAGAGGACAGGCTCCCTGTCTAGACTTGGGGTGGTGGTCAAGGAAGGCTCCAGAAGGACATGATATTTAAGGTGAGCCAACCAAATGGCTGAGCTAAAGAGGAAAGAGCACTTGGAAAGAACAGGAAGGGAAGAAGCAAGGGGAGGAGTGGGCGGGAGCCGGCAGGGCCTAGCGAGCGTCCTGAGGAGTGGGGACTTCATCCCCAGAGAACTGTGGAGCCTTCCCCAGGAATGGTGAGTAGGGGGGACATCATTACATTTGCATCTTATGACTGATATTTAAAAAATATTTTATTTTTTCTTATTACAAAAGTAAATGCAGATTGATTGTAAAAAATATAAAGGTACATCGTCAAAAGGAAGAAAAACAAAGTAAAAGCCACAGGGTCTCGTTATGAAATGACTCATGAAAAGTGAGGGCAGGAGACCTGGAGAATGTGTCTCAGTGTCCTTGGGCAGCTCGAGTCCTCCTTCCCACTGCCCCCCGCTCTCCCCTCAGCAGCTGCTGCCAAACAACTTGCTGCCATTGATTCTCCTCCCTGGTTGGTAAACAGCAGTGGGAAGTGCAGTTCAGAAGAGATCAATGTAATTGGTGTAATAGGTTGGAAGCTAAAGGCTGTTTTGCTTGCTTAGCCCTGCACTCGCACTGGTTGGTGTTCGATATGCTGGAGGTCCACGCTCAAGTTCAGGGGCTGGAGGAGCAACATTTGAACTCTCCACCCTAGAACCTCGGGTTAGACTCTGGGAGTTGGTTTCTAGGTCTCACACTCTTAAAGGTGGCCCATCTGGGTCTGAGGCTGGAGGGATTTCCAGAGTTCTATCTCAGAGGTCTTTAGCATCAACTCACCCATCCTGCTTCTGAAATTCCCTGATGGTCTGATTTCTGGTAACTGGGCAACAGCCTTGCTTATAAGACCTAGGTAGAGCATTAACTCATTCATTCAACAAACATTTATTGAGGACTTCCCATGTGCCACCTGCAGTGGGATCTGCCTCCCTACCATTGTATCTAGTTTCAGATTCTAAGCTCTCCCAGTAAACTCAAACTCAGTATTGTGGTGAAATCAGAAGCATGAAGTATTTTAGTAAGAAAGAGCCAATTTCCTGTGTGAATGTTTTGGTGAGAAGAGAAGGTGGAGGATAAGATGTGTGCCCATTGCAGTCAGAACCAAGAGACATTGTCCCAGAAGTGGACAAGGAACCAGATTCCCAGACTTTCCTAAGTCTCAGCATTCCACCTCTCAAATGGATGTCTCTTCTCTAAACTCAACTCAACTCTATAAATGTTAGGCCCAGTGGGAGAGCAGTGAGCGTGGAGGAACAAGGTCTTGTTTCTACCCTTACTGAACTCAAATTATCCAGCAGGCAAGGCAAGATATGGATACAAATATCTACCAGACAAAACTGAAAGTGATAAAGGTCATAGGAGGTCCTAACAAATTGCTATTGGATATTGCTCTCATGTCATGGAGATTACTTCTAGCCAGTTTGGGTGAATCTGTAGAAGCTTTTGGAGAGAATGTGGCATTTGAAATGGTCCTTGTCAGTCCGTTCCATCCTCCTGAAGTTAGCATCTCTAGATCTGGTATTGTTCTGAGATGTGAACAATATCTGATTTCAGCTGGCAAGGAGGTTGAAGGACAGAGGTGAGCAGTGCAGGCTTAGACCAGGACAGGACATGAAGGCTAGGGGTGCAATCTTGGTGTATTTGGGATTAGGATGTGTAGAGTTGGGAGTCAAAGGAATCTCACGTAGAAGGAACAGCACAAACAAAGGTGTGTAGACAGGGGCATTCAAACAGTTCAGTTTAGCTCAACCATTAGCAGCATTAGCAAGAAAAGTCCCTCTTATTGAATATCTACTATACGCCAGGCAATGTGCTAAAGCGTGCCACACACTTCAGCTAATTGTATCTTTAAAACAATCCCGAGATATAGGTATCTTCCATCTAATTTTATAGATGAAGAAGGCTCAGGGAAGTTAAATAATTTGTCCAGATTCACACAGTTAGTAAACAGCGAGGTTGGAATTCGAATCTGGTTTGTCTGATTGTATAGTGTTCATGCTCTCGACTGCTCTGCTGTGCAAAGGCTGTAAAATGGGTTGATTTGAGGCTGTGGGTATCCTTAACTGACAGCCACAGTGCTTGGATTTTATTCTATAGCCAAGTGGGAGCCACAGAAGATTCAAGCAGTGGAGCAACACCACAGTTTGACTTCGGGAAGATCCGTATGGCAGGAACGACCACGGGATATTGGCAGTGAGAGAAACAGGCCCAGGAGACCTGTGATGAGGCTGTTGTGACAGTCCAGTTTGAGAGGCGAGGAGCATCTAAAGTAAGATAGCAGGAGTGGAGAGTGGGGGTAGATGGGAGAATCATAGTTCTTCGTCATCATCATCATCTTCTTCGTCATCAAATGTTACAGCTGGAAAGAACCGTGGAGACTTCTGTCTCAACTCCTTCATTTCACACGTGGCCCAGAGAGAGAAAGGGGCTTTCCCAGGGCCAGGGAGCAATTCAGTGACTAAGGTGGGACTCGCATGCAGCAATCTCGACTCCTATCCCACTTCTTTCCCAATCCACTTGTGCACCCTTGAGGGCGGCCCCAGGACTAGCAGGAGGAGAGCCCAGCTGAATCTGCCATTGGGCAGGCTCTGCTCTCCTTGGACAAGCTCGCATGGAGACTCGGCTCCGACAGAGTTTGGGATCGAGACACATAAGGTGAATCTGCCGAAGGCCAGGGGTCAGGGGCCTGCTCAGAGTGGGGGACGCCCAGGCTTGGTTTATGTTGCTGCACCCTCTCCCTCCTGCCACCCTTCTTCTCAGGTGGTTTTCCAGACTCCTGAGAAGCGTTGTGGAGCCAGAGTCAGAACGTTGCTTCCAAATGTGGGAAGAGTCAGCCCTGGTCTCCTCACAGTCCCGTGAGAGTGTGGACCTGGCTCAGCGGGCACATGTAGAGTTTACTAAATCCTGATGGAGGGCCAGGTACTGTGCTATGTGCACTAATGAGCTCTCTCTCCAAATTCTCCCAACGACACCATTTTACAGATAAACTGAGGCCTGGGGATAATGGCGCTTCATTTAAAGTTAGAGACAGGGCAGAGACTTGAATCCACGACTGGCTGACTCCAAAGTCCTAGGCTTTCAAGCAATACACTGTATTGGCTCCTTTTATTAATAATGTCTTGTACTTATTTGCTGCTTTTTTTTTTTGTGAGGAAGATTGGCCCTGAGCTAACATCTATTGCCAATCTTCCTCTATTTTGTATGTGGGACACCACCATAGCATGGCTTGATGAGTAGTGTGTAGGTCCATGCCCAGGATCCGAACCTGCGAACCTTGGGCTGCCGAAGTGGATCCTATGAACTTAGTCACTATGCTACTGGGTCGGCCCCCTTATTTGCTGCTTTTTACTTTTCAAAGCACCCTCATGTTAATTTTGTTCTACGATGTTTGGCATGGAAGAGAAGATTCTTATTCCCATTGGATAGATGTAGAGACTGAAGCCCTAAAAGCTCAAGTTCTCACCACTAGTTACTGGTAGATCCAGAATTGATAACAACAATGAAAATAATACTAATAGATTGAGACCATATCACATGCAAGGAATGACACTAAGAGCTTTATGTGTGTTATTTTATCTTCACAATATCCTGTGATGTAGGTTCTGCTATCATTCCATGTTAGGTAAATCAAGGCACACAGGAGTTAAAATGCTATTCCTGACATCACACAGCTGGTAAGTGGCAAAGCTGGGATTTGAACCCAAGATGTTAATCCCAGAGCCCAAGAACTTAACCATTAAACTGCACTACCCAGGATCTCCCAAAATTGCACTGAGTGACAGTTTTATGACACCTCCATGCCGTCAGATACTGCCTCTCGCGGCTCTTATGTACCTGTGGTCTTGTAGATATTCACAATTAGCAGAAAATATTAAAACGGGCAAAGGAGAAAACCTTCTGCCCCAGGTCCAGCAGTCCATTAGCACTCCTAGCTCCCTCCCAATCTGACCCTTGCATTGACCCGTTGTCTGCTCTACACTCAAGTCCAGCGCTGGCAGACTCCCCAGATCCTGACCCATTGCCTCCTTGGCTCCAGATGCCTGCTCCGTGCCCTGAACCTCTCCTACTTCACCACCCTGCCTGGTGCCTTCTCATTTGGATCTCACACAGTCAGAACTACATTTGTTGTAAAGAACTGTAGATGGTTTGGACCAGTAGAGCTGAGCATCTTTGTTTGTCTTTAGGGCATCACTAAAGCTGAGCGTGAGTTTAATAAATGCGTCAAAATGCTAATAGCAGCTACTTTATTGGATGTCTAACATTTGCTGGAACTTTATATGCATTGTATCTCTAAACCTTTCATCAACCTAGCACACTGGGTATTATTATACTCATTTTATAGGGGAGGAAGCTGGAATTCATGGAGGTTAAACAGAGGTTAACTGTCTTGGCCGAGCTCCCACAGCTACTAGGTGCTGGAGCAGGGATATGAATCTAGGGCTGTCTGGCTCCCCATTTCACATTTTTTTGACAATCATGTGCTGCCTCTATTTCCTTTTTTTTTAAAACCAAGTTCCTATATGGGTAGGTGAAAGAAATGTAGGAAACGTAGTATACTGGCACCTCACTGAGCCCCTGTGACAGGGTGGCTCATACGCAGCCTTATAGTCAGTATCAGGTGGAGAACTTTGGGTTGGGATGTTGAACAGTGAGGCGGATTCACAACTGGTTGCAAACTGAAGGGTGGATGTTAACCTGGAAAGAGCAAAGAGGACAGTGTTTGCAGTATACGGCACAATAATGAAACACACCACTAACAAACTTGGAACTAGGAAGAGTAAGGCTGCTCTTTGAGAGTTAAACTAACAAGAGAGATGAATTTGCAGTAGAGGAGTTTGGCAGGGCCCAGCCTCAATCACGATGACTCATGTGTCATCGCAATGATTTAGGACAGGCATGTGCTTATAATTTAATAAGTGGAACCCTAATTTATTGTACTGTGTCTTGTTTAGAGAACTATTTTATAAACCCATGGGAGACATTCGTTCAGTAGTATAGGAAAGGGCAGTTTAAGGAGCAGGCATCTGGCAACTGTAATCTAGTGTCATCTAGAGGACAGGGTCACACTGCTGAGAGAAAATCAACTTCTTCATCGTTGTAAAGAGGGCTTGTGTGCAGGGAGGCAAGGATGATTTCTTAGATCTCTCTCTGGCCTGGATGAAATTTCCTTCAGGACTGTCTACCTTCTTTCCCTCTAATTCCAGGTATGTCAAAAGCAACTTTTGATGGGTGTCGTGAGTCAGCCTTCCTGAATCTGATCTGGTGGAGAGCCAACTGTGGGCTCTCATAAATCCATGATCCTGGTGCCTCCCTTGGTGGTGCATTGGGAGAGCGTCATCCAGCAGAGGATACCAAGACTGCCTGTCACCCCATTTTCTGCCTGTAACAGACTCTAACGGCATTTCTGAGGGCTCTCTGCTTGGCCTTCTCTTAGTCTTCAGTGTACCAAGGCTTTATGGAGTGTCGAGCCATATCTAACTGGATGACAGTTGATAGACTTTCTCTTGGATCCTCCAAACCCAAGAGTATAAAAACTGACCTAGCGTTAGCTCTGTAGAAAGACAGTGTAATGGAAAAAGCAACAACAAAAAAGGATCTCATCCACAGTAGCTACGAACCCCACAAAACATCTAGGAATAAACCTATCAAGAAATGTGTGACTTGTATATATTTTAAAAAACCCCACAACTCTAAAACTTTACTCGAAGCCATAAAGGAATGCCTGTACAAATGGAGAGATGTACCATGTTTATAAAATATTGTAAAGGTGTCAATTCTTCCCAAATTAATCTATAAACTCGATGCAATCCCAATCAAAATCTGAGGCGATTTTTATAGGTCTCAACAAGCGGATTCTAAAGTTCATATGGAAGATAAAATGGGCCAGAAAGGTGAAGAAAACCTTACAAAAGAAGAATAACGAAGTCCTACAAGACTTCCTCTACCAGACATAGAAATGTAGCGAAAAGCCATAGTACAGTCATGTGCTGCATAACAATGTTTCAGTCAATGATGGACCCCAGATACGACCACGGCCCCATAAGATTAGTACCACACAGCCGAGGTGTGTAGTATAGCCTAGGTTTGTGTAAGTACGCTCTGCGATGTTTGCGCAATGACGGAATAGCCTAACAACACATTTCCCAGAACATATCCTCGTCATTGAGTGACTCATGACTGTAATTGAAACAGTGTGGTATCGGTACAGAAACAGATAAACAGAACAATGAAACAATAAACCGAGACTGGAAACAGACCTCAGTATATATGAGGATTTAGTTTATGAAAAAGAGAGCATTTCAAAGCAGTGGAGAAATGATGGCTACTTAAGAATGGTGTTGGAGAAATTACTGTCTAATCAGAGAAAAATAGAGTTAAACCACCACCACATACTTTCCAGAAAACCAAACTCCAAATGGATTAAGGAGTTACATGTAAAAAAAAGAAACCTATAATATTATTCAAAATGCCCAATAAACATATGCAAAAGTGCTCAAATTCACTACGAATCTAAGTGAAAATTAAAAATCCCAATGAGGTGTAATTTTAAAAATCCCATTTGGTAAAATAAAAAAGCTTGAGAATATCTTGGCTTGGTAAGGATAAAGAGAAACGAATACTGTTGGGGGGACTGTAAATTGTTGAAGCTTCTTTGGAAGTGAGCTGGGCAAAAATATCTGTCAAAATAATAAAAAATGTATATGTCCTTTGATAAATTCCACTTCTGGAACATGTCCTTAGGAAATGCACAGAGTTATGTAAAGAATGTTCATTATGGCACTGTTTGTAATGGTGAAAAGCTACATTAGTCTTAAGGTGTATCAGGAGAAGAGTGACTAAACACCATGAAATAACGGTGTGTACAGACCATGGAATTTTACAGGCAGCCCGTAAAGTCTGGAAACATAGATTAAAATCATTTGGTCATATGTTGAATGTAATAATAATAAGTGATGTATTATGTTTCCAAATTTAGTGGTGTGTAGAGAGTTAAGAAGGAGCTCGACCTATATGTAGCGAAGTGGAGAGATTCCAAGACATGGCAGGAGTGAAAAAGGCAAATTGTATTGCACAACCCTCTTTCTACAGAGATGTGCGTATGTGCACAAATGTATGTACAATCAAGGAGAGGAAACTAGTAGGATGTACGTTAAACTGTCCATCTGCATTTATGTTTCTCTCTCTCTCTGTTTCCCTTTTCATTGGCCTTATTATAAAAGCTTGTTTTCATCTATTTCTCATATACTTAAAACACTCTTCCAGAGTTTTGCTGTCCATCAGCATGCTGTGGATAGGCTGTCACTAATCACCAGGGGTCCTGGCCACAGCGTGCTTGTCTCTGTGCCAGGCTAGCCTGACCCTTGGCAAGAGAGGCTGGAGCTCATGTCCTAATAATGGAAATACTGGGATTCATGCCCAAAGGATGTCAATACACACACACTCACACGTGCAGACACACACACTCACATACATGCACGCACACACACACACTCTCTCTCTCTGTCTCTGTCTCACATTTGTTTATACATAGTTCCACATGAATTCCAGCTATATACATGTCCCACCATGTGCACACTCACATGTACCCCTGCACACATGTTTAGACATACTCCTACTCACATATTAATACGCATTTGAATACTCTTTCACTTAGTCACATGTATTTGCACATACATTCACAAGCACATACATATACACACATATAATTACGCTGACTCAAATGCTGGCGCATACTTAAATATGTGCTTACATATTCACAAATATCCACACACAGTTACATAAATGAAAATAATACGCTTCACGTATAGTCACTCTCAGATACTTTCACATATTCTCACATATACGCATACACACAGATACATGCACATCCATACTCACACCTATTCACGATCACGTTTATAACCACAGAAATACACATATTTATATTCATGCCTGTACATGGTGATGCACATTTTTCTTTGAGGTCACGTGTCTAAATATATTCAAACCAGCACACACATATATACATGCCTATGCGTACATTTGCACAAACACACAATCCTACAATATACACACGTGCGTTTGTGCTACACAGACACATAGATGCTACAGTGCACACTTATGCACAGTCGTAAGCACACATGTCCCAACAAGCTGGATGGTTCCTGTAGGTTCTAGCTCCAGATCGTTCTCTTGTCGACTGCTAGGGGCGCTGCTCTGGATCAGGACCCTCCCCCTTCTCCTCCCTCATGCATCCTGTTCCAGCTTCTACCTTCCTCTTGCTGCATAGACTCAAAGAGTCCCGGGAAAGGTCAGGTGAAGGACAGGCAGCCTCAGCCCTCCCCTCGTCGGGAATGGAGAGAGACCCCTGTTGCTTTGCTGGCTGCCTCTCCGTGCTCTCCGGTCTGTTAGCTCTGGTGAATAAAGCCAGGCCCTGGGAAGCAGACAGTCAGGCCCAGGGACTCCAGCTGTTTATAGAGCTGCTGTGCACTCCTGCTGCTCCTGGAGAACAAACACAGCCTGGAAAGTTTCTGACACTGAGACTACGTCCGTATTGCCATGGGCCCAGGGTGCACAACCAGCTCTTTGTGTGGTTGGCGAGGCAGAGCCCTGGGCTGGAAGTCTGGGGGCCTGGGCATGTCTGTTCAACGAAGTTCCCTTTCAGTTCACACTCCCTATGACCAAAGGAAACAAGCGGGACTGGGTAATCCCAAACATCTAGGGATTAAATGTTTATAGCTGGCTCAGGAGAACATGGGCTTTGGGGTGAGGTAGATTTGAATTCAGATCCCATCTCTGCCACTCGTTACCTGTGTGTCTTTAGGTAAGTGACTTAACCTTTCTGATCCTCAGTTTCCTAATCTGTACAATGGGGATAACTCTTCCTGCCTCATGGGGGTTGTTGTGAGGTCTAAATGAGATGGTATATGTAGAAGTGCTCTACAAACTACCTGAAACACACTGGCATTTAATGCATGGTTGTTGCTCTTGTTATTAAATTAATATGAGTGCTCTCTTGCTCTCCAAGCATATTTTGAGTGGCAGGGAACAAGGCTTGAATGGGAAGGTGGTCCAAAGTGTTTGGTTAATGGGATCTAGGAGAGAAAGAAGCTAAAGGGAGGGAAACCCTTGGCCACTGCAAAGAGTTCTGCTCCCGGGACACAGTCACACCCATTCCAGGCTATATGACCTTGCTCAAGTGATGTCACTCTCTAGCCATCAGAGTGCCTCTCTGTAAAATAAAGGAGGATTTAGACAATTTCTTAAGATTTTTTTCTGGCTCTGAGATTTTAGGGGTTTTTCTCCTAAATGATCTGCAAAGTAAATTAAACATATAAAGATAATTAAGAATCCAGTGGAAAAAAATCACAGTACTATGGGATGTGCAAGCTGGAAAATGGCCACTCCTACTTTGGATTAATTTTAATTAATAAGGAGGAAAGCGATGTCAACTGGGGACCACTCCTGAGGAAGCACATCATTGCCAATCCTTCGTTCCCTGTCTCAAGCTATTTATCTTCACCCCAGGGAGCCATCTCCTTGGGCTCCCCTTGTTGGTTACCTCCATTATCACTATTTACCATTTTCTCCCGAGCTGCGCTGAGCCTGGCATGACAGGAGGCTGGATTTCCACTTTTGATGGCACTTGAGTTGTTGCTTAAATGTGCTTTGTGGATCTGTGGTCCCCCGATTTCTTGAGTCTGTACTCTGTGGTGTTACAGCAGTGTGGGGCAGAGCAAACACTCGTCTATGGGATATGACCACTGCATCTTAATCCCTGCTCAGTCACTAACTAGCTCTGTGATGTGACATCTCCAGATCTCACTTCCCTCAGCTGTAAGATCGGGGACATAGTGTCCGCCACGTCTAGTTAATAGAGTGGTTGTAAGACCAAGTGTCTGGAGAAGGAATCAAGGAAGAGAATGAGTGTGAAAATGTGCTGAAAATTTTAAGTGGCATTTAATAATAACAGCTGCCATTCACTGTGTGTATCCTTTGTGTCAGACACCATGCTTAGCGCTTTCTATGCCTTATCTCTTAACCCTCAGAACAGGTCACAAGGTGCCCCACGTCACAGATGAGGAAGCTGACTTGGACAGGCCAGCTTGCCCAGGGTCACAGAGCTGAGCCTCAAATTTTGTCTGGCTGTGGAAGACTGTGTCTTAATTGCTACACTGAGTAGGAAGCTAAATGCAACAGGAGTGAAATCTGGAAAGGCACAGGAGACACGCGGGAAGGAGAAGCTAAGGCTCAGAGAAGTCTAGGGATTGCTCAGGATCACACAGCTAATCACCGAGAGTCTCGGGGCTTCAGCGTCCGGAGTCTCTATCATCATCACCGTCGTTGTCATCACTGGAAGCATTTAGACCATTCACTGGGATAAACACTTTCCTGCACATAATTTCCACCCTTAATAACTTGATGAGGTCGGTCTGCTAATCACCACTGGGATTTTAGAGATGAGGAAACTGAAGCTGAAAGACATGAAGCGAATCACATGGAGTGAGTGAGCCCAGGTCTATGTGACTCCAGAGCCTGGGCTTTCAATGACCGCACAAAATAGGGCCAACTGCTGTTCTTTTAGGAATCTGTATCAGAGAAAGAGATCTCTGTGCGGTCGTTATAGGGAAAGAAGTAGGAGTGAGGGCAGGGTGCAGATGTGTACACTTGTCCTCAAAAAACCAAGTGCTTTACATAACTGGATGGGCCCTGACTTGGTTTGATGACTGTTTACCATTTCGGAAGAAGAGTGCACATGTGAACACCCACCACACAAAGACTATGAATAATGCAGATGCCAATGCATGTCTGACTTGGGAGGGAGAAGAAAAGCAGAGGGGCTCATCAGGAGCCCTTATAAGACATCCATTCGAAGTGTGGAAAAACTAGGCTTTTTGACCTGAATCCCAGTGAAAGCAGCGTTGTTCATTCCTAGTTGACAGGTGGGATCGTCTCCATCTGGAGATACGAGGCCTGTTAGTTTTAGAGAGTTTGATCAGTTGCCCTTTGGATGTGGGTGGGGTCGATTTGAGCATATCAAGGCAGCCTTCTTTGCAAAAGGACAGATTTTGGACCATTTGCTCCATGACCCACAGAGCTCAGTGATTTTTGCCAGTCTGGGACTGAAAGGTTAGATCTAATTTCCATAGACGTTTAAGACCAAATAATGGTTTGAATTGACAGACAGTCTATCTGATTTGGTTTATTTATTTTAAAAACTTATTGAGTGCCTGTTATTACAGCACTGTGCTAGCTGCTGAGGCTACCACTGGAAATGAGACAAGATTCTGGCCTGCAAAGAACTTCCATTACAGCGAGAAGAGGGGTAAATAAGCAGACTGTCACGGTGCTAAGTGCTGTTATAAGAGTTGTAAAATGTGTCGAGAATGGGTAGCAGGGACCCATTCTAGCCTTGGGTCAAGCACCCACATGAACTCACCCCCATGTACATACGTGTTAGATGTGAAGGCTTTCTATGGAGGTGATTCTGAGCAGAGACTTAAAGGAGAGTAGGAGTCAGCAAGGGAAAGGAGGCTGGAGTAGATGCTCTGGGCAGAGGCCTCAACAGCATCAAGAGAAGGCTGGAAACCGAGAGAGAGAGGGCACCCTCTGCATGGAGAACTCTGAGCGAGTCCATTTATCCAGAGTAGGGAGTGAGAGAGAGAAGAGATGAGGCAGGGCCTTCTAAGCTTTGCACAGGAAATTGGGCTTAATGCTGAAGGTGCCGGGGAGCCACGGGTAGGATTAAAGCAGGAGAGCGGTGTGGTTAGGTTTGTGTTTTAGATAGACCACTGTGTGGGCAACAATGGATTGGAGGGGGCAAGATGAGAATCGAGCACCCTTTGCAGTAGTGTGGACAAGCCACGATGGAAGCCTGAACTAGACTAGGGGCAGGCGGCCATCCGGGAACGGATGCTGTAGAGGACTTCAGGGCAGTAACATCCACAGGACTCGGTGACTGGCTGCCTCGCACTCTGCTCATAAACAGACGACTTCTTGGAGGCTTTGATTATTTTCTCACAAGCTAGACCACTCCCGTCACATGAGTACAATTGATTGTTTTGTTTTCAAGGATTGAGAAAAAAAAGTTTAAAGTATCATTACATTTATATAAATTTACTAATGTAATATTTACTCTGCAGAAATTTGGAAAACAGGAATAGTGAAAGAAGAAAATTAAAAATTATCCATAGGTCTATAATCCAGAGATAATTGCTGTTAACGTTTTGATATTTTTCCTTCTAGTCTTTTTCCAGAATGTAATAGATTTATTTTGAACTTTTTTACTACGGGAATTTTAAAATACTTCCAAAAGTAGAGAGAAGATTAGAATCAATGCAACATACCCATTTCAGCTTCTACAACCAGTCTTCGGCTATTCTGCAGTTGAATTTTTTAAACTTACAAGCAGGTCTTTACATTTTCTTTGAATCAAAAACTTTAGCCTGTTGATATAATTTTGTTTTTGGAACCCTAAGTGTTTGACTTGTGCTAGCCATGCTAGCTTTTTGGCCATTTTCAGATGTGTGTCTTCACCCAAAACATTGAACAGGACAGTAAAAATGTCCAAGTCTCATAGCATACCTCTGGAGACCTGAAAAAAACACCAGATTCCCCATCTTCCTGGAGAAGACCAGTGCAGAGGGTGAATGTTTCAGGGAGAGAGATATCCCCAGCAGGAAATAGCAGCTTACGTTTTGACTCACTCACCATAGTTGTCTCAGCAATGGAACCAAAGCTGTTGATGAAAATGTTGCAGCTCACATTCACCGGGGGACCTGCCAATCAAGAGAGATTCCTGCTTAGCTCCAGGGCCATGAAGAAACCCACAGGATAGGACCCGTCCCTGGAACACCGACTCCAGGGAGAGATCCCACTTGGTGGAGGAGACCCTTGCTTGCCCTCCACCCCATCCTCGAGCAGCTGGGACTCCCAGCCACTTGGCTGTGCCAGATTCCCTGGTCCCCAAGTGAGCACCAGGTACAGAACACCACAGGCTGAGCCGAGATGTACTTTCATTAACACGGGATGATTCATCATCCTGCCATATGGTTGAAATCCCTTCCCCAAACCCCATCGGCTGCCTGCTAATTTGTGGCTGAAATGTATTTACGGCTGCAACATTTGGAGGCCATCTTGGGAATCGCAAGGAACAGCAAGTTCCTTGCCTTGAACTTGTGAACCAAGAATGATTGTCTGAAAGGGCGTTGATGGGAATTACGAGCTGAGGAATCCAGAGGCAACCTCAAGGGAAGTCCATAAGTCTTTGTTAAATACTTTCCAGGCAATTTTTTTGAAGCCTATTGAAAGGATAGGAAAGAAGCAGAGGAATATTCGCTCTTTGGAATCTCATTGGTAGAGGGACCTCTGTCCAGCTGAAGCCCGATCTCTTCATTTTACACTATTAATTATAGCAGTTACCGTTTACTGGGCATTTCAGGGTTTGCTGTGGTGCTGAGAGTGTCACTGACGTAATATCTTTCCATCCCTCAGCGACTCCATGAGAAGACATGGTTATCACCTCCTTTTTACACATGGGGAAACAGGCTCAGAGGGGTCATTTGTCTATGGCCACACAGCTAGTAAATGGTTGAGCTAGAGTCTGAGTTAAGATTTATGTAATTCCAAAGCTGGTGGTCTTAATGGCTAGAGTTGTAGGAAAGAGGTTCAGAGACAGGAAGGGGCATGCTTAAGGTCACACAGTGGCAGAATCCAGGGTTTTAAGCACTAGGCTTCCACGTGAGCTGACAAGAGGGCCAGTGTGAAGTAACCAGAGAGGAATGTGAGACCATGAGTAGGAGTGATGTATGCAGCAGGAGTCCAGGTATAAGAGAGGTTCTTGAGAGCGAGGTTTTAGGGAAGACCTCAGGAAGTTTATGACCTTGAGGTGACCTTAAAGGTGGCTTAGACTTGGATAACGGGCCATACTCATTCACATGAAGATTGCAATGTGCAATGGTGAATTTTTTCAGGCCCACTTTCTTGTTGCTTCCCAGAGGTCCTGAGGCAGGCAGAGCAGAGTGACCGTCCCTATTTAACAAGTGGAGCACAGGGAGTTTTAGTAACTCACCTGGGCCTATTACCCAGCAAGTGGTGAAGCCAGGACTTGAACCCAAGTTTCTGATTGCGGAAAGAAGGAAGCAGATATACTTGCGTCCTCTGTTACCCGCTCCTCTCTGTCTCTCTTGAAAAAGTTGCCCAAGCATTTCACCCAAACTCAGCCAAGATTTCCTTCTTTTCAGAAATCTTGGTGTAGGAAGCGACTCACTCTTGTGGTGAGAATCCAGATTTTCTCTCCAAGGGAGTGCCAGGATTCCTGAGTTTTAGACACAGCTCCGGTGCTGGCTGGCTCTTTTACTCAGGAGTGCCCCTTCCCTTTTTGGGTCGCAATTTCCCCATCAGTCTGGGAGAGTAGCTCTTGATCTGGGCTGTCACTTGGAGCTCCAGTGGTTTGGACTTCCCTTATGGAAGCTATCCATGTGAGTTACAAGGTTACAGAATTTCAGGGCTGGAAGGTGTTTAAAGCTCACCTAATCAATTGCTTCCCAAACTGATGTGCAGCCAAGGCTGTCTGCAGTGGGATCATCTCGCGGAACTAGTTAGACTGCAGATTCCTTGGCCCAGCCCCAGCCCCAGAGAACCCAAGTCCCTGGAGCTTAGCCCAGAGTCTATTATTTAAGGAGCATGATTCTTGCGCACAGCCAGGTTTAGGAGCCACTGCTGTAGACCAGCTACCCACTCAAGGCTGAGAGCTTGAACACCTCCCGTAGGGGGGAACTCATTTCATCTTGAGCAGCCCTTTCCACGGTTGGATAGCTCTGCCTGCTAAAACACTTGCCCTATGTTGTGTGGAAATCTGCCTCCTTGGCACTTCTACCTAAACAATCCATTAGGTTTTTTTTTTTTTCCCCTCATTTAGACTCAGACCCAGGTTTTTCTTTTCATTTAGCCTCATACCATTAAGATGCCTCAAAGCGTTACTGCCTGTGCCTTGAAATAACGTGCATGGAGTTCCCACCCAGGCCCTGTGAGTGTCTGGCACTGTGACTCCCATATAAATTAGGTCCTGATTTATGTGTGCTAGAGGGCGCCAGCCAAAGGACCCCATGGGGAGGTGCGGTTCATTGAAATAAATCTGAGATTAAATTATCCTCGAGAAAATTACAATCCGGCTGCCTTTGGCAACAGGATAATGTATATATTTCATTAAATATTAAAGTTTCATTTTGTTTTCGTATATGTGTTTGCATTGGGCTGTGCCCCTGATCCTGGGAGCCATTATCCTACACGTCTTAGAGGAGATACAGAATATCAGAGCCGAAAGGGCCTCGTCTTACTGGACCGTTTTACAGATGCAGAAATGGAGGTCCGGATGCATCAAGTGATTTACTCTGGGTCACACGTATCGGGTAAGGAGTGAGAGGACTAGGATCCAATTTTAGCACCCCTTATTTCCTATATTGTGATTTGGATTCCCACTGTGTTCTGCAGACCCAGCCTGCTGTTCCCGGCCACTCGTGTCTGCAGGAGAGTCAGGAGCAGGCAGAATTTCTGGTGCTTGAAGGAAAGTGCTGAGTGATTAATCGCTCTGTGGAGTTTCTGAACAATGCATGCCTCTTCCTACTGTGTTGGGGTCACAGAGGCCTTATGTGCATGGCCTCTTCGGGAGCTCTGCCGTTTGTGTGGGGCTTTTGGGAGTCCTATTTGTGCCTGGTGGAACTGTGAAGGGACCACAGGGCTCAGGGGAGGAGGTCCCCTTATGCCAGTGTTTCAGCCCTCACCCCAAGGAAGAGAAGAGACATCTTGCTTCCCCACCCCTGGGGTGGGGTTCCAGGAGGATGCTCAGAGCCCGACTCAGAGGGCACCGAAGGGGTTAGAGACAGTGCAGAGTTGGGAGAGGCCTAAGAGATTTTCCAGTCCTGTAGATTTGGGGTCCCAGTGTTCGGAGTAAGGTTCTCAGTGTGGGAAGGGAAGGGCCCTGATTCAGTGGTTTCATAGTCTCGGAGAAATTTTATTTCTTAAAAACGGCTACTGCTAAATAAGTAAGCAAATAAATAAATGAATAAGCAAATAAACAAATACTTCACTGGCATTAGACAAAGAATTTGAGTGAGAGTAGCTAGCTGGGTTAGAATCCCTAGTCTTGACAGAGTGACTTGGGAAAGTCACTGAACTGCTCTAAGCCTGAGCATATTTGTTGGTTCATTCACTCATTCCTCTGTTTATGAAAGGTTTGTTGAGGGCCTTCTATGTGCTAAGTACAGTGGTATGCACGTGAACCTGGATGCCCGCACATCCTACAGAGGCTTTCCTTTCTCAGGAGAGCAAGACCCTGGCACTCAGGATGGAGTTCCCAGAGGGCCCACCAGGGGGCATTGTGGGCCAGAATTCCCAAAAACTGCCAGGGGCAGGGGATGCAACCTGGTGGTCAGGTCTCCAACGTGTTTGATTTGGCCAATGGTGTTCCTAAAAGATGTGATTTAGCTGCCTACTTGGATGATTTCTCATAAAACCCCAGACTCGACTCAAGTCTTGTCTTGGAAGGCCTGCTGCCGGCAGGAGCTGAGAAGTGGCTGCTGGTAGATGGGCCCTGTGCTTTTTTTTTCCTTCCTTTTCTGATTCCCATCCTGCTTCACTCACGTATCATACCTGCCTGGTCCCTCTGGGTGTTTGAGATTGTGACCCTGGTAGGGCTTAAACCCAGTGTGCTGTAACAGTCCTGACTTCTCTATCCTGGAGGGAACCACGGTTATGCTAAAGATGCTGGAAGATAGGCCTCAGGAGCAAGGTGCTGGGGGAGCCATGGAGCCTCAGGGCACACAGGGGTGGGAGGTGGGCTCAAGTACAAACCTCAGTGCAGCTCCCAGACCGTTACCCATTTGCAGACACTCTGAGAAGGGGACTGGAGAACGGGAGCAAAGGGTGCAAATATTAGGAAGCTGTTACCAGCTGTCACTTCCCTTGTTTGGTCTTGGACTTGAGCCAAAAGGAACAGCAAGGAAGGGCATCTGAAATCAAGAATTGATTAGGAGGCTGGCAGTGGGTCCTTGAAATAAGAATTTTGCAGGGGTGCTGGCAGGAAGGTGGGAGTGTGCAGGCTCCCGAGGAGGCCCTTCATGCTGTACCTGCCAAATCCCACTCAGCGGTTTGAGATGGTTACAGCCTCCTCAGGCAGCAGTGGACGAGGGGAACTAGTCCCCTCTTGTCATAGATGTTAAGATCTCATAGGACTGTAAGAGCTAAAAGAAGCTTCTCAGATCACTTTGGTGAGGGTCTGTAAATTGGCTACCCACAGGGCGTATCTGGGTCACAGACATATTTTGTTTGAATTGACATGTTTTAGGAATAAGGACATTTTGCATAAATCTTGATTTATGGCTCTTCTTGGAATACTGGATGATCTGGCAACATGGGCCTATGTTCCTATAGGGTGGACTAGGGCTAAGGAGAGGCTGCTTCCTTTAGAGGAACCAAAACTTGAACCCATTTCACCACATTCCACGTTTGCTGTCCGTCCATTACACCAGAGGTAGCCAACAGGTTTTAATTCACAGACTGACTCCTGACAACCAGAGGTGCTGTTGGGTTGGATTCTCGGAGGCTTTGTTTGGGCTGGGTGGGAGAGAAGACCGACTTGACTAACAATGGCTGTCTCTGAAAGAGGAAAGATCACGGGATGCACATCGTGTATTTACTGTTTGCGTACAATGCCACGCGCTTGCTC
The DNA here is from genome assembly GCF_021613505.1 of Equus quagga. Lineage (NCBI taxonomy): Eukaryota > Metazoa > Chordata > Mammalia > Perissodactyla > Equidae > Equus > Equus quagga. Next base: position 68,524,191 of record NC_060273.1, on the reverse strand, counting down.
CTGTAATCTAGGAAAGCAGATCCCTGGTGATCTGGAAGGAAAGTTTTCTCTACCTTTAAAATTGGGCCTGATCCTGGCATCGTATCCAGAGGTTCTCCCCATGAGCTTGTCCAGGAAATCCGAGGGCGACATAGGCTTGGGCGCCGAGCGGGCAGCTTCAGCCTCCTTAGACGCTGCAAGGCTGGGAAGGGAGAGAGGAAAGCAGAGGGTTAATGACGGCCTGTGCTCACGCTGTGATCAGATTCCAGTCTTCCCCAGCCCCAAGAACCACTAGGGTGTTCTTAGGCTGAGAAATAGGTAATACGGATTCTTAAAGAGGTAAGGCCGAGGATAAGCTAGTTACCCTGCCCAAATATCACCCAGCGTGGGATCCTGGCTGGCAGCCGAGTGTCGGAGGACTGCCAAGAAGCTGCAGACTCTTTTTGTTTTTTCTTCTTCTTCTCCCGAAAGCCCCCCAGTACATAGTGTATATTGTAGCTGTAGGTCCTTCTGGCTCTGCTATGTGGGACACCATCTCAGCATGGCCTGATGAGCCGTGCCATGTTTGTGCCCAGGATCCAAACCGGCGAGACCCTGGGCTGCCGAAGCAGAGTGTGCAAACTTAACCACTCAGCCACGGGGCCGCCCTGCTGAAGACTCCTTTAAGGCTTCATCTCTGGGGTTTCCAGCAACCCCACTTGGCTGCTGGTCTCCCTGAGAGAGGAGACTGAAGAGTTAACCTCCTGCCGGGCCCAGCCCCGTGTTTTAGGTGCCTGCGCTCTTGCATGGCCACGGAACAGCACAGCCAGAAGGAATCTTACAGACTGGATAGTCCAGCCTTTCCCCAAAGTTTCTCTTCAGAATCAGAGTCACTAATTTAAAAAAAAGTTGCCTGAGTCAAATGCATCTGGGACACAAACGCAATCAGGCTTCTTTTCCTCAGGTCTTCGCAGAAGCTTTAAGAAGCCTAGATGCCTCTACCTATGGGACTGCTAGCTCGTGAAACATGCACTTTAGAAAATGCTCAATTGGGAAACCTGAGGCACAGCCAGGGGAAGGGACAGATGCAGGTCCCAGAGTAAATCAGGGGTAGCCTGTCTCAAGGGATCAAGGGTTAGGGGATTTGCGATCAAATTGCTGGGGATGCTTCCCACTGTTTCCGTCACCGCCTCCCCACACCCCCCCTCCACAATGTGGTTCGAGGTCCTCATCCACACCACAGCATGAACTACCAACGTCTGAGAACAGTGGCCCTCCCCACCACACTCTCGAAGGCGTGCAGATTTCTCAGAGTCTAGATTGGAAGCCAGAGGGTTGAAGAACAATTATTTGGGTTGCTTTGGGCAACTGAGCTTTCCTAGTCCTGAAATCATCCCCAGGAGATAGCTAGGAGCTAGTGCAACCCTGTCGTGTGGGGCTGAGGGGCTGGCAGGTTGGAGGAAGTGCGTGTAGAGAGAGAGGCGTGTGTTGCGTAAGACGGGAGATCCTGTCGCCTAGCCAAGTAGGACATCACGTTCCGCAAGGACTTGCAGTCAGTGTCTCCTGTTCTTCGCCTTGGCTCCTCTCTGATCTCATAGTTGTAACTGTTGAGGTGATCGCCTCTAAAGGGTGACTCTTAAATCTTTGTCTCCGCCCTGGCTTCCCTCTTAAGCCTGTCCTCACCTGCAAACACATGCAGGGCAAGTCCATCCACGTGTCCTGCCTGTGCCTCCCGTCCGCCTCCCATACTGAAGGCCACAGCTTTCTTCTCAAGCTTCTCTTCAGGATCACAGTTTCCCCAGACGGCACCAACCTTTTCCCAGTCTCTAGGACTGGAGCCGTCCTGTCTCCTGTCCCCTCCCCTCTCTCATCGCCTCACTCAGCAGCTCCTGGGCCACGCTACCTTGTAATATAGTTACTTGAGTTTGCGTTTTAAGAGCAGGAATCATGGTGTTTTTATTTATTGTTTGTTCTTTTAATCTCCCGCTGTGTCTTCCATGGTGTCTCAAACATAATCGGTGCTCAGGAATTGCACGGCGAATGAATGAATGAATGAATGATATGCTACTTTACCTATCAAATATCCTGGCTAGTAAGGTATTCATGAATATTCATATATGGGTTAACAATTTAAAAATAATTAGACTATTATACCCAGGAATGAAAAATCCTGAAAGCGATCTGGTATTCCTCTGACAATTCAGAGGCGTTCCAGGATTATTGAGACGCTCATGCTTACAATCTGAAGGTCCCTCATTCATTTACTGGAGAGCTAGTTTTGATTGACAGGATGAGGGACAAATGCATTTTACTGTTTTTACATGTATGACTATGGATGTTTGTGAGTTCGCGTGATGTGGGTAGGTTTCTAAGTGTGATGTGTATGTGTGTTATGTACACAAGTGTGTGGATGTGTATGGATGTGTGTGGGGATTAGGACATGCACGGGGCTGTTTGTGGATGAACAGTGGATTGTGTTACACAGATTCGTATGTGCAAAAATGTGAATACCGGTGTTCATGTGAAAGCGTGTTGTTAAGTGTGGCATTATGTATGGGCATTTTTGTGTGTATATGTGGGGTGTATGTACATGTGGGGCATAGGACATGAATGTGTAAAATGCCTTTGTAGATGCATGTATATGGTGTGTATAATGCACCTGTGTGTGTTTCTGAAATGTACGGTGAGATGTAATATAGAATAGTTTAAAAAGAGTGAAAGGAACAGATGAGTTCAAGTCAATCCTGTCTTAGTTATTTACTAGCTGTGTGACCTCGGGGAAGTTACTTAACCTCTCTGAACTTTGGTTGCCTCATATGTCAAATGAGTTTTCCACAAGGAGTAACTGAGATGGCACAGGTAAAAAACACCTAGGGCAGTTCTTGCAGCATAGCAGGCACTCAATATATTGTCTTGCTCTTGCCTTGCTGCGTGTGTGTGTGTATCTGAAGCAGTTCAGAGCCAGTCTGGGGGTTCGTTGGGTCTCACAGCTGCTTTCAGCTGCACCCTGGACCCCACATGGCTAGGAAGTCCTGCCAGATGCCTTCCATGGCCGCCTGCTAGTACCACAGTCCCAGCCATTTCTCCATTCAGCTCCAGACTCGTGGCTGCTCTGTGGCTCTGGCGTGAGCAGAGGGGACCACAAGGCACGCAACTGGTGATTTACGCCTTTTCTGCTGCTGTCATTCACTTCTAGAACCTCTCCAGGAGTGGCAGTGATGAAGCTTTCATGAGCTCCTGTTCTCTGTCCGGCCGTCCTCTCAGATAACAAGATTTGGGAACACAGGACTCCCTCTCAGCAGTTACCAGAGCCCAGGCCACCCCCTGGCCCTTAGGCCTCCTTCATAAGCCTGAATCCCGTTAGGCAGTACAGTGAGAGAATGAATTCGCCCCCAATTATCCCCTACTATTTGCTATTAGCAAAATGCGCCATTGAACACCCACATCCTCCCCAAAGCTGCAGTCCTCTGCGCATCCCAGCTCCCAGGTCTGCAGCGAGGCATTTGCAGTCTGGTTACTAGGCCATTGACTCACTGAAAACCCGGCACAATGAGCTGAACTGGAGGGAACAGAGACTCTGAGAAGTTAAAGAACTGGCCTCAGGTCACACAGCACTTTGATGAGAGAAGGGATTGGAACTCAAATTTTCCAGTGTTGCCTCATCTGAATGCTACAACGTGTGGGAAAGCCATCTGTAGATGGTGAAGAGTGTAGGTCGTGACAGCTGCTACTCCTGCTATTTGTTTTTGAAGCTTGTTATATTCTGTTACATCCAAGGAAATCAAAACGTGTGTCTGACTTCCAGCCATCCTGACACCTACACTCTGAATTTCCCACACTTCAAAACAGGGAAGAAATAGTTGTGAATTGCCAAAGGACCCTCTGTTTTGTCAAATGAGTCATGGCAGGATTCTCTGAAATGTCGAGATTCTTTAGTCGGGATTCTCCCATATGTCACGTTCCAGCGGTTTCTTGGGTATCACTTTCACATTTTTTTCCCTGTTTCTGTACCACCTCTATGATTAGTCACTTAAAAATTTTTCCTTAAATTGCCTCACTTCTTTTAAACTTACCCTGTTTTGAGAGAACTTTATATTTGACTACCTACAAATGAAAAACCAGTATTACTTGACATAGTAGAAATAATCATAATAATGAATACAAGGAAAATAAACAAAAGTTTAAAATTCTAGTTACATCCTGTCGATTGCCAACATTCTGAGCCTGAGGCCCGCCCCAAGTTCCAGAGGAAGATGGGGAAGTGTTAGACAGGTGTTCGAGACACATAACACTGAACTGAGGCTTTCTTCTCAAGATAATGAGAAGAACTGGAAGAGAATTGGTTCACTAATAATTCACCTTATCATTGTGTGTGAACATCTAAAATCATCTCCCATCTTTTACCGCCCTGTCCAAAATCTCCCTAATTCTTTTTCAAATACAAAGCCTCCATTTTAATGCCCAAACAGCCATGCCCCTCCACTTGATAACCATGGTACATTTCTGTCTGTAATTAGCACATTTGCACAGAATTAGTCCAGGGGCCCCTTGCAGTACCTTTGTGCTCTGTGCTCCTGTGCAGTGCATATATGCATCCCCGGGCCCTGGATGCACATTCGGAACCACAGCCTCTGGGGAACTTACACATTTGCTTCAAGACTGTGAACTACTGGACAGAGAACCAGGATGGAATCTGGGAAACGAAACATTTGATTGTCAGGATTTGCTGACCCTATAAAAGCATTTGGAAATGATGCAAATTGTTTCAGGGATTACTGCAATGTAATGTAGTGAATCAGACGTGGTTTAGACGGATTTGATTAATAGTAATTTTTAGAAAGACAGTGAGGTCCTCTGGGACCAAGTGTTCTGTCCGTCGCTGGGAAGGCTTATGGCGAAGGCTGCGCTGACTGGACAGAGCATTAAACCGTCTACCACCCTTTAGTCAGGGGCTTTATCACACTAGGAGACTTTGGTGCTTAAAAGACCTCAGTTTAGATTCCTAATGGCAGAGACTGTGGAAAGGACCACTGTGGGGCTGGAGACAGGGTGACATAGTGAAGTGGGGGCTGTGTGACCTTTGTGAGTCACTTCTCTTTTTGGTTTTCAATTTCCCAAATGATAAAATGAGGGGATTAGAACAATCTCTAAGAGTCCTTCTGGCCCTAAACCATCATTTAATAGTCTACAACATTCCCTCTTTATTTTCCTTTTTCACACATCTGGTCTTGGGGTCCAAGTTCATCTGGACTCCTTTAGGGGAACGCGAGTGTGTTTGTGTCTTGGTTCTTCCCCATCTGGTCTCAAGATTTCTCTCCAATGGAAGAACTCATTTTTTGGGGATTTGTTGGGAGAAAGGCCAGATCAATGCTCAGATTCTCATTCTCCAGTTGCAACAGCAATTGGAAATAGAGAATCAATATGGAGCTGTCAGTCTGAATTTCAGATGAGCTGGGGTTGGGAACCATACCTGGGGGAAACAGTTTCAGTTAAACCCTGCATGGCACCACCTCCCTGAGAACTACTCTAGGTTAGCAGAGGGGGCCCCCCAACAGATCCCATCTCCTCAGTTTGCCATGGGCAGAGAAGTCAGGAGGTCAGGGGTGGAAAAGGGGCTGAAGGACAAGGAAGGGTGGAGGACGGGCTAAGAGGCTGAAGAGAACCAGGGGTGGATGCGTGGGGCTGCAGGAGGAGGTTGGAGGTGTGGGTTGAGGAGGGAAGAGAGGTGGGAGGGAAGAGAAGAGGCCAGTGTGGAAGTGGAGGTGTTTGAGGTACGGCCAGTGCTGTCAGGGAGGAGTTCCGGGAGCAGAGGATGGACTTCCAATGGCACTTGGTTGGAGGAGGAGTTTTGCCAAAAGTTTTGCAGAGAAAGTGGCTTTACAGTCAAACGTGAAGGTTGTGTATGGAGCTGACCTGGAAGAAATAGTGGAGGAAGAGTGTTCTGGGTAGAAGGAACAGCACATGTAAAGTCTAGAGGTAAGAGAGGACTTGGAGAAGTGAAAGAAGTTTACTGTGTGTTTGAGGGAGGGAAGGAGGGAGAAAAGGAAAGAATGAGAGAGAGAGAGAGTGAGAGAGAACAAATATAAGAAGTGAGGATGGAACACTGAGTCTGCAGGGTTGGGAGTCGCAAGGATTGGCCCCCTGGCCTATGCCCTTATGGTGCATCTGAAAGTTAAGGGAAGATTTTCTCTCCCCAATCTCTTTACAGTGCAAATAATCCATCCTGATTTCCCAGCTGTTTCTAGTTATACCGAATTATGACCTGGTCAAGCTTGGCAAATGGGCCCTCCAAAGATGCCCCCAAGTGGTCGGTGACCAACTTGGTTTCCAGGCAACTCGTCCTCTGACTTGGGCCAGAATATCTACCCCCTTTGCCTTGGCAGGGAGGTAATCCATTGAGCTGGTGTTTATTCTGTGCAGAAAGTACCTGGTCAACCAGTCAGAGATTGTTTGAAGGTCCATGGGCACTTACTTACTGTACAATTTTGAAGGTCACTGTGGAGCATAGGAAAAAACATTGGGATGCGAGCTGGGAAACATGGGTTTCCAGTCTTGGCTCTCTCTAACTTTCTGTGTGGTCTTGGGCTAATTCTTTTTCTTAGATGGCCCTCAGTTTCTTTATCTGTGAAATGCCAGTTTTGGATTAGATCAGGCACAGTAAACAGTTTTCCCTTGAGTGCCACTCCATTCAAGTGCTGGTGGCTGCTCAGAGAAGGGTTCCGGGCCTGACCCGCAGGGCAGGGTAGCAGGAGGCACCATCAGCCTCTGCCAAGGGATGAGATTGTGGAGTGGTAGCTTGTCTCACTGCTATGGGACCTCCTCTAAAATCCTCTGGTCCTTCTGAATTATTAAGCACCTACTATATGCATAAGGCACTCCGGGGGAGATGCAGGTAAACAGATTGCTGCCGACAGAAAAAGCCCTGCATGTAGGCAGAGTTTGTGTCTGTCTCGTTCAGTGCCTGGCATGTGGCAGTGATCAATAATCATTTGTGGATGAACGGGCTTTGCCCTCTCATTGTTTATATTCAGCAGGTAGAATAGATTAGGTACATAAACAATTATAATAGGTTGCCAGCCAGCTTAGGCCGTGTGACTGGACTGCTATGGTGCTTCAGGGGAGGAAGGCAGTATTTGGGGGGAGGTGGGGACAGGAATCAGAGAATTTTTCTGAGTTTTATTAATTTTAGCCTCTGTGCACTTTTAGAAAGACCCAATATTTGCCATTGTCCATGTTGTGTACTTGGGGGAGAAAGCTTTCTTCTGCCTGTGGGCTGGCCTTGGGAAAGGAATGGAGAGGTGGTGGGGACGCGTGGTGTCCTAGGCTCCTGGGAAGAGGTGGGGCTGAATGAGGCTGGCACTCTCCGGCCTTATGGACTGAACCAGTTTCCTGTCCCCGGCTCTGACACCCGCGGACTTGGGAGTTGTTGTGCAGCACTGGCCCTGCCTGTTATCCTCAGCTTTGCCTGGGTTGCATCCTCAGGTCAACATCTGGCTTCCCCTGGCCAGCTGTGCAATTCTGATTTTATTTGATTTCAGTAAGGGGCTTAGGCTGGTCTGGGAGTGACTGACATTTTATTGCTCTCACTTCATGATCTGCTAAGCACTCCTGGGAGCAGAATGTTGCAGTTGGCATGTCCTGAGCCCAGTTCTCCCCAGGGTCTTGTAGAACAAGACAACTTTCCTCCTTCCTGTCCCGCTTCCCACTGCTTTCTCTGCTTCCTGTAAGCACAGGTATTTGAACACGATTCTCTTCTGCAGTAAGATAAACTCCTGGATTCTTGGAGTTGAAAGGAACCTCGAGATTCCATCTGGTTCTTCCCGTACCCCTGGGAAAGCCTGATTCTCAAGGGATCTCTCCTACTCCTTATCATTGCTTCCAGTCTGTTCCTCGGGAGAGCCTTCCATCCACTAACCCTCCTGCTTTATTTTATGTAACCCCACATGGCAGAGCCAGCAGTAGGGCGAGGCAAATGAGGCACCTAGCAAAATTTCAGGAGACACTCACTCCCAGGGTTGTGTAAGTGCCAACACTGCACTTGCAGGGCCCTGAGTGAACACCTCCTGAAATTTTGTGCCCTGGGTGCCTCACTGGCCTCACCCTGGTCCTGGCCCTCCTGCAGCATCCTAGGTCCTCAAACCCAGTCTATCTGGGGTAGAATTTCCTGTGTATGATAAAACGTATTCACCTGGAGAGGGAGCCGCTGCTTCTCACAGCCTCTCATTTTATTTCCAAATAGCTTTGTTTTTATTTTTCTTGTTTGGTGGCAAGAAACAGCATTACATATTTTATCTCATTTTATCTTCCCAACAGCCTGAGAGGTAGAGATGTCTGTCCCCATTTTACAAATAAGAAAATTAAGCTGTAAGGTGCGTGTGACTTGATCGCACTCTGGCATACCACTCTGTCCTTAAATTGGGTTGATGTTTTCTTTCTTCTCACCTCTCTTCTCCTTACTCATGGGTACGTCTCATGGTTGGAATAATGGCAGCCCTTGGTGTTTTCTGGTTCAAGCTCGACATTCAACTCTGTAACCTTCCTTTCCCTAGGAATTGAGGCAAGGCCTTATGTAGGCAAGATCCTGAGAGAACGATTTTTGCAAGCTTCTTTCCAGGCTCTTAATAAATACAATTTTCATCAAGGACAGAGCCTGGAACATGGTCAGGGCTCAATAAATATTTTTTAAATGAGTGATATATACCTGGCATTCCAGAGGAAGCTGAATTTAGCTGTGCAGGTACTTGGCATCAGTGATGTGATTTGACTGGAGGAAAACACCTCCCCTCTGCCCCCCCATTCTAGCCCTAATGCCTAGTCAGTCCCTGGAGAAAATACCTGATGAACTCTGGGAAAAGCCAAGACAGGAAAAGGGGAGAAGATGCTGAAGATGCTGTCTTTTTTCTTTCAGGAGCATGCACAACTCTCCCATGGAAGGACTTGAATCAGCGGCCTAGGGCAAGCATATGTTGTGCATAAATCCCATATTTCTCCCCTCTTAGGTCACTAATTATAATTCTACAGCAGCCATCTGACTTTGCCCTGACTGTCCCTATGTGTCAGTTGGGGAAATTTTCCTGTGCCTCTGACCTACAGCGTCATTCTGCAATCTGGTTCCACGGTGAAAGGACTCTTCACTTGAGCCCGTGGGCATCAAGGAGCCCCTCAGGTGAGTTACAGTGTGAGGAATCCAGGGGGATTCTTCAGAGGCTGGTGTGCTGAAGAACAGGCCTATGGGGTTTGCTGTGCCTGAGTCGTCGCTCTGAGTGGGCCCTGCGTCATCAGCATGCGTCCCACGAGCTGGAGAGGAGAGCATGTGGCTCTCATTGTCTTCAGCGCGGCTTTCTTTATAATCAGGTCCATCGCCCTGGAAAAGCACCTCTTTGCAGAGAACGTGGCTCAGGGCCTCTGGACAAAAAGTTTTGGGGAAAAAGATTACATTGATTAACAGGGACTGGTCATTTGAGGTTGCAAAGACCTGGGAGTATAAATATTGAGGAGAAATAATAGTAGGGTAAACACAGATAAAGACGTGATATTAGTTAATAACAGTTATAGCTACCACTCAGTGAGGGCTTACTATGTCCCGGGTACTTTACGTATGTTGCTGCATTTGGTCTTCTCAACAAGCCTATGGACAGCATCATCACCTCCATTTTACAGATGAGGACGCCAACACTTGCGTTTTCAGAAATTTAGCCAAGGTCGTACAGCTTGGAAGTGGCAGAGCCCACCTGTCAGCTGGTGTTTGAAGCCCATACTATTAACCACTACACTCTCCTGGCTCTTCCAAGTGACAGTGATTTGCAAAGTCCCTCTGAGGAGCTGCTCTGGTTCATGATATAAATGTTTGCCTGACTGTTTGGAACAAGAAGTGAGAATTCACGGAGCTCTGGGAATTGGAAAGTTTGGGCTGGAAACAATGTGACCATTACTCTCACACAGATAACACTTCTAGTTTACATGGCACTTCCAAATCGGTCACTGCATTTGATCCTTATACCATCCCCATGACAGCATCTCCATGTACAGGTGATGACATTGAGGCTCACCTGAAAGGTTAAGAGACCTGCTCAGGATCTCGGATGGCAGCACCTTCGTGTGCCCAGGATCTCCAGATCTGGTCTGGGGCATCCTGACCATTTGGTCATTCCCAAAAGACAGGAAGGGGATGGGTGAAACAGTCTTGACTATTTATTAAATCGTCTCTCAGAATTTCTCTGGAGTCCACTTCCCTTTCATTTTATTTTTCTCCATCTCAGTTCCCTCATCTTTAAAATACGACCTGCCTTTACCAACGGCAGGCGTGTCTGAATGGCAGAAGGTCATGGTGCTTTTCCAGATGCTGTGGACAGAGACTCTTCCTTCTCAGGTCAGTCAACCTTTTCCATTCACCAGGCACTTTGAGGTAATCATCATCTCATTTGAGATTGCATTAATTTATTACTTCATTTATTTACTTAGTTATCCAAAATAATTATGGAGTGCCTACTATAAGTCAGAGGTTGTACTAGGCGACTGAGCAGCACATAAATAATCTAATAATAACAGCTAGCCCTCATCGATTGGTTATAAAGTGCCACACGTTACACTAAGTGCTTTATCTGTAAGATTTAACCCATTTTACTGATGAGGAAACTGAGGTTCACAGAGGTTAAATAACTTATCCAGGTCTGCCTGACCCACAGACTTCTCTCTTAACTATATGAGTAATGAATATGCCATAGCCCTTGCTTTCCAAGGGCTCCCAAACGAAACAAGGGAAACCTATGTGAAGACAAATAAGCGCTTGAATGTCTGGTCTTATTAGAAAAAACATACCACTTTTCCCTCCCAAGTCTGTACTAGTTCAAACCTTTTGTGAAAAATAAGCCAAGTTGCAATGAACCCCTAGGAAATGCATCAGCAAGATGGGGCTATTTATCCCAGAGAAAACAGAGATTTTCATCAGAGTGGAGCCTGGATGTGTGTGGTCTTCGAGCATCCGAGAGACTGTGATTCAAAGGAGGATGTTGAGAAAATAAACAATCCTAACTGTGCACTGAGGAAGAAATGATTTTAAACTGTGGAAAGAGCAACTTGGATTAAAATCAGAAGCTGCCTTGAATAAACGGAGTGACTGGTCTTCAGAAAGAGAACACTTCACTGTGAGTTGAGAGGGTTTAGTTGAAGTGGGTATTTGTATGTAAATACAGAGTTTTATGGAAGCTCCAGGGCTCTAATAATGCTCTAAATAGACCTTGTTGATTCCCTTGAATCCTCTAAAACACAGAGCTGCAGCTTTGCTCAGTGGGGTGGAACTTCTTTGTCTCGCTCAGCAGGTTCCAACGTCTTGGGGAAGAAGTGGGTAGAAGAGTCATAGAATTATGGCTCCTGGTCATCTTGTTCATTAAAAAAACTCAAACATTTATTGAGCAGTGCTATAAATTAATGACTGTATATTACAACTCTGCAATGTCGGTAGGGATTATCATTTCCTTTTATAGTTGAGGAAATTGACTCATAGATTAACTAACAATAATGGCAATGGCTACCAATAATCAAACACTTTCTTGGTGCCATGCACAGAACTTTCCCATAGGTGCATTCTAATCTGCCCGACAACTCTATGCAACGGGTAGTATTTTCTTCTCTATTTTTCAGATGAGGAAACTGAAGCTTGGCGGAGTTAAGTGACTTAATCAAAGTGATTTGGTGGCAGAGTTGATACATGCATCTAATCGAGCTGGAATTTTGGCATAAGTTTTGGAGGAGCTGTCCAAGTGTGCTAAAACAGCTCACTCAACTCAAATCTGCATTGTTCCTGCTCCTTTGTGGCTTAGTGTTAGCTTCTATAGGGAATATTTACTGAGTAGAATTTGGGAGAAGAGGTGTCAGTGAAGCCTGTGGGACTTAGTGAGATGAAAGGAAAAGAGATGGTCGATGAGGAAAAACAAGGTTCTGTGGCCAGTGCAACTTCCTGGTTTTAGAATGAAGGAGGGTCACTCACTGTTGAGTCTTTCTTTTCTTTCTGGGGTTTCTTGCCTGTCAACCCTGCACCTTGAGGATCCTCCTGCAGAGTCATCTCTGTGTAGCTATAGGAGGAGCAAAAGGACCGAATTCCACTGCCTCCTGCTTCTTGTTGCAGGTCTCAGAGGCAGAGAGAAGCAGCCCAGGGAATGGGACAAGCTGTGGATGTAGAGTCAGAAATCCTGATTTGACTTTGGCCTGTTCTCATTCTTTCCTGTGTGATCATGAGAAAGTCCTTTGCTATATTTAAGCATTCGTTTCCTCATCCACAGAATGTAGATACTTCCTGTCCTAACTTATAAATTACTATTTGAAATCATGTTGAAGAAAGCATAAGATGCTACACAAGAACTCATTTCTGGACTGAAACAGGGGCATGCTCCAGGGTTAAGCACATGGACTCTGCCATCAAATCCAGGCTCTGCCATTATTAGCTCTGTGGCCATGGACAAGTCACTTATCGTATCTGTCTTTGTCTCTGCATCTGTAAAATGAGGGCATTAGTAGTTGCTGCTCAGAGGGTTCTTGTTAAGAATAAATAATTCTTTGTCGTGCTTACTTTGGTGCCTGGCACATTGTAAATGTTTAATAAGATTTTTTGTGATTCAGGGAGAATTGGTTGATGGTGTATGAGATTCGGATTCAGAGACATTGGGCTTAGAGACATTGATCAATTCAGAGAGATTGGTCTATGATGGGGGATGAATATATGAACTTCTAGAGGCTTCTTTGTGCTTTTCGCTTGAATCTTCAAGGAGGTTCAAGCGAACCTGAGGGGGACCACAGCCTTCTCAGGTAACCCTTCTGCTGTGCTCTTAGTAACTTATCTATTAGGTAGTAAATTAATAGCATTACTTTGGCATTTCAGTCAATAGGATTAAGATGATCTGATGGTAACGGACTAGTAATTGCTGCTGTTCAGAGGGAAACTGTCCAGTGGCAAAAACTGTTCTTCACAAGCTGGCTGGCTGCCCTCAGACCAGATTCTTCCAACCCTTTAAAAAAGTAACATTTTCCACTGATGATTAAAGAAATAAATGCTCATTGGAAAAATACAACGAAGTTCAAAGAAAAAAATAAAACCCACCTGGCAATCCCATTATCTAGATACCTACTGTTAACACATTAGTAAATTTCTGCCAGGGTTTTTTCCCTCTATAGATGATAATCTGTTTCTTTTCCTGCTTTTTTTACTGAAGATTCTGAATGAGATTTTGTCTTGTTATTAAACTTTGGAAACACAATTTTAAATGCTGCATATGCCACTGTGTTGCTGTATTAACATTCATTTAGCTATCGCTCTATGGATGGGCACTAATATTATTTCCAATTTTTAGCTATTATAAAATATACTGTGAAAAACCCCCTTGGTCACAAACCTCTATTCACGTCCTAGAAGCAAATTTGCTGAGTCAAAGGGTATGAATATTTCTAAGGCAGAAAAGCTGTACCAGTGTAAAGGAACCCCTCCTCACCCCCGGACCAGCAGCCTGGCTCCTCATTTCTCATAATGGAGAAAATTAATTCTCCTTTAGGTGGAGTTGGATAGGGGCAAGGGCTGAAGGCAATGGTGAGGAAGCAAAAGTTAAAAGAAGAGAGATGACTGTTTCTATCTTTTTCCTTCTTCCCCATTAACTCATATTGCCCAAGAAGCCATAGACATTGGAATGCGCTGGATGGGAGAAGGGGAGATCTTTGTGACAGCGTAGTTCAGAAGTCCAACATTGCATGGTGCGATACATTTTTTTATCTTTTATTGAATAAATTTGACATGTAACCATTTCTTTTTCTATTAAATTGCCCTGCCTATGTCTTCTGTCTGTGTCATATTCAATTTTTTATCCCTGTGAGTACTTGTATATAACAAGCATCCCGTAAATGCTTGAAATGAGAGATAGCTTGAAATTAGAGCATAGCACTGAGTGGACTCAAATCTCCTTCAGCCACATAGCTGTACGATCTTGGGTAAGTCACTTAAGCTCTTCAAACTGCTTTCTTTATCAGTAAAATAAGGATAATAATGGTGGTCCTAGGATTGTTGAGGTTAAAGAAGAAAATATCTGTCAAGTGCTGATGCAGTGCCAGGCACACAAAACCACTTAGTATGTTAGCCATTATTACAAATAAAAATACAAATTAAAGTTTTTATTCATAAGATTCAGATATTCTTCACCAAAGTTTTATACCAGTCTAGGTTAAACCTAATAATTCTGAAGGACTTCAGAAAAATCTAAAGACCCAAAGAGGCAAGTACAGCAGGAAATATTGAATGTGGGCTGTACTTCAAATCTTGGCTAATTTATTATATTCCATGATAGGTGCTGCATTTTAAGAGGAACATGAACAGATTGGAGGAAGTCCAGAAAGGAGCAACTGGGTTGGTAAACAAACTTGAAATTGACCTGTAAGGAATAATTAAAGACTCTGTGGGTGTTTAGCTCAGAGGAGATTTAAGCAGAGGGATCATTTTTTACACATCTCTGTTGGGCTGTTGCGGGGAAGAGGGACTCAACTTAATAAAATAATATTCTGGAATAGTTACTATTTGCCAGGCATTGAGCTAAGCTCTTTGAAAATATTACTTATTTTTCTTCTCCAATACACTCGATGAGGTACATAGCTCCTATTGTACAGATGAAGCAACGAAGGCACAGATGGCAGAAGTGACTTGGTTGAAGGTTACATGGCTAGTAGGTGGTAGGGGATGAGTAGAACCAGATCTTTCTGATTCCATAGTTTAGGTACCTTCTGCAGCCCACTGACTTATTCCAGGTGGCCAGGGAAGGTGGACTTTCAAAGAGGGATGTGGCTGCCTGATACATGTGGAAAATAAAATATTTTGATCATTAGAACTACCCTACAATGGAAGAGGCTGCCTAAGGAGATGGGGGTTTCCTGTCACTGGAAGAGTTCACATACAGGCTGAACTCAGTAGCATGCTGCAAGGATGACCTGCCGAGGAATGGGCCAGAATTGTGACTTTACTACTTACTTGTGTGACCTTGAAAGTTACTTAACATCTTCGAGCCTCAGTTTCTTCATCTGTAAACTAGGAATACTTAATTTTAATTTCAGGATTGTCGAAAAGAGTAAAAGACTCAGATAAATTGCTTAGCCAAGAAACTGGTATACAGAAGTTGCTTATTGTATATTAAGTGAACAATTATCTATGGTCTTTTTACTTGCACCAGTGGTTCTAATTTATATAGTGACACTATCTATTTGCTTCTTCCCTGGGGTCAATTCTGGATTTGGAGATGTCACCTGCAGAGGGGGTATTCTGCTTCACTTCTACAGAGGCAGGTATCTGCCAGCTTCTGTCCCCTCAGGCAAATGACAGGTTGGACTTTGAAACAGGGGCAGTGGAGTAAAGAAAAGGAAAGATGTTTAGACTGAAATGTTAAACAACAGAATAGATATTATTGGGAGAGAGATTAGAACCGTTTTAACCTATTGATGAATTATCACATGGATTTGAAGAGCCCACTATGTGTCTATCACTGTGCCATGTGCATTAAGGGTATATTCAATCAATTGGAGGCACTGTCTTTGTCTTCAAGGACCTCAAGGTCTGGGATGGCTGAGACAACTAGGAAAAGATTAGAGGACTGAGTGTCATTCTGCATCAAATCCTTTGAGTTAGGGAAGGGATGCTTAGTGGCAAAAGGTTGGAGAAGATGACCTTGGCAGATCTCTCTCTGGCCTGGGATTTTCTCTGGTAGTTCCCAGGATTGCTTCTTCTCAGACACAATGTGGTATTGTTGCAGTTATAGCTTCCTTGGCACATTCTCTAGTCATTTCCCCAGGACAACTCCCAGAGACTCGAATTATGCTAATCATTGTCATCCATTGATTAGCGGAAGGGGGCTGCGTTTCTTCCTGGACATAGAGAACAAAGCAGCATCTTCACTCCTCCTAGGGCTCCCTTCAGGCCCCTGTTCTTCAGATATCAGCCATGGCTCCCACTAACATCAGCGTGAACCCCACCAACATCAGCTGTGGCTCCCACCAACAGGAGACATGGAATTGGCTACCTGAGGATAAAGATTTCGTTGTAATTCTTGATGTAAGAGTCTTTGCTTTTCCTCTTTCAATAAGATAAGCAGACTCCAGCTACTTTGGGAAATGCCTTCCTTTCTTTCTCCTCTTGTTTCCTCCTTCTTTCATCCTTCCTCCTTAGCATTTGCTTCTTCCCACATAAATTTCTCTCTCCTTCTGGTCCTCTACCTTCTTTTTTTCCTTCATTTGTTTCTAAATCCTAGGATGGTGGAGCTGAGAGAGATCTTAAAAGTTGTGTAGTTCAGTCCACCCATCCATTTTACAAATGAGAGTACTGTGGCCCAAGAAGGAAAAAGACTCACACAGCGAGTTCTTGGCTGAATCCAGTGTAGACCTGAGTTGAAGGGTCTTCACTCTTTATTTCTCTGCTTGTCTCCCCGTCTTTCCCCGTTCTTGTTCCCCCTCTTTTTATTTCTTGCCCAGTATTATTTCTTATTATATTTTGTCTCTTTGTAAA
This sequence comes from Equus quagga, assembly GCF_021613505.1. Classification (NCBI taxonomy): domain Eukaryota; kingdom Metazoa; phylum Chordata; class Mammalia; order Perissodactyla; family Equidae; genus Equus; species Equus quagga. The sequence continues at coordinate 68,507,711 of NC_060273.1, read as the reverse complement.
TCCCATGGTGATGGGGCTGGCCCCGTGGCCGAGTGATTAAGTTCGCGCGCTCCGCTGCAGGTGGCCCAGTGTTTCGTCAGTTCGAATCCTGGGCGCGGACATGGCACTGCTGATCAAACCACGCTGAGGCAGCGTCCCACATACCACAACTAAGAATATACAACTATGTACCGGGGGGCTTTGGGGAGAAAAAGAAAAAAATAAAATACAATAAATCCCATGGTGATAGGTGGAAAGGAAATCAGGACCTTGGATAGCAGAACCGAGGGGCCCTGTGTAGCCAAGTGCTCCCCACTTCTCTCCCTTACTGGGAAAGGCTATGATTTGGGGTGAGCGCTCAGTTTTTTTCCTCAGAGACTCCGCTTTCTCCACCCTGCCCCACTGCATCTTTGGAGAGGTTTGTGCAACGTCTTTCTGCATACGAAGACTTTGAACTGAATTGGCAAGGTGGCCTAAAGGCTTCCCAGATTGGTAAGATCACTGACTTAGTTTTCTCATGCACAAAATGGGGTTGCTATAAAGATTAAATGGTTAATGCACGTGGAGCTTTAGAAAAGTTCCCGGCATATAGTATGTTCTAAATATACATTATCTGATAACATTATTAATTCTAAATATCATTATTTAGAGGAATTTCTGTCCATAAGGCAAAGGGTTGGGAGTCACAGATGTCAATCTAACATAAGAAGGGAATAGAAAACTATGAATACAGCTTAAATAGATACTTGTTGGTGACCTCATCCCTGCTGTGCTCTGCCTGCTGCATGTGCCTCCTTTTTCCCAAATGTGCCATCTTTTCTCCAATTATTTGAATTCAAATAAGTAGCCCATGTCCATGACTCACATTGAGAAGCTATTTGGGACTTAAAGGTAAAGTTAGGCCTTGCTCAGAACTGATCCCGTTTCACAAGTTCTTCTGGTATTTTCCGTTTACTCCAATAGTAAGGTCTAGGGTAGAATGGTGTAGAGTCCAGTATTCTCCAAGCCCAGATTGCTTGCACGTCATATGACAAGTTTTGCCCAATTCGTATACTGTTATTTAATTTACTTTTAACTTGAATTTTTTTAGCTTAAAATAAACTATCAGTATTATACTGGAATCAGTAAATTCTAGTACCCAGTAAAGTAAAATTCATGATAAGTAAAATAAAAGAGAATTATCCCGTACCATTGAAATTTATCTTGTACACTACCAGTGGAACAATCATTAGATTTTAGGGAAAATTGTCATGGTAATAAGAAACTTAGAGTCCTCAGTCCTTGTCTGGGCTGAGTATTTAATTCACTGTTGACTTTAGACAAATCCCTTTTCCCATCGCCTCAGTTCCTCCCTGGGAATTGAAAGGATTGGGTCAGATAATTCTCTCCATCTCTAACTTTGTTTATGACCAGGAGGATTTTATGAAATTACACACAGAATTAGGTAGGGCTTCAGTCACCCTGATGAAAATATGTCCCATCCATCACTTGATCTAAAAACCCAAGTCTATAATATAACTCTGGCCTTCCATTTTCCGATGACATTAACTTCCAGCACAATGACTTCAGTGGGAAAAACAACTTCCATTTGCTCAGAAAATTCCTCCAAACACACCAAACAGTCTCAGCCTCTAGGCTCGTTGTTGCTTGGTGAAAACCAATCAACTGAGTACTGGTTTGGATCACTCCAAACATATTTTTTTCCCACCTTGTGAAGATCATCTTTTATTAAGGTGGGCTTCAAGTTTGATTGTGTGCCCACACTCCCTGACATCCTCTTTTTAAAAAATCTATTTTTTCAGCTTTCAAAAGTGATATATATTGTTGTAAGACATTCAAGCATTACCGAAATATTTACTGTAGTAAATAAAAGTCCCCCATAGTCTCATTCTTAAGAGATAATAACAACTATAAACAGTTTTGGGTCCATTTCTCTAGATTTTTTTCTTTCCCATATGAGAACAATAAAACATTTAATAAAATAAAAGTGGGAACCTGCTATACATACTGTTTTGCTACTTGCTTTTTTCCTCCATTTAATCTTCCTGCCTGGATATTTTTGACTTTCCCGCATGGAATGAGGTCACCTGCTTATTGGCTGTGAGACTTTAGATGAGTCACTGCTCCTCTCAGGGTTTCAGTTTCCTCATCTGTAGAAAGAAACGATCCTCTCCCACCTCCCTGTCTCCCTATGTCATAGGTTCAAGGGAGATAATGGGCCCATGTGAAAGTGTAGGTGCCCTGGGTGGACTCCAGTGGCCCATTCTCTGTCCCATTATCCTGTTTTACTGAGTTTATAGCACTGACCATGGCCTGAAATTCTATAGCTTCCTAATTTGTTTATTGGTTTGCACCCCTTCTAGAAGTTAAGTTATGTGAGAGCAGGGACTATGTCTGTCAACTTAGAGCAATTGCTGGCTTATAGTAGGAATTCAATAAATATTTTTTGGATAATGAACAAATTATCCACTCTTAGCCAGGCTTCCAAATGATAAAAGGTCCATTGGGAGAGAATGGGGCAGGGCAGGACTGGGCCAAGCCTAGGTAACAGTGGACAGCTGGCCAATCCATTGCCCTTGAGCTCCACATCATCCAGCTTGCTTGTTCTACAAGACTTTTTCTTCTGCCTGCATCATTCTCTCTTGGCACTCTTGCCACCTGGTGAATTAGTCATTCTTTATGGCCTAGTTTAAGTGTCCTGACTCCTAAAAAATTGTCTTCAACTTTGTCCTGTCTCCCCACCTCCAGGCAGAGTTAGTCAGACTCTTCCTTATGCTCCCACAATGCTTTGCACCTATCCCTTTTTATTAATAGTAATAATGGTTTTCCTGCTTTACACAATGCTCTGTGCCATGTGCACTGCTAACACTCTACATGTCTTCTCCCATTTAATCCTTAGGGTGGTCTGTCAGGGAGGGACAATTATCATTGCCATTTTACGGATGGGGAAAATTAAGGCTCATGAATCTTAAAGACTATCTTGCTCCCAGGCATACAGCTAGCAAGTGGTATAACCAGGATTCCAGAACATATCTAACTGATTCCCAGGCTAGAGTTTTTAAATGCTGAGTCTTCGCTGAGCCGACTTAATTTAAGAATTATGCAATGATAGCTGGAAAGACCCATAGTCTTTCCATAAGTCCAGTCTTATTTGAGGGATGGAAAAACTGAGACTCAGTTATAGTCAGAGCAGTACTTTCAGGGGAGGAAAAACTTGTTCCACTCTCTAGGCTGTCCAATTTCGAGGCAGCATGAGAGATTTACCTAGCCTTGTCACTTTCTTTTTCAGGAAGTGTAGCTTTTCATATTCCAAGCCATATTCAATGAATTCCTCCAAGCCCCTTCTCTCTGGGCTTGATGCAATCTTTTCTTGGCTCCTGTGAAGAGTTTTTCTTTTTCTACTAGATGTTTTAGGTTACGTCGAGAAAACTGTCTCCAATGAGGCCCATGCTTTCTACACACTTAAAAACCATTTTAGAAAGTTTGCCTTATTCTGTGGAAGGGGTCTCTCTGCAGACCCAGGCAATGATGGGAAGCAGCCTTCTCTGCGGTGGCTGAGACATTTGGAGACTGCTAGAGTTTGGACATGCTTGGCCAGCCGGCAAGGATAAGGCCGAGCCCCTCACGGCACCAGCTACAGAGCCAGGGCTGAGCTGCCATGTCTAGCTCACTCTCACCGTGACTCATTTCTTGGAGCAAAGAGGGGTCGTGGTGAGACACAGCAGTGCTTTGGGGTTGGCTGCTTGGAAGCCTTCCAGTCCTGGGCTTCTGCAGAGCCAATAAGAGGAGGATGGGAGCCGGCATGTGGAGACAAAGCAACTCAAACCAACAGGCACTGAAGTCTAATATATCTAAACCACTGGGAGGGTGCCGTCTATGAGGGGGGAGTGGAGCAAGCTGAACACTCTGGGAAGCACTGGGGGATGTGTCTCTTGTCTTCTTGGCCTTTCACATGCACCGAGAAATTCATTAAGTTCCTAGACTTTGAAGGGCTTACAGTCCAGCAGGAAAGTTAGAAGGGCACCCAAATGTATGTAAGCCCACTTTGAACAAACTGAGTGCCAAGGATAATGCCTACATTTCCAAGGGGATTTAGGAAAGAGAGCCTGTGCCCAGTTTGGGGGATGGACGGCAGCAATCCAGGGGAATCCTCGTGGAGGAAGTGGTGCTAGAGGTGGAGCTTGAGGCATGGATAGGATCTCAGAGAATTGAGGGAGGGGGAGTTGCCATTTGTTAAGGGCTTGTGCTCTGCATGGGAGAAACGCTTGAATTGTGACTTCATTTATCTGTTTATTGGTGAAGTTATCTCCCTTTTTTAAGACGAGGAACTTGCAGCTCAGAAAGGTTGAGCAAACCACCAAGATCACACCACAAGGAAGTGACGGAGGCAGGATTCAAAGTCAAATTAGCTTGAATCCAGAGCTGGTTGGTGTGTCTTCCAGGGCAGAAACAAGGGGAGAGGTTTTTCTAGATTTATGGAGGGATAGGGAACAGTGTGAGAAAAGCGCAGACATGACAATAACCAGCAGGTTACAGAGACCAGTGAGAAATCCAGTCTGAGCTGGAAATTGGTTGGTGTGAAGGAGCTGGAAATGTAGGTAGGGGCTATGCTGTGGCAAGCTGAGAGCTGTGTCCTACTAGAACCTGGTGTGCTCAGCGAAGGGGAGCACAAATGCAGGAAGGAGTGAGATGGATCTGTAAGCACACTGACAAGGTACTGCCAACGAGAAAAGGGAAGTTGCAGAACATGATGTTTGCTATAATCCCATTTTTGTAAAACAGAAACAGCTTACTATCGTAGCACAGCAGTTAAAGCCCCTCTGAAGCCAGACAGCCTGGATTCCAATCTGGCACTGTCAATTGCAGCCTGGGTGACCCTAGGGGAATTATTTAACCTCTCTGTTTTCCTCATCTGTAGCCTCATCTATACAATGGGATGAATAATAGTACATGCTTTACAGGATTTGTTCTGAGGATTACACGGGTTACTACATATTCAACTTTTGGAAAGGTGTTGGGCACATAGTAAGCACTCATGTTTTTGTCATTATTATGTTATTAAAATCATTTGGATGAATATCAAACTGTTAAGTGATTTACCCTAGGGAGTAAGATTTCTGTGTATTTTAGTTTTAGACATATCTCCTATGTGGTTTAAATATTTTATAGCAAGCATGTGTAATGTTTATAATGTAAACAAACAAACCAGAAAGTTTATTTCAAAAGTTGGTGTCAGGGGATTTCTGTTGTGTTTATCTACTAGCAACAGGCCTGCTAGGGTCAATTTCAGAGATGTCTCTGGTGTCACTCAGGGAGCCAATGGAAACAGGTGTCTGAGACAGCATCATTTGGGCTTCCCACAGGCCATGTGCGGAGTGATGCTCTTGAATATAAAGGAGGGCCAGCCAGTCCTTGCTGCCTTTCCCCATTCTGCTCTCTCCACCCTCATCTGGACTAGGTGTGGGTTCCTGGCCTAGAGATGTTCTGGGTCTGCTTTTCAAGCAGCAACTCGGGAGCTTTTGGTGAGAACTCCAATGCTGGAGTTGGGCTGCCTCTCCAACCTCCCATATGGAAGATAAAGGGAAATGGGGTATACTCAGGGCTGTGTGTTTGGGGGTTAGAGTGTAAGGTTTGAAAAGGTCTTTGGTCTGAGTACTAGGGACTAGCAATACAAAAGGTTCTTTTCCTGAGCCAGAGACTCTGCTGTTCTTCTTCCTGACCTCCCTACTCGGAAATTCTCTCCCGTACTCCTAAGTGGCTCTTTCAGTTGAGCGATCTAGGCCACAAGGCAGGTGGGACAGAGAAGAAAGCGTGTGCTGCAGTAACTGGCTTCTATCCGTAGAACTCTAACCACATACCTCAGTGATGGGGGCGGAAGTTAAGGCAATATCCCTCCCATGTGAAGGACAGACATTGAAAACTCACATCTGTTTATAGAGGTATGTTAACTTCATTATTATCTAGAACCACCCACAGGAGATGAGCCCTTGATTGTCTTAAGAGGCAAGTTCATCTCTTTTCTGCCTCTATCTTCCTCGTCTAGTTCAGTCTCCTCCTTTCTCCTCCCTGGCTCATTCTTGGAGCAACAACGGCAGTGCAACAGTTCAAAGAATATTTTCTGGAGTCAGACCTGTTTTTAAGTCCTGGCTCTGCCTCTATCTATTTGTCTTTCCTTGGGAAAATTACATAACCTCTTTATGCCTCAGTTTTGTTACCTGTAAAATGGGAACATAATAGTACTTACATCTAAGGATTTTTGTGGGATTATGGGATGAGGCATGTGATGTTGTTAGCATGGTACCTAACGTTCAATAGATACTCAACAAATAGTAAATATTATTAGTGAGTTGTTGCAGTCAAGCTGAGGAGGAGCATCATGGAGGAGGGAAGGAGGGAAGATTCAGGAAGAAAGAAATGCCTGCCTGCAGTAGCTATTAACATAAAAAATGTACGTGATCTGTGCTCCAGCAATTCCATTCCTTGTACTTGTTATCTACATGGAAAAACATCAGAAATGTTCGCAAAGATGCACTGTGGTTATTGCAGCACTGATTGTGGTGGAAAAATTAGAAAAAAGTATAAATGCCCATCAGTAGGGGGATGACTGCAAAACAGTGGGGTATCCATAACATAAAATGCTCTGCAATCGTTACAAAGATGAGGTGGGGCCGTATGCCTCAACGGGTAAAGCTTCCCAGGACATGTTGATACGTGAACAAAACAAATTGCAGAACTATATGGGCAATATCGTTCCACAAAATGATCAAATAGGATACCCCTCAAAGAAAGAAATGCTGGCAGGGACCTGGACATCATTATCAAAGGGAATTTTAGGCTTAAGTCTAGTATTAGAATTTTCAAAAAGGAGAATGTATGCATATATTGTACAATTAAAAATTACCAAGGACAGAGAAAGATATACCTATCTAGCTAAGAATTGGAAGAATATGGCTGTCAAACCAAAGGCCTGATGGGAAATTCCCAGCTCTTCTCTCATAGGCTTCTTTCCATCCCTGAGGCCCAGTGGCAGAGGGTGAGAGGTGAGGGCTTTTAGCCTGATATCTGCACCAGCTCACAGGGGCTGCACCTTAAAGAGGAATATATATACGTGTGTTTGTGTGTGTATAAGCATATATGTTCCTCTCTCTCTTTTACATATATATACATATATATATATATGTATATATATATATATATATAGCAGTATGGTGAACTAGGAGGAAGGAGATCTGTATTTGAATCCTGGCTTTACCCTGAGATTAACAGTTTGGTCTTAGGCAAGTCAGTTTTCTTCTCCCAACCTCAGTTTTCTCAACTCCTAAAATGGGGATAGTAACCACTGTCTTGTGTGTATTTTTTAAGGTGGTTGGGAAGTGCATCTGGGATTGTGGTTCTGAAAGACCTTGTTGACTGTGAAGCACTCCTGTACGAGTACTGAAGGCTCCCTGGCAGCCAGGGTTGCATCAGCCTCGCCGCATATCTCTGGAGCTGGGGAGCATTGTCTGACTGAGCACACAGCAACGAACACGCAGCTCTCAGAGGCTGACGATCACAAAAGTTACTCTATTTGATGTATAAGATACTAACGTGCTTTGTGGAAAGGATGTAAGTCAAGGGGGTAGAGAAGAAGGAAGGACATGGTCCTGAGGCTAGACAGATGGTAGAATGGGGCAGCAGTCTGAACACCCGGGAGTCCTAAGTGAGCCTCTAGTTATGCAGGGCTGGTAGTACAATGGGCACAGCAAGACTGGTCAGCAAGGCCATCCTTGGAGAAAGAAACTGCAGATTCCCTCCCTCTGATCACCTTGATCTACCTCCTCCATCAATCCCAACAGACTCGTCACTGTGTCCCAGGGCCCCTTGGTGCCAGGATTCAATGCCTGTTCCTCAGGTGCCCCTTCTCTTTATCCAGCCTCACACAGTCAGAGTTCCCAGCTTTGTGAATGAGAGCTGTTTTTTTGAATGAGAGCTTTTGATGCACTAGGACTTCAGGGACCAGGCCACCAGTTTGGGGTTGGGGATAGCTCCCTGAGGAGTCCTTCTTGAGGTACGTGTTTATGAGGGAGGACAGTGTGAGAGGGGGTTGAAGGAAGGAAAGTGCGGTGACAGAGTCCAGGGCACGCGGTTTTAGAGCTGACATGCAGATAAGTGTGGGGCCCGTGCACAATTTTGTGGGCTTTGGTAGCTCTGCCATTCACTCTATAACCTGGAAGAAGTCATTTATCCTCTCCTCGTCTGCAAAATAAAGGGTTGATCTAAATCAGGGGTCCCCAGTCAGAGTAATGTTGAGATTTGCTACTCAAATCTTTGGTCCACAGAAGCATCGCATCACCTGGGGGCTGTTAGAAATGCAGACTTTCAGGCCCCACCCCGGACCTCCTGAGTCTGAATCAGCCTCTTACTGAGATCTTCAGGTGATTTGGAGACTCTTGTTAACACTCCAGGATTCTGGGTCCCCATCCTGAGAGATTCTGTTTCAGTAGTCTAGAATGATGGTGGGGACCTGTATGTTTGACAAGCCCCTCACAGCTAGCTTTGAGGGCTGTTGACTTATAGAGCTGCTGTAAGTCTCCATGATTCCACTGGTACTTAAGACACTGAAGGAAAGTGCGACTCTTGGGGGCTGAATGGGTGGGAGACTGAGGATGGACCTTTGGAGGAAGGGAGCAGAGTCTGGTTCTCAAGGTGCCGGTGGGTTGCCCAGTGGAATAGGCAAGAGAGAACGCTGCCCATTTCATGGCTGGGATTAATGACTGGCAGCAGCTCCCTGTGAAAATGGTAAACTCATTTAGCTGCGGACACTGAAAAACAGCGGAATTCAAAGGCAGAGAGTGGTAATCTAATTGCACTGAATTAGCCTCGGGAGACTCGGACAATATCAACTTCAGAAAACCACAAAGGGAGCCTTTATAAGGAGTTTCAAAAGCTTTGGGGACTCAGCACCCCTCATAAGGGCTTGCATTACAAAGCATAGGCACCGTGTGGCTGAGCCCCCCTCCTCAGCATCTCCGGGCATTGTTCCCTTCTAATGTGCTTTCTGAATGAATTTGCTGGCTGGCCCTATGGTGTTTTCAGCTGTGTGTTAGGCTTAATAGGAAGTTGGTTCAGGAGAGACAGCTGGAGTTCAGGGCTGAGAGGCCTTTAGCCACACAGCCCATCAGTCCGGTGAACATCATCTGTGCCTGTGGACTTGTCCTGGCCCAGTGCATTTTCTGGTGGTCCTTCCGGCTTTGACATTCTCTTATTCTGAGGTCCTTCTCATTTCTTAAAACCAGGCTCTTATGTAACCAAGGTGATTTCCTTTTAATAATCCTTTGTCGCATTGTGCGTGTGTGTTTATTGCCCAATTTATTCATTATCCTATCCATTTTAAAGAAAGGAAAGGTACGAGTGAATGTGTGTTTATGGCATGACTCAGAGAGCTTACAAAGATCAGAAGTTAATTTGGGACTCAGGAAAGGAGGAAATATAAGTATCGTGAAGATTTATCTCTGACCTGCATTTCATTTACATTTCTGCAGCGAATCACAAATCTCAATCCACAAAAGCAGCTTGAATTTCTTCTACATCACTCCTGCAAGGTGGATTTTCAGTCTCTGCTTGCATACCTCCACTGGCAGGGACCCTCACTACCACTAAGGCAGCCCATTGCACCATTTGACAGATCTGCCAGAAAGTTCTGAATTACATTGATCCAGAATTTGTGTGTGTACATTAAAAAAAAATATCTATCAATTTACTCCAGTTCTTCTCTTGGAGCTATATAGAATAAATCAAATCTAATGTTTCCCAAATGGGGTCCCCGGGTACCTAGGGGGTTCATGAAATAGTAATGAGAACTCAGAATCTGTTTTAAATGTTTCGAAGACTCTAACAAATTGCATATTTACTTCTGACAAGGCTCTGTGGGAGAGCTAAAAAGCATCACGTGCCCTGACTTTTGTTTTTTCTTAGGTCAACTCAGTGTGGCAATGCTGCTTGTCCCATGATGTCCAGTGTGTTATGTATGCCTTTGATTAGTAAAGATGGGGAAGATGGTGATGAACACGGTTTGATAAACAAAATTTTTAAAACATAGTCTTTATGGGGGAGGAAAAAACCAAACAGAATTACCGATAAATGTATAGAAACCTCCGGTCTCTTTCTTATGCCACTGTTGAGATCTATGAGGACAGTGATCAAGGCATCATGTTTTCCCATTTTATGAAGCATTTCCTGGGGAAACTGACATATTTATGGGGTCTCTCAATAATTGTATCCGGGTTGAGATAACTCTCCAGAGAGTGAAGTTGCTTAGTGACCTCCTCAATTCTTTCAGACCTTTGAGGTTGAATATAATTTAATGCTGCCATTTCTTGTGATAATTAAAATATGCGGCAACAATTGTAACCAAAACTGTTCTGTCATGGAGGAGACTGGGAGAAGATAATCCTTGACTGGCACAGCTAAAAGTGATTTTAGAGCGAGTGATTTGTCAATTCCCTTCATTTTACAGCTGGGGAAACTGAGGGCCAGAAAGGTCATGGAACCCTCTAAAGGTCATGCCACTAGCTAAATTTTGGATCCCAGGTCTCTTGCCCTTTGGGCCAAAGCTGCTTTGTCTAAAGCAGCAGAAAACCTGCAGAATGGCGTCAAGATGGCCAGGCGGGAGACAGTGCCATCCATCTTAAAAATCATTCTGGCTTCTGCCAGCTGATGAAGGAAATAAAGTTAATGACGCCCACATAAATGTGATGCTGTGGCAGAACATGCACACAGGCTGTCTGGAGGGGAGATCTGTGGGCCCTCTGAAGAAGGAAAAACGTTTTTTAATGTAGCTTTAAAGGGAGAAGTGACTCCCCTTTCTGCAAGGACAGGGACTGTGGCATCTATTACCTCTGTCTCCCCTGCAGAGTGCCTAGTTTTGGACTGGACACATAAACACATGACAAATAAATGCCTAGTGAAGAAATGAAGGCTATATCAGCACCAAAGCAAATTCATCCCGAGCCTTTGTGGGTGTGGGCCCCTGTCCTTAATAAAGACCCTATCTGAGACTGGAGGGAACTTAGAAGCATAGGAATCAGTCATTTGAGTTGATTGATAAGAAACCTGAGTCCCCACAATGGAAAGAGACTTGTGGAAGCCATGCTGCAGGATGGGAGCAGCGCTAACTCTAGAAGGGGGCTCTCAAATCATAGCCTACCTGCTCTTCCCAATTCACCACATGGTTGCAACCTCTTTCATAAGATGGTCTCAAAAATCAGTTCCCTAAATATCCCAATAGGTCATTACCAGTTTTGCAAATATGCAGATGTTATGTGCTGATTCATAACTCCATTCACTAGCCTAGGGTTCTTGTCCAAGCCGTCCCTCAGGAACAAAAGAAATGATGTTTTCTTTTCTCTTTCTCAAGGTTCCCAAGCCCCCAAAAGAGGGTAGACTGACATTTTGATTGGTCCTAATGCAGACTGCTCAAGGGGCTTCTTTCCTTAGGAAAAAGTCCTGGGCCCATTTCAGAAGTTCCTAGACACTTTCCGCAGTACCCCAAATGCAGCGGGTAAGATTTGAGGGAGAATACAGCTACGCTACCAGGAGGAAAAGATCCAAGTGGTCATCTGCCTCTCTTGGCAAGCTTGGAGACTGGGGAGCCAGAGGGACCACCTCAAAGGAAAGCTTATTTACCTTTCAACTGGGTTGCCTTTCAGGACCGAGATACCAAACAATCTATTTGCCGTGTTCCTTTTGACCCTAGAGTGAATAGAAACATCTCCCCTTCAAGGTTTTGGTGACCTTTCTTAATAAGGGAGTGCCATATTCAGAACAAAACCCTGTGCAAGGAAGCATCCACTGGGATGGCAGATGGAAGTGCACATAAAGGAAAGCTGATCATCTTTTGGGAAAACCACTCATGGTTTAGATTTGGTTTCTCTCCTCTGCTTTTATTCCCTTCTCAAGCACAAGCTGGGTCCCTTTTTGCTTCACTGGGGTACTTTGCGTGTTTTGTGAGAGGTGTTTTCTCAAGGAAACTAGACTGTTCTCCTCGTAATTGTACATCAGAGCAGCAGATTAAATATTTGGTCATTCCATACCAGTGGTTCTCCACTGCAGGAAATCCCCTCCCACCCCCCCTCCCCCGATTTTTGGCACTGCCTGGAGACATTTTTGACTGTCATGACTCAGGGAAGGGGTGCAACTGGTGCCAAGGATACTGCTAAACATCTTACAATGCACAGGACAGTCCTCGTAACAAAGAATTATCCAGTTCAAATGTCAATAGTGCCAAGATTGAGCAGCATGGTTAAACACCATGAGTCTATTTGAGTGACTCAGAAGGTGAGTAAATTTGGGGGTCACTCTTGGCCCTTCCCAGCCATAAGCCACCCTAAGGGCTCTAGGAATCAAAGCAAGTTTCCTTTGGCTTGAAAGGAGGTTTAATGGGAATGTGTTTCTATCATAAAAAACCTTATCTTTGCCTATTATTTTTGACTGGTCTGGATGTAAAGCCCCATCCCTAATTTAAAATAAAGAGACAAAATTTAGGTTATTGAATCCTAGACTGTCACTCATGGAATTTTAGAACCACAGGCTTTTAAAATATCAGAGCAGGAACTTCAGCCAAATTACCTCATTTTACTTATGGGGACACAGTTGATGAACACTGCAATGCTGTGTCTCCCAGTACCCTATGTTTCTCTCCCCTTCAGCTCTTGCTAAGACCTCGATTCATCGTTCTCTGTATTGGCACCATATGAGATTTCCGCCTCACTCACTTCGATTGTTGTTTTGTTTGTTTTGCTGTCATTATTGCCATTTTGCTGGTTACGTGCTGATGCAGCAACACTTCTATTATCGAGAGCCTTTCCTTTTCTAGCCCCCCAGATTTACTCAACAAGGTAAGCAGCTGGCATCATTTAATCTAAGGAGTACCTAGGTGCCTGAGATGATTGGATTGGCTCATTCCAACACAGCGCCTCTCCCTTGGGGGAGAAGGGGTTATTCAAATAGAACCTGCTAGGGAGCTGCCAGTCTCCATTTACCCCCACATACAATCTAATAAGCCCCTAGATTTCAATACTTGGTATTTTCACCTGAAATTTTTTAAAAATGAGAAAGTTAGAAATGAGAATGCTAATTAGACAAAGGCAATACTTTCCCTCCTCGTAACCTTTTTTTTCCCCATCTCCCTGAAAAACTGCTGAGGGTATTTCCCTGGTGCAAGTCTTATTTTTATCATTTTACATTACAGAACATTTCTGAAACAACGTTTACTCCTCAAATCATGTAGCCATTCCTATATTTTGAAAGTGCAATGGTACCAATTCCTTTCCAGCTCTCCACAGCCATGACTTTTCTTCCTTACAAACACCTGGAATTCTATCTCATATCCATGGTAGCTCGTGTATGCCTTGACACATGTAAGGGAAGTAGATATAGAGTGATGCTTCCTGATAGGTCACCATCAGTTTACTTGAAGAATTAATACGGTGGATTCATAACCTTATCAATATGATCACAATGCAAACCTTTTGGACTGTGTCTCCCTTTTGTGAAAGACAATGTCTGAGGAAGAAAATCAAGCATTACATACTGTTCATCAAGAAAAAAGGAGCTGGGGGGGGGTGATGTGCTTGGTCCTATTAATTTGCTCTTTAATCTTCCTGGTTCAGTTCTGTCTCGGTAAGCCAAACAGAGAATCAATTTGCATACAAATGTTACCAAGTACCCGACCTCCACAGCATTTTACTGTTTTACTATGTGTGTAGGGGAGAAAGGAATTGATATCATTAGTTAAGAGTTCTGCCCTTTCCCTCATAAAGTAGCTACATTTCACAAGGCCCTGGATTGTTGGACTTTTTTCATTCTGACTCCTTATTTGCATTCTGAGCTGCGGGCAGGACTGTGGCCTATCAAAGAATTATTTGAACTGGAGATTAGAAGCTTTAGCACTGAATATCTCAGAGAAGGAAGGGAGTTTTTTCTTTATTTCAAGAGAAAGACATGAAGGGAGGCTTGCATATAGATCCTTACAATCTGGGGGAGGTATCATTTATTTAATAAACAAACCAATGCATTAATCAAACCAGCAATTCATATGCAGAGCTCTCTACAAAGTAAAAAAATCAAGAATTACTTGCTTATGTTTATGGTGGGACAGAATTATATTCGCAGGCTACTTGTTTTTAAAAACAACCTGGAGTGCTGTTTCCAAATGACTGTTAATCCAATGCCATGGTAAAACATGAGAGGCAGGCATCTAAAATGAGGAAGATTAATGATCCCTGCAGGTCGTGGAAGAAGAAGAATTTCCTTCAATTCATGTAAATGGAATTTATCATAACCACCTCTGAAGACGGCATGATTCATCCACTTACAAAAGCACTATCTATTTCAACGCTTCCCAAAGAGGTGATTTTTCACTTTTCACTTGTACTAACATAAAAATACTAAGCCTTTTTTTTTTCTGTTGTAAACAAAAAAATTTAACCTGAAAGACAACTTAACAGCTATTAAGTCAGGGATAGACATAAACTAAGAAACAAAACAAACAAGAATTGTTCATCAGTTCAGGATCTGCAGCTAACAAAGTAGAGTTTAGAAAGGTGAGTGAGGGAGACGAGGGAGTCAAAGTTTCAAAAGGGAAATGTTTCCCAGAATCTGTTCATAAACAGATCTACTCTGCGCCTAAATTCAGGGCTTTACAACCTGAGGTCATAACAATATCGTTTCCAGGCACTAAACCTCAGCAACACCCTCACCCCTACCTACACCCCGCAGAAAAAGAAAATAACAACAAAAAAGGAGAGAAAATGAAATGTTGTGTCCAGCGAGTTCGAGTGCAACCTTCCCCGTCACCGCTAGTTGTCACTTGGCTCCCAGACCGGGGAGCTGAGGTTTTCGGCACTGCGGTTAGAGAGAATGCAGTCCTAATTAAACTGAGTAACTCCTAAAGCTTCCCCCTAAAGTCCTCAGCCAAGTGAGAGCCCGTATGCAGGGGGGCTGGGGGCCAGTGATGGGGTAGGGGTGTAGCAGGCGGTAGGGCAAACAAATCACAAGAAAAAGGCAAACAGCTGCCAGAGCAACGACTGTCTCAGACCTCCACGCACAAGCCAGACACCCTGCGGGCGGAGTGGCGGGTGGGGGTGGGATGGAAGGACCCGATTGCAGAGGTATACAGCACCCACCTCCCCCTAAATGAGCGGATCGAGGACAGAGTCAGCCTCCGTGCTCCTTTACCCCATTTCCATCAAAGCGATGTGGTCAGTAGAAAATTGCATACCTGAAGAATACAATGGTCTCCCAAAGGTAGAGTCGAAGAGTATTGAAGCTGTACATTTTTCAGGTCCTTGTGCTTTGTAGTCCACGAGTTATGGGGGCAAAAAATGTTTCAAATTGGCACTTACAAGACCAGCGAGCGCTATTGAAAAAAATAATCCAGATGCTAAGGGGAGGTGGGGAACAGGGGAGCAGAGGAAGAGCCCCAGGGGAAATTGAAGCGAGGGAGCTGTGGGTACCACGGAGAGCGGCAGCAGCGAAGCGTTTCAGCACCACGGAGAGCGTCCAGCCCTGCTTTTCAGGAGCGCGAAGAGTATTGCTGTTTGTTAAACTCCAGCGTGTCTGCTGGCTCCCTGCGGCGCTGGGGAAGCACGTTTAGGGGTGGGTGTATTTTCTTTTTTACCCCTGTTTTTCTGTTTAAACGGCCAGCTCCAAACAAGAAAAAAAATCTTCTGTGGAGATCAGAGCGCTGGCCTCGGACGGTAAGATTGAGCGAGCATCTTGGTTAGTGAGAGCAGGGCTTTATGCCCCTAGGCTGGCCTGAGGGGTTTAGGGACGAGGGGAAGCGATTGACGATGCTGCCTTCAGTTAAATCCCGGAGAGTGTGCCAGGCTGGCGCATCGCGACCGAGTCCCGGAATCTCGTCCCCCTGCCTGCGTGCCGGTCTGCTGCCGCTTTGCGATCCGTGTTCTCTGGTCCCCGCCGAATAAGTTATGATCGCTGCAGGAAAGGTGTCCCATTGCTTAGGGATGCAGGCGTGAGAGAGCTCAGGGCAAGTTTCAGGGGCTGCCGGGGTCCATGGCGACCCCGCGGGGCTCAGGAGCCCAAGGCTTCAGAGGCATCTCGGTTTTCTGAGCTCGCCCATCTTCCTTTGGCCAGGACTCCTTCAGATCTTCAGACTTTCTTACTGCATTAATTTAACAAACTGGCGGCGTGGGGGTTTGAAGGGGCGGGGGGAGGGCGGGCGATGGCCATGGGAGGGGGTGAAGGGGGGAAAAAAAGGGGGGAAAACTCCTTAGTATCTTCAAACCCTCCCACTCGAGGTGCTCATTGGCCTGCAGCTGCGAAAACCAGATCTTTTCCCACTGTTCAGCCAATCGCGTGTTAGACTCCGGGTTGAGTTTAACGCTTAGTGTGCTGGACAAGATCCGCCCCTCCCCTCTCCTTTGCCTGAGGGCGGTGGGGTGCAGGGGGTTATGGAGTTAATCTCTAGAGGTCTCTCAAAATATTACCTTGATTTTTAAAGAATGTACTCTTATGTCAGTAAAACGAACATCATGGGTCCCAGTTTAGATGTGCCTCTGGGCTCAGTTTATCATCTTAAAATGAAGAATTGAGTCAGATCCCTGAGTTTCTTTAGAGCTCTGAAGTTGTAATATTTGGCCCTGGAAGGAAAGGAGAGGTTTCAAAAAGAAGTCTAGTCGGTAAAGGAGACCCTTCTCCCTCTGCCTCTCCAGGGCCACTGCAGCAGGAATATAGAAGAGAAATTCCTTGAGCAGTTTCCAGGGTCAAGAGGGAGCAGTCCTGGCCTCACCACTGGCACCCTTTTGGGAGATAAGGAAGATATGCCCCCTTCCAACTGGACAGGAGACCGTTTTATTTACATTTCACAAGCTGGGGAAACAGAGCCTCAGAGAGCTTGCAGCTTGCTCCAAATTAAGGTAGAGCCAAGCTGAACATACAGGTATCCAGTACTCACCATTCCCACTCCGTTTTTTCTTCTTCTGCTTTTCTGTTTCTCCACTTGATTTGAGTCTCAGAAACCAGTTATACATTTCACTCTAGAGCCCAGCTTGGGAGGTGGAGTTAATCAGATTTTCTCCAAGCCACCGGACTTTAGTGGATTAATAGCCTCTGTAGGATTTTCAGGCTGATTTGAACTCGCTGGGACTCTGGGGTCTCTCCCTCCCAGCCTGCTGAGAAGGGACAACCCCTCTCCCTTACACAGTAGCTTTAGGAACTCCTGCTTTTGAGTGTTTGAGGTTGGTTCTCCCTGGGATATTTCTTAACAGTTCAGCTCTCCCCAAGTCCAGGCCTTCTCCCAAGCAGAGCGGTCTGGAAAGCTTTGTTCACCGGCCTCCTACTGGCAGGATTCTCCCCTGCCTCCACTGTTGCAGCATACCCCACATCACTCCCTCTTTTATTGGCTCCCACACACCAGAACAGTGATGAGCTGCTTAGAATTTCCGTGAGATTCTGAGTAGTGACTGAAAAGGAAATTTTGCTTTGAAGGTGGGTATAAACATGAGTCTGGTACAAATTTATATTACCTCCCTATCTATCCATCTGCCTATTATTGCCAACCTTTATTAGCATGATTTCTATATACCAGGCACTATTGTGCAATTCGTATAATCTCATTTACTTCTCACAGTCATACCTTGGGGTAAATATTATCTTTGTCAATGTGCTTGTATACATGTGTGAGTACATTTGTGAATATGCTTGGGCAAGACCAGCATGTTTATTTCTGCATTAGAAATGGATTTATTGTTTGTATCCTGCCTAATTCTGAAGTGAATTTGAAGTGCATATGTGTATTTGTACATTTGTGTTTGTAAATGGGTCTCTGTCCAAGTAAATATATATGTATGAATCTATGCGTGTCATTGTGGTGCCCCTGGAGGTACTTTTAGACAAACTGGGAGCTGGCGACTTTGTCCTAGCTCTTCACCTGCCTAGGAAGCACCTGTACAGGCAGGTGTGGATGCAGTGTGTAGAGGGTACTTTTTCTTCTCCTTCAAGGGATGCTGTGAGTGTGTGTGTGGGGGCGGGGCGATGTGGGGGTGTTGCCGTTTGTGGATGTGAGTGGCTCCAAGGCTGTGGCCTGTGCAGGAGTGGGAGTAATTATTACCTGGGGGCACCTGTTTGCTAGGAGGATTTTGTTTACTATGAGACAGATACTTTCATTTAATCATCACATGTGAATTGAGCATGTGCCAAGCATTGGGCGTATGGCAACATAGAAGATAAATAGTACTTTGAGCCTCCGGGACACCCAATCACTTCAGAAGATCAGTGGGAAAAGTTCCTCATGGTTGTTAATTTACACTTTTTAGTCCATACCTCACATATTTCTTATGCCTATAAACAGTATATCCAGGCCTTCCTGTCTTGTGTAGGTCACTATTGAAAATAAACGACCATAGGCTTAGAGGTCAGGCATTTATGTTCTTATTTTACCTCTGCCTCAAAAAGGCTGGATGATATTGGATAAATGACCAAACCTCCGTGAGCCTAAGTCAAATGAAGACAGTAATGCCCACTCTTTTCACCACAAGGAGCTGCATAGAAGAAATGGCTTTCAGGTCTAATCATATTGTGCCTCTCATGCTATGAAACAGAAATCTTCATGGAATGGAATGGATTGGCTTCAGCTGATGGTCAATTTTTATTGGTAAGTATTCTGCATAGCCTAATTCCGGTACTTAATTGGTTCCTTATAGCCAGATTTGAACCCTCCTAAAGTACGAATAAAGTTTGACACGCACTGAGACTTCTTTGATTACTAGAGGAGATTCATTCTTTCATTAATTCAACACACATTTATTGAGTGTTTGCTGTGTGTCAGGCACTACTCCAGGCACTGGGGACATAGCAGGGAACAAAACAGGCAAAGATCCCCATTCTAATGGAGTGTATCTTCTAGTGGAGGGGCACGGAAGAGCAACAAGTAAATTTGGATGTATTAGACAATCATAAGGATTAAAAAAAGGCAGGGTAAATGGCAGAGAGTGACATGCAGGTGCTATTTTTGTATAGGCTGGTCAGAGCAGAGAATATCTTCTGAAAAGGAGACATCTGAGCAAACGATGGGGGAAGTGAGAGGATGAGCCATGTGAACCTTGGGGAGGGGAAGGAGAGTTTTCCAGGCAGTGGAAGAAGTGAATGCCATGGCCCTGAGAGAGGAGTATGCTTAGAGTGTGCGAGAAACAGCCAGGAGGCCAGTGTGCCTGGGTGGCGCCGGTGAGGGGAGGGTGATGGGAGATGAGGTTAGAGAAGTAATTGGGGGCTAGATCACGCACTACCTCCAGGGCACAGTGAGAACTTTGGGTTTCACTTTGAGTGAGACCCATTGGAGAGTTTTGAGCTGAGGAGTTACAAGATCTGACTTTTAACAATAGTCTGGCTATTGTGTTTAGGATAAAATGTGTGGGGAGGGAAGGGCCAAAATGAAGGCAGGGAGACTAGTCAGGAGCTACTGAAAAAAATCCATGTGAGAGATTCTTAGAAATTGCTCTTGTTCAACACTTTTATTTACAGAAGAAGAAAATCATATTCAGAGAGGTTAAGCGACTTACCCCTTAGACTAGTAGCAGAGTTGAGACAAGAATACATGTACCCCAATTATGGCTAAAGTATTTTTCAATCCAACTAAGATAAAAGGCATGCAGAGGGAAAGTCCAAGAAATCTACAAGGGAAGGGACTTTACCTGGCTTGTTGCTGATATATACCTAGCACCTGGCACAGGGCCTGGCACCAAGGGAGTGCTCAGTAAATATTTCTTGCAAGGATGAATAAGTAAATGAAAGACTAATAAAAAGATGCAGGCAGAGGGCCTGAAGAGAGGAAAAGAAGAGGAAGGAACAGTGTTGATCAGGTGAGATTATGTTGTCCTGAGCCAGCTAATGTAATTAACACAATGCCAAGCCTCTTCCCACAGTGACATTCACAGAGGAGAGTGCCGGAGGCTTCAACACCACTTTGACAGGCTTCAATGGTACTTTGTAAAGAGAGATGGATATTTGGAGTGACTGAGCAGCTTGCCTAATTGTGCCGAAGCATTATGATGAATGTGCCTCTGAAAATGGGACTATGGAAGAGCCTTTCCTCCAAGGAGCTGGAGGCTTATTGCCAACATTTCCTAACCCAACTTAGAGAATGCATTGCACTTTTAAAAAAAATTATTATTGCAAAGCAATAGTCTGTTCTTTGTGCTTTAAAGAAGGGACCTCAGAACTTCTTGGGAAATCTCAGTGGCGCCAGGAGCATTTTTAGTCATAAGGAGTAGATGCATAAAATACTGAAAGACCTGTCCTCCCATTTTACTGATTAGTCCCCCAGGAGCCAGGAAAGTGGAATGACTGGCTTAAGGCATCATCACAAAGCTGAATCTAGAACTCAGGACTCCCATCTCTCAAGTCATAGGTCACTCGGAGCCCTAAAATAAAAGAAGAAGAGGTAGGCTCAGTGAGGAAGAAACGCCTCATATTAAGGCTGATCAGACCTTGGCTTTCTGCCCAGAGACTCCCCAATTTTCTTGTGCAGCTGAATCTGTACTTGACCTCTGAGCTCTAGCAGCTTGACATCCATGTGAGACTTTTCATTATCTCCTTGTGCTTCCTTTCCACCTTTCCTTCAAATCATCTCTGTCTTTCCCCTCTACTTTCTTCTCAATCTGCCCTTACCTCTTATTTCATGTTTATTCGATCAGTTCCTCTTATTGGATCACTCATCTTCTACTGCCTCTGCCAGGACTTCTGACATCAAGAGGTTTTGGAAGAGGATACACTTTTTTCCCGAGGTTTCACTCAGTGGTTCATTCTTGAGTTAAAGAAGTGCGTATATTTTAAACACCGTCTGTGTGTTTAAACACAGCGACACTGTGCTGGTGTTTTCCATGTCTAACAAAAGATTTGTTGATTCTGTTTCTAACAAATATATATTCAGTACCTTCTCTGTGCTAGGAACTCTGGCAATTGGTAGCACAAGAAGAGCATAATCAGTGTTGCTAGAAGGGAGGAGGTGATGAAAAGAGGTTCTTGTACTGCATATTGAAAAACCATTTATAATGGAAATACACATATGTAAAGTGCAGAAATTTTGATAAATTATTTACAAAATGGATCCTATCCATACTATGATATAGAACATTACTGGCACCCCGGAAGCCTGCGTAATGTCCCCTCCCAGTCATTATCTGCTAAAAGTATCTACTATTCTAATTCTATTACTTGGTTTTCTTGTTTTTGACAAAATGAAATCATTTTTGTTCATGAGAGTGATTGATCTATAACTTTCCTTTCTAAAAATGTCTTTTTCAGGTTTTGGTATAAAGAGTGTGGTGGTTTCAGCAACAAGTTACAAATGTTTTCTCTTTTCTGTTCTTTAGGAACGTCTATATAAGATGGATGTTATTTCTTTTTTAAATGCTTGGAAGTGCTCATTGGTGAAGCCTTCTGGGCCTGGAGGTTTCTTAGTAGAAGGTTTTTTTTTTACAGATTCAATTTATTTAATAGATATAAGACTATTAAGATTACATATCTCTTCTTGTGTTGGTTTTAGTAAGTTGTATTTTTCTAGGCATTTGCTCATTTTTTAATAAATTTTCATGTTATTTGCATAAAATTGCTATAATCCTCTTATCTAGTCTACAGAATCTGTAGTGATGGCTTCTTTATTTGTCTTATTGGTAATTTGTGCTTTCTCTCTTTTTTCTTGATTATTCTATCTAAGGGATTAGCCATTTTATTGGTCTGTTCAAATAACTAGCTTTAAAATGTTTTCTATATTATAAATTTTTTTATTCCCTTTTTTTTTTACTCTCAACTTATGCATTTCTTTTTGGTTTGTTTTTTTTCATGGCTTCTTGAAATGGATGCTTAGACAATTGACTTTTAGCCTTTCTTATTTTCTAATATGTTTATTTAAGGTTTTGTATTTTCTCCTAAGCTTTACTTTAGGTGCATTGCACAAGTTGTTGTATTTTCAATATTAATCAGTTCAAAATATTTTGTATCCACTCTGCTTTAGTCTTTGATCCTTAGAGGTATTTGGAAGTGTACTGTTTGTGTCATTCCATTCTTTTCTGCCTTACATCATATTTTCGAAAAGTTACCTGTAAGTCTTTTCTTTTTTTTTCCTAAGAAAGATTCTCCCTGAGCCAACATCTGTGCCAATCTTCCTCTATTCTGTATGTGGGTCACCACCACAGCATGGCCACTGATGAGCGGTGTAGGTCTGTGCCTGGGAACCAAACCTGGGCTGCTGAAGTGGAGCACGCTGAGCTTAACCAGTAGGCCATGGGGCTGGCCCCTATAAGTCTTAGTTTTGATTCTCTAAAGATAACACATCTTTTTTCCTTGGTGGTTTTTAATGTTTTACTGACTTTGGTTTTTATACGATGTGCCTATGTTGGTTGGTTGGTTGGTTTCCCAAGGAATCAAACACAACTTATTGTAGAACTAAATAGGGCAGATTGAATAAAATAAAGTTTTTTATGCTTAACTTTCCTGATAGACATTTTCTCGCTGGGCTCCATGTTATCAATTGTGTCAGTCCCATCAGTGGCCTTTATAATATTCACAAAGGATGTACAAATTGTGTCATTTGGTTGAAGAGTCAAGCTTGAAAATAACAATCTTTCCATTCTTTGTGCTTTAGAACAATTCTCAGAACACATTTATTATGCTCCCAGGCCATAATTGTTCAATTACATTTTTCTTCTAAAAATAACTTAGAGCAAGAGAATCATTTACTTTATACATGTTAAAAAACAGAACTCATCCATTTTCTCCAATGTTCCATGAGGGAAAATCTGGTCCAACCAGATGTAGCAAAAGTATGTTTCCTATTTTGGCTTCTCTGTTTTAATGACCAGAGAAAATCCTTTGTTGTTTTCATCACAATGGTATCAATATCCTTTTCTTCCTCTGAATCTTGATCTGGCGTCCAACCTTGATCTTTGACATTCAAAAAATGAATATTTCAAAGCTTTGCAGTTTCTTCCTTCAAAGACTGCTGAAAGTATTTTCTCTCCTGGAGCACAAAGTCTGACCGAGGCACACGTGCGCCCACGTCCTCTTTCATGCCCACGCATGCTCTGCCCTCGGGCTTGTCTTCCTAAGACTGAGAGTGAGCCTTCGGCCTGCTGCCACCTCAACCAGCTTCAGTCCACGATGGCTGCCTAGGTTTTGTTTTCTTTGTGAATACCCTGCTTGGGGTCGTAGAGATTTTTGAATTTGTGTCTTGATGTATTTCATCAATAGTCAGTATTTCTCTAATTAATGCTTCTTCACTCTCCTTTCCATTCAGAATCTCTATTTCACATGTGTTAGACCTTTTCATTATGTTCCATGTGTTGCTTATGCTCATTTCCACATTTTCTATTCTGTTTTTCCCCTCTTTCTGCATCAATCCAGATCGTTTCACTCTTTCGACTAATTTTCTCTTCTGCTGTGTTTAATCTGGTTTTATACTTACCTATTGACTTAATTTCAATTGTTTTAATTTTCAGCTCTAGCGTTTCCACTGGCCTTTTTTTTCTTTTTTTAAAAATAGATTCCAGTCCTCTGTAGAAACTCTCCATCTTTTCATGTATTTTCTGGAACACATTAATCGTAATTATTTCAAAGTTCCTGTCTGATAATCCTAGAATCTGGGTTATCTATTGGTATGTTTCTATTGCCTGATATTTTAAAATTGGATTTTTGGTCATTTGTTCTTGTTTTCTGTCAGGGCTGATATTTTTGCAGTGAATACCTTAAATTGTATATGAACTATCATAGTGGCTCCGAATCAGATTTTCTTTTAGAAAGGATTAAATTTCCTTCTGATTGCACAGTATGGCCAGATTACCTTGATCCAAGTTTGGACTGAGATGATTTGAAGATGCATTTTCAGGCTTTGTGAGGGCTGTCTATTTCTGATTTGTGCCACTCCTTGGGCATTGCCCATCAGGGTTTCAACTGAAAGTCAGTACTTTCTCTTTGGTGGGTCCTGAACTCCAATTTTTGTTTCCCCAACTCTTTGGGACTGCCAAATCATTGCTTAGCTTTTTCAGTTCTTAGCAGCGGCTTTTTCAAAAATAATCTTTTTATTTTATTTTGTAATGAAGCCTTCCCTCACCATTCTCCCTGAAGTACCCCCCCCCCTTACTATCATCCATTTTGTTTCATTTTTAGATTTACAGGAAAGTTCCCATATACCCTTCAACCTGTTTTCCCTAATGTTAACATTTTAGATATCATGGTATGTTTGACAAAACTAAGAAATCAATATTGCTACATTACTATTAACTAGACTATAGACTTTATTTGGGTTTCTCTGATTTTTCCCTTATTGTCCTTTTACTGTTCCAGGCTTCAGTCTGGGATACCACATTACATTTAGTCATCACGTCTTTTCTGAATTGTGACAGATTCTCAGTCTTTCCCTGTCTTTCTTGACTTTCATGGTTTTGAAGAGTGTTGGTCAGGGATTTTGTAGAATGTCTCTCAATTTGAGTTTGTCTGAGTTTTTTCTCATGATTAGACCGAGGTCATGAGTTTTTGGAAGAACATCACAGAAGTGAAGTGCCCCTCTTGTCCTGTGATCTCAACAGGTACATGATACCGCCATGTCTTATCACCATGGATGGTAACCTTGACCATTTGGGTAAGGTAGTGTCTTGCAGGTTTCTCCGCTGTAAAGTTAGTATTTTTCCATTCCCACACTCTGTTCTTTGAAATTGAATTATTAAGTCCAGCTCTCACTCAAGAAGAGGGAAATTAGCCCCACCTCCTGGAGGAGGTTATCAGCGTTTGCTTGGCTTCTCAGACTCACCCCTTACATTTGCATCTCAGAATTTGGTAAAAGCACAGATAAGAAATTGTGTGCAGAATGTTGGGCTCACTTCTCTGTGGTTCCTTTTTCTCTAGGATCCTGACTCCTCAATTTCTGGCTGTCTGTAACTAATGTTTTTGTCCTTCCACCCCAGTGGAACTGCTAGGCCACTGCTTTCTCTTTCACATTTTTGTTCTGCAATGAGAATCAAAAAATGCCCCAAGTGGGAAAAGCACTTATTTAGGACCCACTTCAACATGTTTTCCTTTCTCCCACCCTTCAGGTCAAGGCTGCCTTGGTTGTTCCCCATTGCCTTCAAGCACCTGATTTTAGTTTTGATCCAGTTTTTACAATTGTTCTCAGGAGGAGAGTTTCTCAGATATGAATTACTTCTTCATAGCCAGGAGGCAATAGGGAGCCACTCTAGGGTTCCCACCTCTACTCTGCACTATTCTCCTGGCTCCCCGCAACTGGCTCACTTTTGGCCCATCTTTCTGCCCATCCCAACTTACGCTTTCTTCAGGGATCAACTGTTACTTTTCTGCTTCTATTCTTCCATCAAGAATGTTTTCTATTCTAGCTCTCACTTCTACTTTTAGCTCAACCCATAGTCTGCTTTTTACACAGTAGTCAGTGCAATCTTTAAAATATGGTCAGTGCATTGAATTCCCTTTGCACTGAGAATGAAATACAGTTCCTCACTCCAGACTTATGTGATCAGCCCTGCCCTCCCTCTCTGACTAACCTCATGCCACTCTCCACTGCCCTCATCAAGCTACAGGTTTTTGCTCACTCTTGTCTTTGAGCCCAGATCTTCACATGCTTTGTTCTTCTTGGTATTCATATTTCAGTTAAAATGTTAGTCCTCAACAAAGGCTTCCATGACCATACTCTCTCATCACTATCATTCATTTTTTAAAAATTTTTATCCATAGCAATTATCCTTATCTAAAGATTTTTTTGCTCGTTTCTGTATTGACTTTTTCATTTTAGAAGATAAGGAGCAAATAATAGGAACTTTCTTTCTCTCCACTGTATGGCCAGTGCCTACAGTAGTTCTTGGCACTTAGTAAGCATTAAATGAATGAATGAAATCCTATAAGATTTACTTACTATGTGGCATGCACTGCACTTCATTCTTCTGATACACTTTCTCATTAAATTATCACAGTAACTGTGTGGAGTAGAGTGTGCTATTGTCCCCATTTTACAGAAGAATGATGTGTAAGGCACAGAGAGAGCAAGTGTGTCGCTCAGCTATAGCAGGTAACTGGTGGCACTGTGTTTTAACCCCAAACCTGCACTGTTAACCCCTAATGTCATTTTTGAGACTTAAGATCTGTAGTGTACACTTTAGTTATTTGTTATAATCAGTTAAGGTTTTCTATTAATTTTACATGTGGCAACTTTCTCTTAACTAAAGAATAGTTTCCTGGATGACAAAAGTATGGCCTTATTGTGGATTTCCTTTTTGCATTTTCCCCTGAAGAGTTTTGAGAATAGATATCTACTGTTTTTCCCAACCAGCATCCATTCATCATTCTTCTGGAAACAGCACCTGGATTTTCATTGAGGAACACCCCTCACCTTACCCACTGTCAGTCCAGATGGTTTGGGTGGGGTTAGCCCAAGATCCAGGTGGGGGAGGGCCTGACACAGGACTGCTTAATCAGTAGACTCCAGCCCCTGAACAGGGACTTGCTCAGGAGTAAACATACGATCCAAATCTATGCAAACACAGTTAATTAGACTTAGTGCTTTCAGGATGTAAATCGGAGAGCCTACTACCCCCTCCCCCACCAAAACAAGACAGAAGGGATGAAACCAATGCCGAGGAAATCAGAATCAAGAGCTGGAGGGAGCAGAGAGCGGATTCCCAATGATATTGTTTGAGCACCTGCATCCAGCCAGCCTCAAACCACGATCTCCTCCGGCCTTTTTAGTTAATGAGACAATTAATTTATTTTGCGCTTAAGCCAGTTGTAGTTGAATTTCTCTTCCCTTTACACCTGAAAGAACCCTGATTCATATAGTGCTCCATAAATGACTTTTGATGGTTGATTGCCTATGTGGACATGCAACTTGTACCTAACCCTAGAGTGTACCCATGCAGCCTGATTACAAGCAAAAGGGTGTCTCGCACCCTTATAGCAGGTAACTGTAAGTGACCCCGCAGAAAATCTCACCATGCGCCTCCCTCTTCTCTCTGCTTTGGGCCCTTACTCTTTGTGAGGGCAGGCTCTCCTTTCTCGGATGGTGGTAATAATGAGCCAGACGGAGTGGTTGCTGATGCCTGGCTATCAATTAGTGACGCTCTAACTGCAGGAAAACCTCTCTGACATGTCCTGAGTGTCTGAATCTCTTGGTAGGCCTTCCCCTCTAAAGGCTTAGGTGGCTGATAATATGTTTGAGCTGTTGATCCTTTCTTTGATCACGCCTTAGAGGATTATTCTGTAATGAGATGGTGCCGAGGAACAGAGGCTGTTTGGTTGTCTTGGCTCACACTTAGGCCCTGTTGCTTTGCTCTGGTGGTTCAGTTTTCTTTCTTCTCCCCCTGCTTGTGCTGGAATAGAAGCCCCTCAGTGGGGCTGTCACCAAAGCATGTGTCTTCTGATTCCTCCAGCTCTCACCAAACTGTGGAAGGGTAGAGTAATCCGCAGATAGCAAAATAGGGTTTAACAATTCCTTGCACACCCAGGACACTTTCCTTTCATTATCATCTTATTTCAAAACCCTTGCACCTGATCCTTTTGGCAACTCGCGGATAGTCAGGGCGGGTGTTACTAGTTCCATTTTACAGATGAGGAACATGAGGTGCAGAGAGAGACAGCCACAGTGTAGCAGATGCATTCCAGGTCCTGTACTCTCATCATTGCACCAACCCGTGGCCCTCTGAATACCCAGTTCTTTGCAACAGCACATGGTCAATAATACTTCTTATTCTTCAAGACCAGGCTTGAAAAGCATCTCCTCTACTTCATCTCCACACACAGCCCAGCTGGAAAAGAGCTCTCCTCTGAACCTTCACGGCACTCCTTCAGGTCTTCGTACAGTTTCATAATTTTCTACCTTGTAATATAATCATTTGTAATATACCTGCTTTCCCAGAATTTAAGCGCCATAGTTCCCTCAGCACATAGAGAGCAGAGTCTTTGATCTGTGGTAGGTATTCAGGCAGTGTTTATTGAGAGTGTGAACAGTAAATAAATACCTTAAAATATACAGATATATTTTTTGCGGGAGTTGGGGAAATGGGGGATGGTATAGCTGAAGGGTCTAGAATGGTTTCCAAAGCGTTTAGAGGACCGTTAGGTGGAAGAAGAGCTGAATTTGTTCAGTGCTCTCCCAGAGGGCATAAACAAGGCCAACGGGTAGACATCTTAGGGAGACGTATTTTAGCTTAGTATAGGATTTCCTGTAGCCAAAGCTCTTGAAGGGTGAAGGGGCCGTCTTATAAGATAGTTAAGGTCTGTGTCATTGAACGTATAAATGCAGGTATTGGCTGATCACCAGGAGAGTGTAGAGGAGATTCAAGCATCTTAGGAGGACCTGGGCTTCTAGGCTCCCTTCCCGCTCACACGGTGGTATTCGAGAGATCTTCAGAATAGTTGGCTATGGAATGCTTTTGGGAGCAAAGCTTGTACTCAAGAGGTAAATCCTCCCTCACTTGATATGCACATAGGCAGTGGTCACAATGACTAAGAATGTGGGCTCTGGGATTCAAATTCTGGCAGCCCTACTTATTAATGTGTGACCTTGGCAAAGTTACTTAACATCTGTGAACTTCAGTTTTCTCATCTGTAGAATGGTGATGATAACAATACCTGCCTCCTTGGGATGCTGTGTAGTCATTCACAAAGAACACTTAGCACTTAGCCTGGCACAGAGAAAGTGCCCAATTATTGTTGTTGTTGTCGTTATTACCACCACTCTCCCTCTTCCACCATGATCCCTAGCCTTGTTTGTGACCCGCACTTTCTGGGGGCTGTCTCCATCCTCCCTCCTGGTGGCATCTCAGGCCTCAGGCAGAAGAGGTCCAGGCAGGTTCCCCAGAGACCCCAGAGCTTGTGCCTCTGAGCAGTCAGTTGACAGCTGACGGTGAGACTGGAGATCTGAGCCTTTGAGGCCTCCGACCACTTTTCAAAGCCAACAATGTGAGGTTAAAAACACAATATCATTTCTCCAATCTCTTCCGGGATCCTGGCTGCAGGCACTCATTAAGGCAGTTTTCTCCTGAATTTCAGAGGCAGGGGCTCATTTTTTGTTTTAGAAGCTTAGAGTCTAACATTGGGTTTCCAAAAGGCTGACGGCAGTTTCTTCAGTTTCCCCCCAAATCCCTGACCTGAATTTCCAGTGTCTGGGTTATTAGTGCATCAGCAAAACATGTGCTCTGGGAATAGAAAATCCATTCCTGTCCTTCAGTCATTTAGAGAATGGCAAGAAGAGATCTCCAGTCCCCAGTCCACCCCTTGGTTCAGAGCAAAGTTGCTCCCAGAGTAATTCTCTGTCCTGCAAGATTTGAGGTTTAAGAAAGGTGGAACAAAATTGATTCAAAGACTCTCTTATATAAATTCTTCTTTTATATAAGCTCCTTGAAAATAAATTATTACATATGGTAGATTCTTAAATACATTTCATTTACTTAATATCCCCTCCATTTTAAAAGAGGAATGACATAGTGTTATCACTTTTGCTTTAAAGATAAAGAAACACAGGGGCACAGTAGCTCCCCCCACTCAGCTAGTAAGGAACAGAGTTGAGACTCAAAGGCAGATCTGTCTGACCCCAAAGCTTGGACCATTTATGGTGAATCATGCTGTCTTCTGTTAAGAAGTCTACAGGAGAGGATTTATTATTTATATAATAAATTTAACAGATTAACAAAACAGTTGTAGAAATGTCAGACATCATAACATACATGTACAATGAGTTAATGTATAGATCTTCATGTTTATCTCTCAGGCTAGCCCTGAGAGGATGAAGTTCATAGCCCTGACTTACAGATAGGAAAAACAGACTCCAGGAGGTTAAGGAGTTTGCCCGAGGTAGCAAACTAGTCCCCAGAAGCAAAACTAGGATGCAAACTCTTCTTCTTGAACAACTGGATGATGCACTTTCCAGCACCTCACAGTTGTAGCCCTACAAGAAAGAAGTTTAAAAAGTCATCCTCAAAATATACCTTCTTTAATTTTCTTCAAAGCAATTTAAGGAATCTTCTTGGATCCAGTGATCCAACAAGCCTGGCAGGGTGGGCTTTCAGTACCCTGTTTTAGGAATGACAGGCCCGGGGCTAGGAGGTTTGCTTAACGTCAAACAAGATCAATGAGCTAGATAGGTTAGCCCCAGGTCTTCTCAAATATGTGAAGCTCACCTTTGGTTCTCCTCCATTCACTTTTTGTGCTGCTCCACCTTCCCAATTCCTTGAGTTGTTTGGTTTCTTTTGACCATGCAGGTCATCCAGTCTGGTGCTTCTTTGGGTCTCCCCTTCCCAGCGATTCATTCAGTCAACACATTGTATGCCAGGTGGTTGCCGAGGGAAGAGTTGACCTGAAAACCAGTTATCCTGCTTTACCCCACTTCCCCTCTCCTAATCTCTTCCCAATCACATTTACTGGGACCTATACTACCTCTTGGGGACCTCAAAATTTGTAAACAAATTGTGTTGTATAGATGTTTATGGCAACTTAAAGTGTTCCCATCTTGTAACAGAGGTCAGCATGAAGGTGAGAAAGGTCAATGGCAAGTTCTTAGAGACAAGAGAGCTTGGTATTGAGAATAAGAGATTGGTTTTTGGAGTTAGACAGTGTGTGTTCAAGTGTCTGTTTGGTTCCTTGTTAGTCGTGTGACCTTAGGCAAGCGAATTAACTCTTTTCGGTCTTGTTGCCTAATCTGTTAAACATGCCTAATTTATAGGGTTATTGTGAAGATCACAGGAAATAATTAATATAAACTATTTAGCACAAGGCATGTGCTCTTTATTATTATAGTAATGCTGAACAAATGATAGCACTATTAATTGGGTAGATAAGACTTACATAAATAAAGTAATTAAAATGCCAAGCAGGGGCTGTATTTTAACAACTGCAGAATCCCCAGTGCCTATTTCAGGGCCTGTCATAAAGTTTAGGTTCTAGGTCTACAGCTGTGTGTACCATCTATTGAATGCTTTTCTTGCTTTAGGCATGTGCTGAGAGCTTAGCATGCATTATGCCATTTAATCCTCTCAACAACCCCTGAGGAGGGTATTCAGGCTCTCTTCCAGATGTTACAGATGATGCAGTTGAGGTTTGAAGAGTTTCAGTGACTCACCCACTGTCACATGGGTGGCTCTAAAGCCTAGTGGAGTCAGGGTTTGAAGGCAGTTGTATCTGACTCCCAAGCCTGGGCTCACATGCTTGTCCTATGAGTAGTTTATTCATTGAGGCAACAGTCTTTGAGAATCTCCACTGGCAGAGGTACTGGATCTAGTGCCCAGAACGCAGTGGGGAAGATGGCGTAATCCCTCCCCATAAGGAATTCATTGTCTGGGAAACGGCCCCCTATAATGTGGAGAGGGGAGGATGAGTGCCATGAAGAAGGCACTGTGGGGCCATGGGCACACTCCAGAGGGACTTGTTGTCTCCTGGAGGAGGTGGACTTCAAACTGTGGAGATGGGTAGCTGGTAGATCAATAAGAGGAGGGATTCTAGAGTGTAGGCTTAGCCAGAACCAAGGGGTGGGGCAGAACTCCCTTGGAAGGTGGACTGTGGGTCTCAGCAGAAGGTAGGGAGGCAAGCAGCGGGGAATAAAACTGGAGAGAAGAGTCAAGACCAAACCACAAACGCACTGAAGAGCAGCGTAAGGAGCGTGATGGTCAGGCAGGTGAAGTCGACTTAAAAATAACACAGAGTTGAGTTTCTGGGAGCTCACGTACTTGGAAAGTGTTTGCTAGAACACGGGAAAGCCACGATGAATTTGAAGCAGTTTTCTTTTTTATGAGACAATCTTCCATGCCAGAGGAGGGAGCTGTCAATTTCAGGGAGGCGGGCAGGGTCAGGAGAGGTAATTTTAGGCAGCAGAAGCTTTGGGGTCATCTCACATCAGACACTGGGGCTCAGCTGTCTTGTCCCACTTCTCTCCCAGGAGAGTGTGAGCATGGAATGAGACAAGGTGAGCGCTCTATAAGCCCCAAAGCCCTGTGTTCACAGGGGGCTGACTATCATGGAGGTGCAAGGATGGGTCTATTTCTCTGATGATTCTGCCAGGCGCCAGTCCTGCTGCTTCCATGGAGCTCCGTGGAGAGGTCCTGCTGGCATTTTCTGCAGCTGCATTGCAGCCACTGCCTTACACTGTTATTCTGGCAACCAATGGTGAGGTTATCGAGTTATCGAACACTCTGGGAGCACTGCAGGTAGGAGGCAGCTCCTGCAAACTCCATTTGCTTCTCTGTGATTACATTGCAGGCTATAAAGGAAGACATTTCTCGTACTTACGTGTGGGTTTCCAGAGGAAGGCGAGAGCAAGCAATTGAGCATATGATGCTCTATTCTTTCTTTCGTTTTTGAAAATTACCATCAAGGCTGTTCCATTTCCATTCCCATACCACTTCTGTGTGGTGTAATATAGTTGGTAGCTCTGGAGAGCTGGCCTTGAATTCATATACTGTGTGTGGGGTCAGAGCAGGGCAGTGGGGTCCAGCGTTGAGAATGCTTGATTTGGGACCGGAGTTCATCCCTGGGGTCACCAAAATGAGTCGACCCCAATTAATCCTCCTGTCACAACTCCTCCATAACTTTGGCTGGAATCAGAGCAACTCAGTGTGGTCCATACCAGGCTCTCATGGTGACTGGGGAGAATGCGTGTCATTGGTTAAGAAAACAGAAGAACAATCATCAAGACTCTAATCATGCAGTCTAGTAGATTGAAATATTTTGAAGCCAGGAATGCACGAGGATAAATGTGAAATGGGTCTTCTGTGGTACAAAAGTCAAGGGCCACCAGTCCTAATTATTTTCTTTATCCCCATGGGCCTTCTCTGGAGACCCGGGTCCACATCTCCTTCCAAAAGAGCCTAAAAATATAACCTTGAGCATCCGCTGACTTGGGGACCTCTTGAGAAAACAAAAAGAGCTGTATCTGAAGCCTGTGGCATGGTGTCCCAGGCCGTCCACAATTTAGAAGCCACATTTCTTTTTCGCCTCATCTTGATTCCCTCTTCTATTCAGTCAGTCTGGAATGCTCTTCGGAATTTCATGTCTAATGAAATCCTAGACATTATTCAAAGTGCTTCTGAAGGGCCATGTCCTCCCTGTGGTTTTTTCCTACACTTGTCCAGATGTTTCTCTCCTGCTTGTACGAACCTGTGGCGCTTCGCGTGTGCTACTGAGTGGCTGGGGTGGTTTTACGTAGGCAAGATGTGGATTTGAAGTACGTGGCGAGAAAGTTCTTCCCTCTTCCGTACTTCTGACTACATCAAGAAGGAGGCCTCACGTTGGTGCTGCTGTGACTTGGATACTTTTTTGCCACTTGCCAGTGTCTTTTTTTCAAATAAAGGTAGAGGTCAGAGCAGGCCTCAGGCCCACAGTCTTCCACACGTGGTTGTAGGTGGCTAGAATTTTACAGCATTCATTTAATTATATTGCTTTTATTTGTGTTTATCTTTTATTTTTGGCAAAGAATAGGGGTTTTCTATTTATAAAAGTATTATAATATTAAAAAAGAAACTTGAATCAAAAAGTGAGTTGGTAGGAGAAAAAAGGATTAAATAATAGAAGTTTCCTGTAGATAAGCCAAGTATAGTGGAAGTTGTACCCCAGTGACTGAAATTTAACTGAAACGAATTCTCTAGGAGTGGAATTGGTTATGCCTCCTTTCTCTCAAGTCTGTAAGGCCAGGGGCTATGCCTCATTCATCTTTAAGATATTCTAGAACAGGAGCTGGCAAATACCATCCACAGGCCCAGTCTGGCCTGCTTCCTGTTTTTGTATGGCCCACCTAGGAACGGTTCTTACATTTTTAAACGGTTGAAAAAAAGCAAGAGAGTAATATTTCATGAACATGAGAATTACATGAATTTCAAATTCAGTGTCTATAAATAAAGTTCTCTTGTAAATAGCCACGCCTGTTTGTTTGTGCATCGTCCATGACCGCTCTCATGCCACAATGGCAGAGTTGAGTAGTTGTCATAGAGACTGCACAGCTCACAAGCCTAAAGTATTTATATCAGGCCCTTTACAGAGAAAGTGTGCTGACCTGTTTTAGAGGATCACCAGGCTTTGGAGTCAGGTGGCCTGGGGTTGACCCCTGGCACTCACACTCAGTCACTGGGTGACCTTGGGAGAATCAAATCCTCTCTCCAACCTTCAGTGTTCCATTTACAACATGGAGCTAGCAATAGTCCTTACCTCACATGGCCATCGTGAGGACTGGGCGTGTGTGAATCCACTTCGTAAATGTGAAAGCACTATAAAAGTATCAGAGATGTTTACTTCCCTCAGTAGTTCTAACTTTTGCTTTGTGAAAGACTGTGCACTCGTAAATACCAGCTCCAGTCCTCATATTTTCTAATGGAATCTGGAGGTCTATTTTTAACCAAAGGAGAGATTATTGTTTCATTTTTCTCTGCTTCTGAAATTCATTATTTTGCTATTTTCTACTATTTTAGTTCTTTTTATTCTCACTGGTAGCTAAGGTACCCTCCCCTCAACCTTTTTCTTTGATCTTCCTCATCTTGGCCATTGTAATCAATTCTACCCCAACCCCAGGATTCTTCCTCCGGACTGAGCTGTACTTAAGGAAACACTATCCGATCAGAAGCAAGAAAGTATTTCTATTCAGCATTGTGCTAGGTCTGCTGTGTGCTGTAAGGACATACTTATCTTCTCTTTGCCTTTCAGATAGCGTTTGCTCAGGCCAGGCAGGGATATTTGCATGAAATTTCATGCGTGTGTGCATGTGTGTGTGTATAAGAGATAGCACTTGGATGAAAGATGCTGAAAGAAATTATTCGGCATTTATTGAGCATTTATTACATGCTGGGCACTGTGCTAAAGCAATTTACACTCATTATCTTGTTTAATCTTCTAAGTAATATCAAGGGGGAGATAAAGTGATAATACCTACTTAATACATCTACTTAATAAAACTGGAAAATGAGGCTGAGGGTGGAAGTCACTTGCCCAAGATCTCCTGGCAGAAGAGGGACAGTGCTGGGTTTCATTTCTACATCTGACTACACCAAAGCTGGGAGGCTTGGTAGACTTGCTGTTACATGCCTGGCCACCTTCCCTGACCCCCAATTTGTGCTCCCACTGTCATGTAATTCTCCCATCCCAGTCCTTGTGGAACTACATTGCAGTTGCCTGTGTGGTCCTCCGTCTACTGGCCTATAAGCCTGAGGAAGGCAGGGACCTGGCTTTTCCTGTTCTTTACTGTGTTTTGGTACCTGGCATAGGACAGGTATGGAGGGAGCACCTGCAAATGCTTATTAAATGGGTGAATGAATAGATGAGTATCATGAGCATTTATCTAGCTCAAAGCATTCACCTAGAATCTAAGGAAAAGGAAATGATATACTTCTCCCCAGCAGCAAATTCCTCTGCTGCTAAGGAAGCCTTGGGAGAAGAAAGTGGGAGAGCCCACATTCTCATTTCACTTGGAAAAATAAGGCAACAAGATATATTATTTAATTTGGGAAAGGTGGAAAAAAGTTGCAAGCCATGTATTTCTTTCCAATTAATCCACTGTTTCTCCAGTTTTAGTCTTTTGTATTCTGTCTTTATGATTGTTGCCATATCTGTGAACCAGCTGTAATATTACTTAGTATTTTTTTTAAAAAAATCAACCCCTTTTAAAAATCATACATATATTTATTTTAAAAGAATCTTTATAACACTACAATAAATGGGAAGCCATTACCTCTTGCTTTAAAAAGTAGGTGATGTGAAAATTAATATAACAAAAATAGAAAAAGTAATTAAGTTCTAGTAGACACTGTTGTCTGCTAAAGGATTTGCGCCAGGGCCTGCTTTTTTGTTGAGAAGGATGATTAAGAAGTGGTAGAATAGTGTTAAAGACACACTAGTACCAAGCTGAGGCTCTCTTCTTTGTGATGAGAAGAATTTGGAGAGATTGGAAAGGAAATCACTTTCTTGGTCAATGACTCAGTGTGATTTCATGTTGTGGCTGCTTCCCACCTACAATCATCTCCTGTGCCATGTGGAGTCGGTGTTAGACTGATTGGAAAATGCTGAATCAGTGGAAGTCCTCCTCCTCTCTCCTCGGGTCTGATAGCTTAGACAATACTACTAAAATCTCTCTTCCTCCTGACAAGACACAGGATGGTTTATTTCTTCCTGTCTCTACTCACAGCTCTGCTCCCAAGGGAGGGAAGAGGAGAGAGGGGTCAGGGTCCTTCCATCCAGACCCACCTATGTTCCAAGTCTTCAGAGGCTCTCCCTGGCCACGTGGGAGGGCCTGCAGGTCAGCAGTGGTCCCAGGCTGGATCGGGGGCATCTGGGAACAAAACAGATCTACTTCAAGTCATCTCTTCAGCCCAGAAAATTTTATTCTAGTGAAATCTCTCTCCTGCCCCAATTCACTCGCTGCAAAAATCAACATAATTTATCTTCTGGAAGGAAGGGTGCAGACTTCAGCTTGGTTTTGTGTGTTTTTTTGTTGTTGTTGTTTGGCTCAAGTAACAGCTCAGCTTAAGTCACTTGAAGGAAAAGGGGGAAAAAAAGAAGCTGAAAGCAGGTTGCCAAATAGCAAGTGTAGAAATAAAAATCAACGTGGGCATCGTCTCAAAGGTCGGGGAGAAGATTGCCTTGGTGCTCTTGAGAGGCAGGAAAGGAGGTGTCCATGTCAGTGTTTTGTTTGCCCTATTTCTGTGGGAATCACAGATTTTTTAAAATGCTATAAGTCATAGGATCAGGGGATCTTGGGTTTCTGCATGCTGCCTCAGAGGGAGGCAGGAACTAACATTCACTGAGTACCTATGTGCCTGGCAGGACACGCCCCTTCCAGTGTTATCTCAACCCCAATGATAATCGAAAGAGGTAGAGGGAGGGTCAGCCACATCTTACAGATCAGGAACACTTAGCCAAGGTCGTGCAGCCTCTAAATAGCAGAGCCGGGACTGAACTGCATTATCCTGATTCTAAAGCTGTTTGTACTGCGGCCCTCCAAGAATCATGGGAATAGGACGCAAGATTCGGAGGGGCCTCCAAAGCCTCTATTTAATGTTCTACCCACATAGGATCTGCTAATGGGTCCCCAACAGATTCAGCCTCCACTTGGCTCCTTGTCCTGTGGAGCCAACCCATTCCATTGACAAAGGACATTCACTGTCAGTGGGCTTTCACTGAAGTAAGAATGGCCTTCCTTTCCCACTTTCCCCAAAGACCTCCTTATTCTCCATCAAAGACTCTGGGGCGGGGGGGGGTCACCATTAGCTTCCCTAGCAAAGGGACCCCAGGACACTGGGCATTTAAGAATCTCATGTTGTAAAAGACAGACCAAGATATGATGTTTTCCTTTCAAACCCATAAACCCTACAGGATTTATTCCATGCTTTTCCTGCTGCTAGGATTTTTAAGAAGTATTTCCCTGACCAAGGAAGCTATTCATTACAGAGCAGATGAGAGGAGTCCAAGGTGATTTATTTAGGCCGTGCAGGGGCTAAGGGCCTATGTTAGGTTAGATCAAAGGTGCCCACTTGCTGGGACCAGCAAACAGCTTGGCCAAGACATCAGGAAATCACAGGCTTCTCATTAAGTCTCCATGCAGATGGAGGCACCCCACCTCCTTGCACGTGGCGTATCTGTCTGCAGAGGCTAGGGACATGCTGGGGCAGAGGCCAGATGGCTGGGATTTCCCAGGCTTCCTGTCCAGTGAGTGATGGTCCCTGTTCGGGGCTGTGGGGTGCTGCAGAGGATGAGTCTGGTGAAGAAAGGCTCAAAGGGAGAGCCTGGGTTTGGTTCTTTGTGCTGATTTGCTCTGTTGTCTCGGTCAAGGCCTTCCTCTCTCTGGCCCTTCGTTTCATTTTCTCTAAGGAGGGAGTGACAGTACTGGCTCTTTCAGATCATACAGTTCCTGAAAAAGAGAAGCACACGCACACTGAGTCTCCATCCTTCATCAGATAGCTAGAATGTGCCGCCCTGGGCAGCACGGCAGCCTCCCGCCCTCCACCAGAGTGAACAGAATCATCAGCATTTGCTCTCCTGGGCCCTGTCACCTCCTCTTCCCTGGATCCTGATTATTGCCTTCAGTTTCATGGCCACACCCTGGTCTCCTCCCTGGTCCCTGGTAATGGTCAATAACTACGGTTCTTTGGTACTGGCTGTGCCGCCTCTGGGAGATGTTCCAGGGTTGGCTGTAAGACTTTCTTACAAGCCCGGCCAGGGGTCTGTCCAGCCGGGGATCTTGGGTTGATGGCGTACTGGGCGTTGTTGCTTTGGCAAGTCTCCTAATGTAGCAGGCTTGTTGCAACTTTTTAAGTTTCCTCTCTTTTTACGCTTGAGGGTTGTTACGAGCCTGGATACAAGATGACAAATGAGGAGGCCGTTTGTAAAGCAGCGTGGAAACATGAGGCAGTGCAGTGGGGTGGTTAGAGATGAGGATCTGGCTGGCACTGACTGCCTGAGTTTGAATTCTGTCCCTGCGGCTTCTGAGTTTGTGACCTGGGACAAGTTACCCAAGCTTGCTGACGGAGGAAGAGGCTTCTCATGCTCACGTCATGGGGCTGTTGCAAGGATTAAATTTTACATCCATTAAGCATTGAGAACTGAGCCTGACATAGAAAAGCTGTGAATGCTGGGACTGTGTTCATATTTTCCTTACTGTTAGTGTGGGCTGCAAACTGTGTAGAGAGGGAACTTCCAGTAGGGTCGGAGAGGGATGAATCAGCAAGACTTCCTGGAGGGGAGACGCTTTCACTGCCCTGGAGCCTGGCTAGGGGAAATTCTAGGCAAAGGGAAGGGTGAAGGCAAACACCCCAAAATGGAAATGTTGGCGAGAGTAAGATGCCCTAGAGGAAACGCAGGCTCTGAAATGCTAAGTTGTATTTTTTTTTTAAAGATTTTATTTTTCCTTCTTCTCCCCAAAGCCCCCTGGTACATAGTTGTATATTTTTAGTTGTGGGTCCTTCTAGTTGTGGCATGTCGGATGTCGCCTCAGCATGGCCTGATGGGCAGTGCCATGTCTGTGCCCAGGATCCGAACCAGCGAAACCCTGGGCTGCCGAAGTGGAGCGTGGGAACTTAACTACCTGGCCACGGGGTCGGCCCCATGAAACGCTAAGTTGTTGAACGTATCTTTGCTTCTGAGCCCACCTGTGTGTGTGGGCAGGGCGTGCCTTTTTGTTTTACTCAGTCAGGGCCAGGCTTGCCCTGACCCTATTTGGGGGGAAATGTGGAGAAGGAAGAGAGCAAGGGCTTCTCACTCAGACAGACCTGGTTTGAATCCTGGCTCTGCTCCTTCCTGGTAGAGGGACTTTGAGCGAAACTAGTTAGCCCCCTTGAGGCTCAGTTTTCTCACGTGTGGGGATATTGAGAAACGGTTTAAATGAAGAGCTCTCTTTTTCTCTCCTCACCCCCTTCTCTCCCTCTCCTCGCTCCCTCTCTCCTCCTTCCCTTCTTCTTCCTCATTCTCACCTCTCCCCATTCACTTTTTGGGAGAAGATAATCTCTTGGACTGCTCCAGTGCTGGCCCCCGTGAGCACATCTGGTTGCCAACTCTGGCCGGGTGCCA
The DNA here is from genome assembly GCF_021613505.1 of Equus quagga. Lineage (NCBI taxonomy): Eukaryota > Metazoa > Chordata > Mammalia > Perissodactyla > Equidae > Equus > Equus quagga. The sequence continues at coordinate 68,468,207 of NC_060273.1, read as the reverse complement.
AGGAGATGGTGCCATGGAGAAAACTGTAGACATCATTGAAACAAGGAGGAGGAGAACTCCATAGACTGGAAAGGTCCTAAGAGGCTCTTCAGCATGGGTCACAAACAGGTAGACTCATGAGAGTTTTGTTTTGCTGTGTTTTTTGTTATACCCTTCCAGAGTTTTAGTCAGGTGACAGTATAAGCAGCTTAGCACCACTGCCATCTGCCTACCCGTTATGCACACACACATACGTACATACACACACACACATATATACGTCTGTAAACTGCCTCCCCCCAATCATTTAAATTTGTGCCCCCTGATCTAGTTCACTCTTTTCTTCTTAGAGACGAGGAAGCTGAGGTCAAGTGGGCAAAGTTGACTTGCCCAAGGTCACCCGGTGGCTGGGCTAGACCATCTGGGTCTTGAAACTGAGCTCTTTTCCTTGCACAGGGATTGGTGTCTAAGGCGGTGGGATGCAGTTGAGATGTGATGAGGTATTTTGCAGGAAACAGGGAGTTCATCTTGTAGGTGAGGTTGATTTTTCTTAGACTGTTTTGACCATTCGGTCCAGAATGAGTGTTCCGCTTTGGATCATGCTCATAGCATCCTGCGGATTGGATGTTTCTCACCATCGTTTTAAGCTTGGTGAAAAAAAAAAATGATCACAAGCCTCGATTTTCCCTGAGAACCTGCGGCTTCGGCTCCTCTGGCTCCATTCAGGGCCCCTCCCATGGCAGGTTTTTAAGCATGATGAATTGCCGTGGTCAGCGCAGCAGCGTGCCGTGCCCAGGGGAGCCAGCCCTCGGCTCCTTGGCCAGCCTGCTGCATGCGTCCCCACGTAGACACTGTCACCGCTGCTGCTGCATTTCCTCTGTCCCAATGGAAGCGTCACAAATCACAGAGAGGGACATGTCCACTCCCTGGCCTGGCAGAGCGGAGAGAAGAGGTGGGTGTTGCAGACTGGGGAGAAATTGCTTCTGGTCACCTGGGGTTTAAATTACCCCCACTGGACTCATCAGGTTTTGCAGTGTTTCTTGTAGGAATGGACTCAACTGGAGGCTGTACTGTGGGCATGCCTGGAGCCCTGCTCACTCTGTCCCATAGATGCAGCCTAAGCATTGCTATTCATTTAAGTATTTCAGGAGGCATTGTTGATCTTGTAATCTCATGCTGCATGAAATGGGGGATGCAGAAAGGCAAGTTCTGACCTTCCCTACTTACAGTCTAGTTGAGGATCATGTACAAAAGTTAGATAATGTTATAAGCCTATAGGAGAGACATTACTAGGTAGCATATTAATCCATAGAGTGTTTATTGACTGTCTACCATATGCCAGGCATTGGTTTATTATGGTTGAAGTTCACTTGTCAATGAGCCCAAGGGGTCTGGAAGGAGGGAAAAATCTCAGCAGGGTGCAAAGTTTCATCATTCTTATAGCAACTCATATTTTTTCATCACCTGCATGGTGTTAAACACATTGCATGGAAAATTCATTATCCTCCTGTGAAGGGAAGATCATCCCATTTTACAGATGGACCCAAGGTGCAGAGGATCTAAGAACCCCTTTTCCTCCCCACAGGTCACTAGCCGGTGAGTGGCAGGGCTAAGATTGAACCTCATGTCTATTTGACTCCAATGCCTCAATCTCTAAAGACTTGGCTCTTCTGGTGGGAAATGAGCCAGAAATTGATGATGAGGCTGAGCCAAGAGGAAAGATTCTCATGGGTTGAGCATCTTCAGAAGTTTGAATTTTCCTGAAAGTTTTAAGCTTCCTTCGTATTCCAGAGATAAAAGTAAAACCGATACCAACATAACTTCCAAATGCCCCCTGGGCCTTCTAGGCTGCCCAGTTGCTCAAAGTAAGGACATTAACTTCTCCATCATTAAACTCATTCCTGTAGAGGAACCAGCAAGAAATGATTCCATCTTCCCAAGCACGTTTCTCCCTGTGCCAGGTGATGGTCCTTAGGCTGCCTGGCTCCCCCAGTTACTACCTGCATGACTTTAGGCAAGTTATTTAACTTTATTGAGACTCAATTTCTTTATAAATGGGGATAATAGTAGCTACCTTCAAAGGTGCTGTGAGGATTAAATAAGATAATATTAAGTGGACAGTTCCTAGAGTAGGAGCTCAAAAAGTTAGCTTTTCTTAATTACTGTTCTGTACATTATATTTTGCTTTAATTTTGATCACTTTACTGGACTCAAATCTCCCCGAGGTACTTCTCCCCTCACAGAAGCTAATGTCAGGCCTGAAATACAGGATGAGGCAAAAATGAACGAATGTCTAAAGAGAGATTTCCGTATTTGTATCGAGCGACGCTGAGCAGGAGCTCAGTTAATCATGATCCTCCTGTGTTTTAACCAGTTATATTTTTATTTGCTTTTCATTTTTCACTCTTACCCACCTACTCACCAATCATTGACTCATTTCCTACCAGGGACAAGTAACAGTGCCAAGAATTAAAAACATTTTTTGTAATGGAGATGTTTAAAAGTACAAAAAAGTAGACAAAATGATGTAGTAACTTATCGCCCAGTTTTAGCAATTATTGACATTTTGCTAATCTTGTTTTAACTATTCCTCTACTTTTTTTTTTAAACTGGAGCATTTTAAAGTAAACACCAGAATCATGTCATTTTAGCTGTAAATACTTCATATCTAGCTTTAACTAATAAGGACTTAAAAATTATTGTACCTAGCGACATTTATAATAACCCCGTAATATGATTTATAACCAGTCATGTTTCAATTTCCTGGATTGTCTCAAAAATTGTCTCTTAATAGTTGATTTGTGGAAATCAAGATTTAAATGATGTTTGCACATTGTATTTGGTAATTATGCCTCTTAAATCTCCTTTATTTTCTAATAGTGTCCCTTCTCTCCACCTTTTAATATCAGTAACCTGTTAGAGAAATTGGGTCTTTTGTAGGTTACCCCACATTATGGATTGAGTTGATTACTTCTTCCTGGTGTTAAGTTGTTCTTTTATCCCCGTGTCTTCGTAAAGTGCTTTTAAGTCCAGACTGTAGTTATATTCAGGCTCAGTTTTCAGGCTACAGGACCTCGTAGGTATGGTGAGTGTGTGCTTCCTTTTCTACCACATCCTGGGCATGTAATGTCAGGCTGTCCTAATTTCCCTGATGTCAGTCTGGTCCCCCCATGGCAAAGTTCTCCATCAACTTTTCACCTAACGAGTTTAGGATCCACTGATCATCTTGTCTAGATTCATCTTTTCATTAGTGGTTGCAAAATGGTGACTTTCTAATTCCTTCATTCCTTTCAAGACCTCCCTTGTATCCTTTTCCTATCCTAATCTTTCTTATAGCATCCAGCAACCTTCAGAGGTGGACATGCATGGGGGTTCCCAAGTTTAGTTCATAGATTGGAGTGGGGTGGGCTACGTGAAAGTCTATGGGGATCTTAATAAAAATACAGACCCCAGGGTTCCACTTCTGTGGTTTCTGACACAAGAGGTTTGGGGGAGATTTTAATCCATCACCACCTAACATCACAAAGGATGATGTTTGCGCGTCCTTGTTTGATGGGCAGATCAGGGACAGCAAGGGTGAAAGATCTGAAATGAATTGGGAATGTTCCATGGATGTTTGTGACCCTCCCATGCTGCCCCTCACTTGGAATTTACGGCTGCGCTTTTCTTTGCTGATCCTGGTTTCCCTCGCTGCCTGAACCTCAGAAACTTCAAATTGCATTAATATGTGATTCCTTTGTGTCTCTCCCCAGTCTAGATCTAATTACTCTGAGCTGTTGGGACTTGAGCATGATGACAGAGGATTTTCTAGGATTATGCTCAACATGTGACATTCAATTACCACTCCCCAGGAGGGCAGGGGTTGGCCAGGCAGGGAGCTGGTAGGGACAGATAGGATTTCAAGATAAGAATAGCAAGAGGCTCAGTTTCTGGAGGGACTCTAGGGCAGTGCTCCCCAAACTTTAGTGCAAGCTTGTTAAAAAGCAAATCCGGGGATCCCACACCTGAAAATAGGTTTTAGTAGGTCTATGGTGGGACGGAGGGCTTAGCATTTTTAACAAGCCCCCAGATGATTGTGATGTATGAGGCTCATGGACTTGGAGAGTCACCGTAATGGGCCCCAAAAAACCTTTGGAGAATGGAGACTCAAAGGCATCTGGAAAAGCAGAGGGGTGTGGAGCATTTACTGACCTGGCGGTTAGGAGACTGAGTTCTAACCTAGCTCTGTCGGTGACCCCTGAGGGATCCCGGGCAAGCACTTCTCCAAGCCAGGCCTTACTTGCCCTTGTGTAAAATAAGGAAGTTGGTTGGATCTGTGGTTTAATGTTTTTAAAACACTCGACTGTTTTTGCCCTCTCAGTATTAAATGGATTAAATGGGGACTGCTCTGGTGGAAACAGGGGCGTGGTCTTAGCTCACTCAATCAGCATAGCTACTTGCTTCTCTCAGCAGACTTTGGGATTCCTGCCTCCTGACATCCACACACAGCCCTAAGCCTTCGTAGAACCAGTTCAAAAACCACTGGCCTGGGCGATGGCTGAAGTTTCTTTCCTCTCTAACATTCAGTGATGTGGGGTTTGATCCTTCTATACGTAAACACAAGCCCAAATGCCAGCCAGCGCTCTTCTTATGAACTTAATGAGAGTTAATGCTGCCAGGCAGCTTATCCCCCCAGTAGAATTCCAACCTAAATGCATGTCTGCTGGTGATGGACGGGTGGGGCGAGGCAGGGCTTTCTGAGTTCCTACGTTGAACAATGCATGGCATTGGGTATCATGGAGTAAGGTAGACTTAGCTCCTTCTTTCAAGGAACTTATCTTTTATTTGGGGAGATTCTGACATATGAAAAATGAACTAATTAGCAATATGTGGGGGTACGGAGTACAAAATTGGTGCTATAAAGAGAGAGAAGAGAGTTTTGAGGAATACACTTAGCTTGAAGAACAATTGGGTTTGTTTACCATTGTTCATAAAAAGTAACACACATACACATATAGTTGTTTACTAGAAAACATATGTGTTAGGACTAGTATAGAAATCCAATTCTCATTGGTTTAAGAAGGGATCTATTGGACCACATGATGAGCAGTTTCAGGGATCACTCCAGGTTTAGGCATGACCGGATCCCAAAGCACCAACCATATCATTCTCCCTTTCCCGGCTCTACCTGTTGCTCTGTCTTGCCTTCATTCTGAGGCAGGATTTCTCTAAATAGTAGAAGTGTCATAATAAGTCTCCCCAAAATTATTGGCTTATGATCCTTTCAGCTTGAAATTCCAGAGGAAGGGCAAGGCCCTCTCTCTTATGATGGTCAGATATTAAGCCTTAGGGGTTCAGATTGGGCCATGAGCTCTCTCTGAACCATCCACTACGTGCAGGGGAACAGAGAACTTTGCTCAGCTAGCCTGGGTCATGTGACAGTCTCTGGGCGGTGGGGTGGGGGTAGGGACAAGAGCACTATGCTTTTCTGCCTCAACTGTTTGTGCAGAATGGGTTGTTCCCCAAAGGAGAAGTGCATGTGGGTGTGCAAAATCAATAGCTGCCCACCAAAAATATGGAAATAAGAATGGACATCACTGCTAATCTAACACTGAAGAGGTTTGTGCACAGATGTGTGTGTGCATGTGCAGAAAGATGTTTATGCTACTTTAAGCGAAAAAAGTGATAGAAAACAGTTCATACAATAACATCTAATTTTTTGGTTTTATTTTTGTTTTTTTTTTAAAGATTGGCCCTGAGCTAACATGTGTTGCCAATTTTCTTTCTTTTTCCTTTTGCTTCTTCTCCCCAAAGACCCCCGCACATAGTTGTATATTCTAGTTGTGGGTCCCTCTAGTTCTGCTATGTGGGATGCCATCTCAGCATGGCCTGATGAGAGGTGCCATGTCCGTGCCCAGGATCTGAACCAGCAAAACCCTGGGCCACTGAAGTGGAGCACGTAAATCTAACCACTCGGCCATGGAGCAGGCCCCAATAACATCCCACTTTTAATTTTTTAAAAGTATATGAATTCTATTTGCATATGCACAATATATGTGCTTTGAAAGTATAAAAATGAAATGTGCTATTTTTTTGTACAGGGTTTTTCCACTTGACAATCATGGATGTCAGTCCTTGCGATTAAGGATCACCCTACACTATCCTTCTTGGGGCCGTCTTTTGTCATATGGTTGTAGAACGATTCAGCTGATGCTTGAGTTCCTTGAGGAGTGCTGGACAGCACTGAGAGAGCTGGCTGGGACCTGCCTCCCCAGCTGTTCCTGATAACTTGGTGTTCAGGTCAGAGGATGTCTACCTAGCATCTTCTTTTGGGTCCTTTCCAACGAGACGCAGTCACTTGGGTCCCAAAGAAGCTTGGGAAGTTGAGTAAGACCTTTAAGCAGAAGTGTATCGACTACTCCTGAAATGGGAACGTGAGGGCTCAGGCATTTATATATAGCCTTTGTCTCAGCAGCCTTGTGCAGAGCCGGCTTTTTTGGGGTCAAGGCAGAAAAGATCAGGGACAGGTAAAAGCTGCAGGAATTGGTGATGGAAAGTAGGTTGTTCCAAAGCTGAGGTTTGGGTTTGAGCTTGACAATAACTTAGTGTGATTCCAGAGAAGTCACGCGCACGCCAAGCGTTCCGGTATCTCGTCTTCCTCGCAGAACTGTGGCAGGTAAGGAGCGAGAAACACAGAGGAGGCTGAGATGCTGCCATTTGCCTTGGGCTCTCAGGAGCCCCGATTGGACTTGCTGGTAGCCTTGGTGGCAGGGCCTCGGTGACAGTGGGAGACCTGTAGGTCACTAGCCTGTGTCAGGTCAGTGGAGAGCACAGTTTTGGTGAGACCCTCAGTTAGTGGCCCTGCAAAAGGCCACCACTTCACTTCTGGGAGGAGATTGACCTGTTAGCTGACTGACCCAGCTGAGACACAAGGCGAGGAGCTGGGATAGCAGAGAGCCAAGGTGCTGGTCCTCCCTCTCTCAAAGTGGGGCCTTTCAAACTGAAAAAAATACACAAAAAACTATAGGTTGTTTGTGGGTCCTTTTCTTTAGACAAAATTGTACTTGGGTGGGAGAGCATGGGGTTGGTGGGTATAGGCCCTGTGGATTTGACTCTGGCCCTAATTCTTGCTGGCTCTATGCCTCTGAACAAGTTACTTACTCTTTCTAACGCTATGTTTCCTCTTGTCTAAAATGGGAATAAAAATAACAGCCACCTTATAGGCTCATTGGGGGTATTAAATGAGATAATGTGCATAAAAGTGCAAAACATCATGCTCATAGATGTTAGCTGATGCTATTAGCAGATAGTAGAGAGCAATGTGGGCTCACCTTGATTGAAGCAGAGGGAAGAGATGCCACTTCTAGAACTCTGTATTTTACATCATTCACAGATAGTTACATAGATGCAAAAGAATGAACATCCCAGCGTGTTGTAGGAGAAGGTGCCCTCAACTGGGACATGTCAGTCCTGCATTCCAGTCTGGATTCTGCCCTAAACTCACCTGGAGACTGAGTTTCCCCATTTGTAGAATGGGCTTTTCCATGGCTTGTCTTTAGACTGTCCGCTGGTGCGCTCAGGTTTCAGAGGTGCTGGTGATTGCTGGGGTGAGGTTGGGGACTGCCCAGCTCTATGACAACCAGAGCAGGAGTTCTGATTGTATCAGTTTGGTCTGTTGGAGCTCTACCTAAGATTCCTTCTGAGGATAGGCTTCCACCTCTTGCAGCCTGCTCCGCGGGTGTTCTCTAAGGGTCCTTATGGCTCTGGCACTGTACGGTGTGGGGTTAGAAACAGGATTATTATGGTGGTGGCTCCCACAATCTCCTCATTTTAAAGATGAGCAAAGTGAGACTCAAGGGCTCAAGCAGGGGGTCCACAGCCCAGCAGCGGCACCAAGCCTCAGGGTGGGCACCGGGTCCCTGCTTCCTGTGCTCCTTTCTCTGCACGCTCTGCCTTTTGTAACCCTGGACACTGCATTTTATAAAGTGGGGCTGCCACAGGCTGGGGGAATGCCATGTTCCCGATAAGGCACCCATCTTAAAATATCACCATCTCCCTGGGCTCACCTAGCAGACATGTTTGTCATGAAAGAATGGCGGATAGACGACCAGCCTTCATTTGACCTTTAAATTACCTCCCTCTTATCAGCTGTGGCTGATCGGCTGCTTTTTTTTTGAGAGCAGGTGGGTCGACATGAGATTGATTGGTTTTCTCAGCGGGGGATGTGACTTGGCCCTCTCCAAACCCCTGACCTGCGGAGGTCCTCCGAGCCCTGAGAGCCTCAGCCAGAAACAAGCGCATGGATTAATCAGGCAGGATGAGGGGCCCTCTGTGCCTGGATCCGGACAAGGAGAGAACAGCCGATGAGGACTCAGAAAAAGGACTCATCTTTGGGACCTTGGACGAGTCCCATGGACTCTCCCTTCCCAGGATCCTAGGATGTTTTTCACAATCAAATGAGAAGTTAGATAAGTAGATAGAAACCCAGTAGCCCAGGATGGACCAGTGCAGGACATCTCGACTCAGAAGCTATTGTGCTGTGGTGGAAAAGTGTGAGCTGTGGGCCCAGCAGACCTGGATTTGAGTCTCAGACCTGGTGCTCATGGGAGAGAAAGTGTTAAGGTAGCGTGAAGCCTTGGGCAGGTCACTAAACTCCCCTGCGCCTCAGTTTATTCATCCGGAAAAAGGAAATAATAATGCCAAACTGGCAGGATTGTCATAAGGGTTAGGATAATCAACTTGCCTGGTACCTACCTTACAGGAAGTGCTCAAAGTGGTCGTTTTTGTTATTGATGTGAACATGCTTTACGAAATAAAGACCTAAGGACTTACGAGGAGTGGTGACTATTTTATTGGTTAACAGGATGTCTATTTCTGTTGGACCAACTGGTAACAGTTAGTCACCTCACACAGAAAAAAGCATTTTGAATGGGACAGAACACATGAGCTTCTACGGTGGTTTTGTCTAGCAGGGTCTGTTTGGTTGCACTCCATGATAAGCCAATTAACTGTTGAACAGTGGAGCGGAGTCCGTCACTGGCTCAAGAAGGCCGCTTTGAAAAAGCCTTGGAGAGGTCTTAGCTGTTGGGGAAGAAGCCCATCGTGAGCCAGTATGTGACCTGGCTGACAATTCAAATAATGGGTTCTTGGAGTGCATTAATAGAAGTAGCAAGCCTAGAATGAGGGAAGGGATGATCCTTCTTCATTCTCTTCTGGCTGGGATACACTTAGAAACCTGGGTTCGTTCTCTTTATCAAACTTGAGTGTGTCCTGAAGAAGGTGATTGAGATAAGTAAGGTCTTGAGACTTTGCTAAATGGGGAACAAGAAAAAAACAGATTTTTATTCTGGAAAAGAGAAGTGTCTGAGTGACCAATGACTAAATCTCTGAAGGGCTGCCATGGGGAGTAGGGAGATGTTTGGTTTTGTGGGACGCAGGGTTGCCGGTGGGGAGGAAAGGTTAGTGTCTTTTGCACAAAGTCACAAGGAGGCATATGCAGCTCCATTTAAGATGCCTTGTGGCAAAGCGACATCCACCATGGAATTGGGCCACCTTGTGAGGCAGTATGCACCCCTGGCAACAGAGCTCCTCAAACAGAGGCAGCTGAAGGGAAGCAGTACTGTGTGGAGGTTGTGAGGACAAGGTTTGGCATCAGATCTGGGTTCAAATCCTGGCTCTGCCATTTACTAGCGTGTGGACAAGGAAGTAAACCTCTCTGGATGTGGTTTCCTCGGCAATACTATGGAGACAGTGCTCACATTCCTGGATTGTGAGTATTCAATGAGGTAATATACGTAAAGCCCACAACTATTGCTGTTACTATTGTTTTGGTCACTTGTGGAGGATGTTGTGCTCACCAGGATTTCCTCCCCACTCCACAGTTCCTAGATTTTATGAATAAACAGGCCACCGCTTTTTCTCCTCCATTGTTCTCCACTTTGCATCATTGCTGTTTCATTGCGTTTTGTTAATAATATCATTCTAGAGAAAGCTGGCCTGACTTGATTGTTTTTCAGCGTTTCTTCCTCATTAATTTGGATCTTCTTCCCAGCTGATGAACATTTTGCTTAGCAGAAGTTCATTACTTCTCCCCTCCCCCACTCATTCCAGCAATGCAATTTAAACAACATTAATCCGGTATTTAGTGAGAAAATGGAGTTTTAGAATGGAAAACAGTTTGAGAGTTAATCTTCTTTTTTCTTCTTAAACAACAACATTTTTTTAAAATCCTAATTTATTGACGAATTACCATCACTTGTTTTGGAGGAAGGTTCGAGAGGGGGTAATAGATGATGGTTATGGGATTGGAAAGCCAGGTAGACTCTCCTGCAGCCCCCTTGTCTTAGAGACCAGGAGCCTGGGCCACGGGAGGTTGAGTCATGGGTCCCGGGACACCAGAGTGTAAAGGCGGAGGTGCTGGGATGTGCGTCTCTTCCCACGGTACCCAGCTGCATTTCCTTCGCTGTGGTGGCAGCAGGCTTGAGTCCTGGTCCTCCGCTGTCTAGCCTGCACTTGGCAAGTTTTTAAACTTCACCCAAGCTCAGTTTTGATCTATAAGCTGCCGATGTGGTAACGGTTTCTTCCTTGTAAGCATTAGGGGTGATGATGTAAGGAAAGCCGTTACAAAGTTGCCGGCGCCTAGTCTGTGCAGAGAGAGGATTTGTGGATGCAGGGATGCTAAGTCCAGGCGGTTACTATGCACAGTTATTATTTACCCTGGTGCTTCCCATGCACCAGGCCTCTGCTGAGTCCTTCAAACAACCCTATGAGGTAAGTGCTATAATATGTCTCCACTGTCAGGTGAATTTGGGAACTTTTATTTCTCGGTTCCTGTCTTGTTTGTTACTCCCCAAACCTCATTCATTTCCTACAGGAATTTACAGTGAAACCCTTAAGGTGGAAACTTCATGGGGATCTGGTTCGGAGCAGCGGAGAGGCAGTTTCGGGGGAGATGCCTCCCATTCCACAGTCAGGGGCTGGGATCCCTCACAATCCGGGGTGGGGCTTGGCAGCTGTGAGAAGCAAAGGAAGGCAGGGTGAGTCACTGTGGGGCCACGAGGGGGAATTTGACTAATCAGACCTCATCCAGTGGCTCTCGATCAGGGACAATTTTGCTCCTCCAGGGGATATTTGGCAAAGTCTGAAGACATTTTTGGTTGTCCCAGCTGGCAAAGGTGTGGAGATGTGAGAGTGCTACTGGCATCTAGTGAGCAGAGACAGGGATGCTGCCCAACGTCCTGAAGCACACAGGGCGGCTCCCCACAACAAGGAAGTATCTGGCCCCAAATGCTGAGGTGGAGATACCCTGCCTGGCCCATCTTAAGATTTGATCTTATAACAAATTGTGATGTCAGAGGAAGGGAGCTAATATTTATTAAGGGTGATGGGAGCTCTTTTGTGCCAGGCATCAAACTAGGCTAGAGCTGGGAAAATAGATTTTTAATTTTTTTGTGAGGAAGATTCACCCTGAGCTAACATCAATTGCCAATCCCTCTCCTTTTTTGCTTGAGGAAGATTTGCCCTGAGCTAACATCTGTGCAAGCCTTTCTCTATTTTGTGTGTGTGATGCTGCCACAGCATGGCTGACGAGCAGAGCAGGTCTGCAAATAGGCTCCAAACCTGTGAACCTGGGTCCGCAAAGTGGAGCGCTCAGCACTTTAACCACCCGGCCATGGGGAGGGACCCGGGAAAATAGATTTTAATCTGCATGCCAACTTGATCAATTGGTAGGGGCTTCTTGGATCACTCTCTTGACAAACATTCTGAGACTCAGCAGGAAGGAAAGTTGCAATCAGTTGGCTCCCAGCTCTGCCACTTTTTAGCTGTGCAACATTGGGCAATTACTTAACCTTTCTGTGCCTTAGCTTTTCATATTTATAAAATGCTAATGATAATAGCATCTACCTCGTTGGGTTGCCAGAGGATTAAATTAATTAATATACCAAATATGCAACAGTGCCTGACTTGCTGTTAGTCATCATCATCATCATCATCTTCTTCACTATTAGAGACATAACAATCTTGCCCTTATTTATCATCCTTGTTCTATTCAAATTATATGCAATGTCTTATTTCAGTAGGCAAGACTGTAACTGGTCCCATTTTTCAGATGAGGAAATTATGTTTCATGCTGGTTAGAGTTCAGAGCAATGATTCCGATTGTGGGGTGTAGAGGAGAGCCTTACGGACAGTGTCATCCTAATTCATGAAGTGTTCTGTCAGCCAGCTCTATCCCTGCCTGACTCTGAAACGTGTGTCCGGATCCCCAGGGCTGCTCTTCACTGCACGTTGGTGGTGTCCGCATTTGCTGGGCTGTGTTCTTGCTGTTAGGCAATGAAGGACACTTCAGCACTTCCTCATCTCCTTTGCCCTGGGGCTTCCAGAAAAAGAGAGAATTGGAATCACTGAGACTAGAGGTTCACACAGAGGTGGCCCACACATAGCATTATTTTGTTTCTCATAATTTTTCAAGTTTGAATTTGTGGTTAACATTTAAACATCAAAAAATAGCAAACAAAAAATTTAAAGTTCTAATGTCCTTGAAAGTGAGAATATCTGGTTATATTAGGCCCTCATTCCTGCGTGGCAAAAATTGCCTGGGATAGCCACTCTCCTCCCTTTAGATGCCAGACTGGCTAATTTTCCGCACTCCCCACCATGCCTCATCGAGTCTCGACGCTGAGACTGAGTGGCAGCTGCCGTCCATCGGCTCACACTTGGCTGCTTCATGTGTTTCTACTGCCTGCCTGCCGCACGCACTGGAGCTGTTTGCTCAGAGCCGATGATAGTTACCCCTTCCATTCAAAGCGCTTTCAGGCTTGTGGACCTCTGCTTCCTCTGAGGAAGTCCAGGCAGGGATTATTGCGCCCATCATCCAGATGGGAAAATCAAGGCCCGAAGCTGGACAACTTGCCCACAATCACACAGCAACTTTGGTGCCGACATGGGAGTAGTTTCATGGATGCTCAAGCTTTGGATTTGATTTGTAATTGACTATAAGAACATGGAAATATTTAATTTTTTCCCAGGGTCCTCTGGTCCCACATCTGTAAAAAGAGAAGGTTGGTTTAGATGAGTAGTTCCCAGGCTTCAAGGATTTCTAAAATCTCTAAAAAATTGGGATGCCCAAACACAAGGTTGTTGACTTTCATTTTGCCTGTAAAAATATTAAAAACAAAACCCCAGGGCTGGCCCAGTGGCCAAGTGGTTAAGTTCATGCGTTCTGCTTCAGTGGCCTAGGGTTTCACCAGTTCGGATCCTGGGTGCGGACATGGCACCGCTCGTTAGGTCACGCTGAGGTGGCATCCTGCATGCCACGACTCGAAGGACCTGCAACTAAGAATATACAACTATGTACGGGGCGGGGGAAGAAGATTGGCAACAGTTGTTAGCTCAGGTGCCAATCTTTAAAACAAACAAACAACAAAAACAAAACCCCAAACCAAGTACTGTCTACTACCACCACCATTTTATAAAAGAAGGGATATATAATGACTATAAGAGAAGAAAGAGCATAATCTCAGAATAAAAGATGGTCTTTCTCGGGAAAGCTGTCTATGCAAACATGCAAATATCATTAAGATTTTCCTTATTTTTTCATTTCACCATGGCAGACACAGGGAATCACTGGGTTGGGAGATCTTTAAGCTTATTTCCTGCATACTCATCCTAGATCTTCCTTTTTCCCACTGCTATAGTGAGAGCCAGTTCACCAGTGCAGTCCCAATACACATCAGAAGGCCAGACAGTGTCCTGGGTGGGTCATTTGGGCACATGCCCTCTGGCCTCCTTTCTGCTCCTGTTTCCAGAGCCTCTGGCCTCTATGAGAGGAAAAATAATCACTTGGTCCTTATGAAAAGATTGATCAAGAGTTGGGAGTTAATTCCTGGTGTAAGTGGAGCTTCCACCAAGTAGAACCATGCTAAGGGCTCTCTGTGTGGGTGACACAAAAGAATCTGGACACACAGGGCCTGCCTGACCTCAGAAAGCACCAACGCTGAGAAAACAGTCTTGGAGAATTGGAGAAAAATAAGCTATAAATGAGTAGGTGGGAGACAAGTGATTAAGTTCCAATTTTGCTACCAATATACTGTGCAGCCTTGGACAATCCACCTCCCCACTCTGTGCCTGAGTTTCCTTATCTATAAAGCAGAGGGATTGGATTGGATGATTTGAGTTCCCTCCTAGTTCTGACATGCTATGATTCAGTCTAATTCAATTCATAAAATCAAAACACAAATGGGGAAGGCCCTCACAGGTCACCTAGTAGATGTGCCCTTCCGTCTATTCAATTAAATGCAAAAGGAAACTACTCAGCCTTGGCTTCAAGGAACCCAGATGGCCCTTCCTCCCCTCAGAGCGGAGATTTGTTCTGAGAGAGGGGGGCCATGGGGCAGTGGAATTACTCTGTGTGGCTTCAGTGGGCGAGGAGAGGGGCTCACTGTTTCATTTGAGCCCAACTTTCCTTGGTTGCTGGGCTGCGAGCCTCTTACCACGGGGAGGACTCTCCGTTTCTACGGCAGGTATTTGTTAAGACTGCAATTCATCTTTCCTTTTATTTTCAACTTTTATGTTCCTTTTATTTTCCACCTCTGAGGGTTTACTTCCTTGCTGAAACTTTTTTTCTTTGGAACCTCTGAGAATGAGGTTGAAGGGATGGGTGGGCCTCACGGGTCCTTAGAATATGATGGCTGGAGGGATGCACAGGAACGATCCGCTCCGGACCCCATCTGCAGTGTGAGCCTCTGCAGGTACCTCCCTATCAAATGCTCATCCAGCCTTTTTCGACTACCTGAGGGAAGCACGCTATATTTTGGATAACACTGAGTGATGGTCTTTTTACTGAGCTGAAATCTCCTTCCTGTGATTTTTTACCAATTGTTTGTGGCTCTGTCCTCTGCAGCCACTCAGAAGAAATATATTTCCTTCTCAATTTTCAGGGCTGCCTTGCAGCCTTCCTCTCAGCTAGGCATTCCCGTCACCCGCAGCCGTTTCTCTTAGGATAGAATTTCCTAGACTTCTCGTCACTCCCTGGGTCCCACCCTGACTTACTCATTCAATTACTCATCTAACAAATATTTATCAAGTGTCTACCCTGCGCCAGACATTGCACTGGGTGCTGTCCCGGAGTGGTGAGCAAGATCTGTTCCTGGCTTCTGGAGAGTGGGGGGTAAAACATACATTGAGTAAATAATTCTGCAGTTAGGCTGAGAGGGGGTGAACTCCAGCTCCACCACTTACCATTTGGTGACATTGGGCAAGTTATTTGACCTTTCTGGTCCACAATTTCCACATCTGTTGAATGGGAGGAAGTAATAATAACTACTTCATTAGGGTTGTTATTAGGAGTTAATAAATGAGAAGTGCTTAGAATCAAGCTTGGCACATTGTAAACACTGAGAAAATGTTAGTATTGTTACCACATTCTACCACAATGGAGCGGAAGATGGTCAGGTGCATAGACTGAGGAATCAGAATTGTGGAAATCTTCACTAAGAAAGTAGCATTTAAGCTGAGGCTTGCAGGGTGAGCAGGAGTTGGCCAGGTGAAGAGGGAGAGGAGAGTGATCCAAGCAGAGGACAGAGCATGTGCAAAGGTCCTGAGGAGGGAAGGTGCTTGGCATGTGATAGGAGCTGAAAGCAAGCCAACATGGATGGAGCTTAGTTAGTGAAGGAGAGGGCAGAGGGAGATATGGGCTAGAGTGGTGACTGGGGCTGTGTGGTGCAGGACTTCACAGGTCATTTGAAGGCCTTGGGTCTTCTAAGAGCAATGGGCAGCCACTACAGGGCTTTAAGTGGTGGTAAAGCATGACGAAGATTTCCCTCTTAATATCACTCTGGCTGCTCGGTGGATTCTGAATCCATGGATTTCTTTGGAATCATCATCTCTTTTAATTTGTACCCTCTATTCTTATTAGTACCACCAAAGATCACATTTGCCCTTTAGGCAATCCTACAAAACCAGTGGCCCTTATCCAGGCTCTCATTCCATAAGGCCTTGCTTTCACTTACTGGTCTTCAAAATCCCTGAAGAATTATATGATAAAAGCTTAAAGTATTATCCCATACAGAAGACTGAAAATCTTTAGGCTGGAAATCTTTAGATTACAAGAGCGCAAACTCCAATAGTGTTGGTTCGGGCACCGCAACAGGTGGTGGGGGGATAGCTTTAGGCAGGGGGATGTTCAAATAGTCCTGAAATCCAAGGTGGTCTTAACCCTCTGCTCCCCAGGCACAGACACCTACGACTATGTGCCATTTGGGGATGCCCAGAGTAAAGTGAGGCCTTTGAACCAAGACTTGGGTGGAGAGCCAGTCCTTGGCTGAGGCACCATGCCCTCACGCCTTCCCAAGAAACTGAAGCCCTGCTCCGAGCGTTTCTTCTCTTTCATCAGTGGCACTAAAATAACAGGGCAAGAGTTGGGTGGATTGTGAGTGACCTGCTGACATGCGAGTGACAGATCAAATAATTTATTTTCTTCTAAATCCGGATTATGCTGCTGTAACTCCCAGGAACTATTTTTGGTGCCCAGCAGTCTTGTTCTAGTTGTGAGCATTTGTTGAGGTGTGCACGCATGCACACAGACACACTGCTCAAAGATAAACACACACTCTCACACATCCCCCCCACGGAAGCAGGTGCAAGCATGCGTATGTGAACAACCTTGATAACAATAGCACATCTAGGGCTCCAGCTCACAACGTCTCCACTTTACCTACAGACCCACACGTGCACTGATAACACACCCACAGGCCTGCTTTGGATTTGGAGAGGTTGGTAGGCATCCCTTGCTTTCTCTTGGGTCCTGGTTAACTGCCTGATGAGTGGTTAGGCTCTTGCTTCTCCAAGTGATGTTGGTGGACCGGCAGCACTGGCATCACCTGGGGGCTGTTAGAAACGCAGACTCTTGGGCCCCACCCCAGGCCTCCTCATCAGAATCTGCCTTTTAACAACTTCCCCAGGTGATTTGCACGCATGTTGAGTTTGAGAAGCCCTGGGATAAAGCATTTGCCTTCCTTGGCTAACTCGGCAGCGACTCCAACCAGAGCAGCTCTCCTTTATGTTTTACCTGAATGGCTTCCACAGCGGATTTGACTGGAATGAAGGGCTCCCCTGCTGGGGCAAGTGTGGAGACCACTACCCCACACCGTGCTGGCTCTCAGGCCTGGAGGATCTGCTCTCCTCTGGGAGCCGCCTCTGTGGCCGCATTTTTCCATCTAGGACCCTCTTATAAACTTTTCCCATTTCCTGGAACTTTCTCTCCCACCTGCCCTCCTTTGTCTGGCTAAATTCCATACAACTTTCAGATCGCTCAGCTTTAACTTTTTCCTCTTGCAGGCTCCCAGTTCACAGTGAATGCCTCTTTCCAAACACTGACCACACTTGAGATTATGCGCTTTTTATCTACCTTCTCCAAGAGATTGTAAACTCTATCAGGTGAGAAATCGCGTTTGTCTTATTACCTGTGTAGGCACAGGTGAATATGCATTGAAAGAATGAATGACATAGGGAGCTTACTCAAAGAGGAGTATGAGTAAACGTCATTCACTCATCCATAAAGAAAATATTTCCTGAGGAACTACTACCTTCCAGGCAGTGTTTTGAGTCTTGAGCACACACAGCCAGGCCTGGGTCCTGACTTCAGCTACTCATAGTCTAGCAGGTGGAGACAGACAGGTAAGGCCCTAGGGACAGGTGGGAGCCCAGATGGTTACCAGGAGATGCACAGGAAGAAGGGGTGATTGTCCTCATCCTTGAGATGACTTGTTAACATCTCAGCCAGGGCTTCGGCCTCCTCTGTTTCTCTCTGTTTGAGGGATTGTCTGTTCCAACGAGCTTTCTCAGAAGGAAACTTTGGCTTAGAGAACTTTCCGAATCTTGATTCTGAATTTTCCTTCATTTCCATGGGTGAATTTCTCAGGCACAGATAGTGATTTTTAAAAAGTAGATCTTTATGCTTTAAATTCTCTTTGAAACAAGGCTCCTCGATTTCATTTTGTTGGGTGTGGTTCTCTATCCTTCATTTCTCCCCAGAGGTCAGATCAAGAATAAACCCCAATATAAAGACAAAGCCAGGGCCTGCATGGGGACAACCTTGGAGAGATAAGGCAGTTCCTTCTTTCTTTCCTGTTCTCCTTCCTTCCATCCCTCCTTGCTCCCCTCTCCTTTCTTAGGTTCTCAGGATTCAGTATCCTCCGTCTCCACACATGGCTTGTCATCTGGTGGAGCAAACAGACAAATAAGCAATTTCCTCAAAGAGTGACTTACACTCTGATGGGAAGGGCAAGTTGCTCTGGGAGCACATAGCAGGAGCATGTGTCCTAGTCTAGAGACAGGAAAAGCTCCTGGAGGAAGTGACGTTTAATTTGAGAGCCGGAGATGAATAAGTGTCAGGGGAAGTGTCAAAGGTGGAGGTCAGTGGGGGGTAGTCAGAGTAGTGGAGACGTTCTAGGTAGGGTGCAGCATGTGCAAAGGCCCAGTAGGAAGAGGCAGCCCAGCATGTTGGAGCCAAGAGAAGAGCAGTAGTGGCTGAGACATAGGGAGCTTGGAGAGAAGAGGTTTGGGGATGGGAGAGAGAGGCAGTGTCCTCATTGTGCAGGACTCATAAGCCACTTGGATTTGTTTGGGCTTGGTCCTGGACAAATGGGGAGCTAATAAAGGGTTTTAAGCTGAGGAGTGGCATGATCAGACTTGCATATTGGTAAGATTGCTAGTGTGGAGAATGTGTTCACGGGTTAAGTCTGAAGGCAGGGCAGCTAGTCAGAGGCCTGTTGTAGTTGCTCAAGTAAAAGATAATGGTGTTCTGGACTGAGTAAAGTAGGATGTGTGCTCCAAGACTTAACAGTGCTAGAGGCCACGTTGACATTGGCCTCTTGGGGATCCCTTCTCTTGTGCCATGCCTGTGCGGAGTGCTTCACAATTTGACTTCATTCAACGATTTACAATCCTGCTGACAGTTTTTACCTCTACCTATCAAAGAGGACAAGGATCGATGCTTTGTGTTTCTCTGGGGGTCTGGCTACTACCAAAATAAGATGCTGTTTAGGAAAGAGCATTGAAAAATGTAAGCTGCATACATAAGGATGGTTATAACTGGGAAATGAATTAACGATTTCCTGTAATTCTGGGCCACCCTGGAGGAGGTCCCAACATGCACAAATTGAGAGTGAGTGTCATGGGGGGATTTCAGAGATCTCAGAGGGCCCTCTGCCCCAAACTGCTTTTCCTTACACCCTGCAGATATCCCAAATTCTACGAGTCCTTGGCTAAGACACAAATCTGCATGAAGCTCTGTTACTAAGTTAAGGAGTGATGAATGTATTCCTGTTGCAGACAGACAATGTTCATGGATGGCCTTGGGACTTCTTTCCTTCCCCAGCTTAAATTTCTCTGTCCAGAAATGCAAATTTTTGTGCATTTTCTTCTATTGATCTAACAGTCTTCATAAAACCTACAAGAGGTAGGTGGAGAGCTCTGGGGTTATTATTTCCATTTAATGGACAATGAAAAGGAGGAAGGCACTGGAAAGGAAGTGACTTGCCCAAGGTGAACAGCAGAACTAAGACTAGATCCTGGGGCCTTCCTCCTGCAGAGGGCTTCTCTCTGGTGCCAGGTGCAGGTCCATGTCCAGTCAGCTGTCCCAACCTGAGATTGGAGGTGGGAGGAGCAGAGGGCAGGAGAAAAGACAGGGGAATGAGGGTGTGGGTGTCCACCTGCCTGAAAGTTTGTGGTTGTCTGTTAGCTGCAATCCCTTTGAGGTGATTGACCCTCCTTCTCCCAACCTAGGGAATTTCCTGGGGGCTCATTCGTCCTATTTGTTTGTTGCTCTGCCAACAGGACCAGAAAGTCAAGAAGCATTTGCTATAGGCTTTTATTTTACTTATTTATTTTTCAGATGAGTGAGGAAGGGAAATGGATCAAGGGGGAAATGTCAGCCCAGAAGAGGGGAGACAGGGAACATCACTGATAAAATCGTAGCTGACCCTATTTTTAAAGGAGACCAGTAATAATGACATTAAAAATCTTTTGTGTCAGGAAAGTATGGCTCAGAAAATGCTTCCATCTCCATCATCTCACTTAGCCCCTTTCTAGTACTTTCCTAGTAGGTTTGTCGAAGGGATAAAATGAGATAATGGTACAAAGTATGCAGCAGAAGTGCCCAACTGTCAGGAGCAACTCGAGACCTCCTCTTGCTCTTCATCCCTTCATGGCACTGGGTGCAATTTTACTGATGACATTTGCAAGTTCTTGCATTTGTTGAGCATTTATATGATGCTGAACTCTTTACAGGCCATTTCATCTTCATGACAGTCCTCTAAGGAGGGAATACGACTCTTTCATAGATGAGAATGTGGAGCCCAGAGAAGTGAGCTTGTGGTTAAGTTAGCACAGCTAGTACATGGAAGAGCTGGATTTTGACTCCAGGCTGTCTCCAAGCTCCTTGCTACCGCTCAGCCTCCCCTAAGTAGCACCCTCCTTTCTCACCCTCAAATCTGTCTGGGTTTCCCCTACCCGTACCCTCTTCCCTGAAACAGTGGCTCTCAACCTTGGCTACCCATTGGAATCGCCAGGAGAGCTTTGAAAACACTGATTTCCAGGGGGCAGGCCTAGTGGCCAAGTAGTTAATGTTTGCGGGCTCTGCTTCGGCAGCCCAGGGTTTCTCCAGTCAAATCCTGGGCGCGGACATGGCACCGCTCATCAGGCCATGCTGAGGCAGCATCCCACATCCCACAACTAGAAGGACCCACAACTAAAAATACACAACCATGTACCAGGGGGCTTTGGGGAGAAAAAGGAAAAATAAAATCTTAGAAACAAAAACAACAACAAAAAACACTGTTTCCCCAGTCCCACCCCAGAGGCACTGATGTAATTGGCCTGGGGTGTGGCTTGGGCCTTGGGAATTTTTAAAAACTCCTTGGGTGATTCCCACGTGCAGCCAGAGTTGAGACCCAGAGCTGTAAAGTGTTCACAGCAGCATTTGCCTCCCTGACTTTTCACAGGATGACTAGGTTTTTGCTTAACTATGAGATTTTAGACTCAAATGCCTACAGGGATCAGGCAGGTAAAGTACAAACAATCTAGTTAATAGTTAAAAACAACAATGGTGATAGTGTGACAATAAAGGCAATTGGCCTTGACCTCCTATTGGGAGGACATTAGGGAGTGGTGGGGGCAGTAGTAAACTAAAGAGCCTTCATCCATCTAAGGAGGAAGTGCTCTACTCCAATCATTTGCTCCCATCTGGGCCCAGTGTGGCCAAGTGTTATTTTTCTCAAGAGAAGATGGAAGTCAGTATTGATTATGGGAAATCTCCCAATTTTTAAATGTTGACAATCCCTTTTAAAATATTAAAACACCATCTGGATTAAAGATGTTTAGGATTCAGATGTACCTTGGGGCCACCAGTTCATGTTCTCTGCCTTAATTTTGTTTTCTCTACAAACTGCTCAGAACCCTGGTTCTTAGGGTTATTTATCTGACCACAAATGACCTTGTTTTGTTAATTTATATTAAATAACTTAACATTTTAAAATTGATAAATGTAATACATGTATTCATTATAGAAAATGCAAAACATGCACATAAAGGACAAATAAAAATTATGTGTATTCTTTCCACCCAGAAATGAACATGTTGTATATACTTTGTCTATTTTTCTGTCACATACAGCTCTTTATTTATGGAGTATATTAAAAATACAGATTCCTGGGTCTGCTCTTGGGCTGATTCAGTGGGCCTGGGTGAGGCCTGGGAATCTGAATGTATAACATGTTTTGAGATGATTATGATGTACAATCGGAATTGCAATGCTCTTCAAAAAATGAGCTTTGAAAACTTAAGCTATAATAAAACTTTTCTTATGACATTTAGTATTCTATTTAATTAATGCTTGTATAATATTTCATCCTTGAATATATCACGTTATTCTTTACCATTGGACATTGACAATGTAAACAATGTTTTACACAACGAATAATTGTGAAATGAACATCTCTCTAAATAGCAGCACCTACCTTGTCCCCCATCTGCCTTATGTGAACATCTCTCTAAATAAATTGTCTTGTATATTCCTTTCATTAGGATAAATTCTTACAAGTAGAATCATTGGTCAAAGAATATATTTTCAGGCTTCTGATATAAATGATCAAATTGCCTTCTAAACAGGACTTTAAAAAAATTAAACAGTTTAGATGTTTGTCTTCTGTATAGAGCATGAGTTTCTCTACACCTCTGTTAAAACTGGGAATTATCATTTAAGAGATCAATTTTCTAGAAACACGTACAGTCATGTGTCGCTTAATGGCAGGGACACATTCTGAGAAATGCCTCATTAGGCACTTTCTGCGTTGTGCAAAAATCATAGCGTGCACTTACACAAACCTAGATGGTATAGCCTACTATGCACCTAGGCTGTACAGTACAATCTTATGGGACCACCATTGTATATGTGGTCCATTGTTGACTGAAATGTCATTGTATGGCACATGACTGTATATCTTATTTTTGCTTGAATTTGCTTGTTGCATGCTGGAGAGGTTGAACATTTTTTTCAGGTTTTTTTTTTTTGCCATTTATATCTCTGCTAAGGATTGTTCATTTCTTACTCTTGTTTATACTAAGGGTATTATGTCTTTTTCTGTCATTTATGTTGAAATCACTTATTCCGATTTTTAAATTTGTCTTTTAATATTTTAAAGATGTATTTCATACTGAAATTCTAATTCAGTACAGTAAAATCCATAGTTTTTTTTCTTTATGTAGATGGTTTTTCCTCTATGTAGATGTTGTTTTCTTTATGTGTATGAGGGTTTATACAATCTCAAGTTAAAAAAACTCACGTTTTCTTCTACTTAAGAATTATATTTTAAATTTCATTCTTAAACCCATTGCAAATTATTTTTGCCATACAATATGCAAGATGCAGTTCAAATGTTTATTTCAGTTTCTTCCTTCACTATTGGAATAGTCAAGTTTTTTTTTATGTCTTTTTAAGTGAATTTTATTGATTTATCTTTTCCTAGAAAATAATCTATTTCAATGAGATTCTTAAAATTTATTAGTCTGAGTGATACAATGTTCTTTATAGTGAAAAAAATCTTTCTCATTTCTAATATTTTGCATTTCCTTTAGCTTTTTTCTCAAATTTTCTAGAAGTATTTTTTTAAAATTTAGTGGTCCCTTGGATAATGTATCAATCAATTAAATTCATTAATTTTTCCTTTCAGATTTATTATTTTTGCTTATCTTAGTTTATTCTTTTTCTAACATCTTGTCTTCAATACTTAATCCATTTATTTCCACTTTTTCTTGTCAAATAACAACACATATGAAGTTATCAATTTTAATACATATACAACTTTGGCTATGTCTCATATATTTCAATATGTAGAAATTTCAAATTTCATTACTCTTGAAATAACTTGTAATAATGATTTTGATTTTTACTTTCACTCAGCAGTTATTTAGGAGAGTGTTAATAATTTCTGAGAAGTTGGTATTTTAAAAACTTAAAACTCTAATTTCCAGTTTCATTGCCTTATGATCTGAAATGTGATCTATACATTTATTTTTCAGCTTATTGAGGTATTTATTGTGGCTTAGTAAAAGGTCAATTTTTTGACTCTTTCTTAAGTGCTAGAAGGAATCTGTGTTCTCTTATTGTAGGGTACCGAGTTTGTTAGATCAACATAATTAATTTATATTATTCACATCCTTCTTGTTTTAATTTTTATTCACTTTTCCAGGCAAAGATTTAGGTGTATTTAATTATCTCACTATTATTAATTTTCTCCTTTATATCTATATAATGTAATTTATTTCAAAGAAGTTTCTTGGTGCATGAAAATCTAATGTTTTCCGTTATGCATTTCATCATTTATAACATGATTTGTTTTAGCTTCTTTAAGGCTTCTTTTTTTTTCAATTATTTTATTGAGGTCATATTGGTTTACAACATTGTGTAATTTCAGGTGTACATTTTTATATACCAGTTTCTCTATAGACTGCATCGTGCTTACCACCAATAGTCTAATTTTTATCCATCACCATATATAGTGACCTTTTACCCCTTTTGCCCACCCCTCCACCCTCTTCCCCTTGGTAACCACTGGTCTGTTCTTTTTATCCATGTGTTTATCTTCTATATATGAATGAAATCATATGGTATTTGTCTTTCTCTGTCTGGCTTACTTCGCTTAACATAATACCCTCAAGTTCCGTGCATGTTTTTGCAAATGGGATGATTTTGTCTTTTTTCATAGCTAAGTAGTATTTCATTGTATATATACACCATATATTCTTTATCCATTCATAAGTTGATAGGCACTTGGGTTGCTTCCAAGTCTTGGCTATTGTGAATAATGCTGCAATGAACATACAGGTACACAAATCTCTTTGAATTGTTGATTTCATGTTCTGTGCATAAATACCCAGTAGTGGGATAGCTGGATCGTGTGGTATTTCTGTTTCTAACTTTTTGAGGAATCTCCATACTGTTTTCCATAGTGGCTGCACCAGTTTGCATTCCCACCAGCAGTGAATGAGGGTTCCCTTTTCTCCATATCCTCTCTAACATTTGCTGTTTTTGTCTTGGTAATTATGGCCATTCTGACAGGTGTAAGGTGATATCTCATTGTAGTTTTGATTTGCATTTCCCTGATGGCTAGTGATGTTGAATATCTTTTCATCTGCCTGTTGGCCGCCTGTATATCTTCTTTGGAAAAACCTCTGTTCATATCCTCTGCACATTTTTTGATCAGATTGATTGTTTTTTTTTGTTGCGTTGTATGAGGAGTTTATATATTTTGGAAATTAACCACTTATCTCATACATTATTTGTAAATATTTTCTCCCAGTTGGTGGGTTGTCTTTTTGTTTTGTTCATGGTTTCCTTTGCCTGGCAGAAGATTTTTAGTCTGATGTAGTCCCATTTGTTTACTTTTTCTTTTGTTTCCCTTGCCTGAGTAGACATAGTATTCGAGAAGATGCTGCCAAGACCAATGTCAAAGACTTCTAGAAGTTTCATGGTTTCAGGTTTTACATTTGAGTCTTTAACCCATTTTGAGTTGATTTTTGTGTATGCTGTAAGATAAATGGTCTACTTTCCTTCTTTTGCATGTGACTGTCCAGTTTTCTCAACACCATTTGTTGAAGAAACTTTCCTCTCTCCATTGTATGGTTTTGGCTCCTTTGTCGATGATTAGTTGTCCATAGATGTGTCATTTTATTTCTGGGCTTTCAGTTCTGTTCCATCGACGTGTGTGTCTGTTTTCGTGCCAGGACCGTGCTGTTTTGGTTGCTATAGCTTTGTAGTGTATTTTGAAGTCAGGGAGTGTGATATCTCCAGCTTTGTTCTTTTTCCTCAGGATTGCTTTGCCTGTTTGTATTTATTTCTGAATGTCCATAATATAGTCTTCTTTTATTTTATGTTATTTTCTACTTTCTTGTTGTTTTCTTATTTTCTGTGTTTTATGGAGTATATGTTGTTATTTTTTTCCTGGTGTTTTTGAATAGTTATATTCTACTTGTGATTACTTTAAATGTTTTTGAGAGCAATATCTAATGTATGTTTATCTAATTTTCAGTCAAGAGCAAAATCGTATTTACTTTAAAACATTTAGTATACTTTTAGTAAACCTCTGATCTCTCACAGGCACACCTCACTCTCTGTTCATGTAATCTTGGGATTTAGATCTAGATTATTTATGCTACATTAGTAATTTTTATATTCTATTTCAGTAATAATTTTTCACATTACTTTATCTAGAGTTATAATTATTGAGAATCATATCTTGTTACCTGATTTTAGTCCTTACCATCCATCTTTGTGTACCCTCAATTATCTATTTCTGAAGTTTTCCTTTTCTTTTTCCCCTCATTTCTTTTCTCTTTGGGGTATACTTTTAAATAATTTTTTAAAAGAAGAGAATACAGATAACATGATTTTCGGAGCCCTTGCCTACCTAGTACAAATGGGCTGAGTATGATTCTTGGGCTATAACTCATTCAGAGCAGAAATACGGGAAATGCTTGATTTTTGTTTCCTTATAGGAATTCCATTTTTCCTCCTTTTTAAAATCACTGCCTGCATATAGCATTACTCTCTTTAGTCATATAACTTCTCAAAAGATCACATTCTTTTTTTTTTTCGCATATGAGGGTGGCTTTGAATTGAGTTGATCTGGAAACCAGTGGATCTTTTCAATCTATGAGTTCACGAGCCTTTTCCATCTGAGCACATTTAATTTTTATTTCATCTTTGGCATTGCTTCTCTTTCTTTTGTTCTAATACCATTTTCAGAAATGCTAACTACATATTAGCTTTTTATTTTTCTTTCAATTTTCTCATGGTTTTTATCTTTTTCCTTTCTCTCTGCAGTCTGGGAGACTGCATATTACTGTTGTGATTTTCTGCTTTGCCAATTCAGTTTATTTACTGCCTCTCCTGTGTACTTTGATTTTGTGATTACATTTTTAGTTTTTGTTATATCTTTAAAAAAATCTCACCCATTTTTATTTCATTCTATCCTTTTATCTTATCAGGTCATATTGTCTTTATGTTTTCATATTGGCCATCTCTGCTAACGGCTTCCCATTTATCTCATGGATGCCAGATCTGTGTGCTCTCTGTTGAGAACACAAAACAGTTTTCTGAAATTTTTTTCTGTATCTTGTAGTAGATTATTTCCAGGGTCTTTAGGATAATCTTCCTTCTGCCCTTATTCTGCATTGCCTTTTTTTTTCTAGAGCCTATAACTTTTTTTCACACTAGTTATCCTTCTGAGTATCTCAAAACCATCAGTTTGTCGATATTGAAGGGTATCGCCTTCCCTGGCTCTCGTCCAAGTGTATTTGTGCGGTGAGGGGTCAGCTTTACCGCCAGAGGACAACGTGACGTGAATAGCTCACCGTGTGATTTCTAGTTTCTTAAACATTCATCTATGACAGTGGTTCTCAACTGAGGGTGATTTTGTTCCCCAAGGGACATTTGACAACGTCTGGAGACATTTTCGGTTGTTACAAATTGGGAAGAGGTGTGTGCGCTACTGCTGTCTGGTGGATGGAGGCCAAGGGTACTGCTGAATCCCCTACAATGCAGGAGATGCTCTCAACAAAACGGAATTACAGGGCCCCGAGTGTTACTAGCGCCAAAATTGAGAAACTGATCTATGACACTGTTCTCCTAAGGTGGCATTTCATCCTAGTCCCTCTACTTTTCTTTCTGATGCTTTGAATCAATGGAACACAGGTTAAATCCAATTTTCAGCATATTTTGCTATCAGAAATCCTTTTTTTTCTTTTCCAGATTGAATTACTTTATATGTAAGAATGACATGTTCCAGGATGCAGTTGACCATTGCCAGTGCTCCCTGCCTCATGCCGGCAGAGTCACAATCTCTCAAAGGACGTAAGATTAGGGTGTTAGGAGTAGGAGAACGGGTGGATCAGAAAGGGGTTTGTTCGTTCCGTCAGTCATTTGGCAGATACTGAATTCCTGTGCACCACGTACCAAACACTGCTCTGGCCTCCTCCAAAGGCAGCGTCCATGTCACCGTGAGATGGCTGCTCGGTGACCCGCCTGAGATATTTTTCAGGGTTTCATGAGATGAAACCTGAGTATTTTGAGGCAAGGTTTTGGTAAATTTTTCTCCAGCAACATCAGCTGCCTCACAATTAGTAAACGTTGCTACCAGATTCTTTTTTCTTTTTCATTATGAATTTTTGCGTGTTTTCATCTGTCTTCTGGGTATTTTATTGGAAGGCCGACAAAGCCTGCATCAGGGGCTAAAAAGCAGATGCATTTTAGAGTTTTGTTTGATTATTAATAAGTACATATCAAGTCTCCCCTACCAAACTTTTAGCTCGGTGAAAGAAGGAACTCCACTTTAGTTGTCTTTGTAACCCTCACGGGACCCTGTATGTGGCGATGTTTGGCAACTACTTGTTCAATGATTAGATCTATCTGCATCATAACATAAGGACCAGAGATATGCGGCCCCCTCTCTTTGGCATTTACAGTGTGGCTGAAGTGAGGGCTGGTGGTTTGGCTTAGAGATGGGGTTTGCGGAAATTCTGGGCAGTGTCGCCTGGACCTCTAATGTGGACATTCTGACAGGTGTCTCCGCAGCACATTTTAAGCTGCTTTCTCCAACATCATCTGCAGAAAAGCCCGTATGAGGGCCAGCAGCAGCTTGCAGTTAGAGCTGCTTCCTTTTTGTAGTTTATTGGATAGAAATATATTAACTCCAGGACCATCTGGCCAATAAGAAAAAGCCAAGGCAGGCCCCACAAATATGAGGATAGATCATCTTTTGATAGCCACAGAGTAACCTGTTTCTTTCCCTCTTCGCTGTGTGTAGGACTCCCTCTCTTTCTGGGTGAGCTCTGCGGCAATCGTACCAATGGCACGGACATCTGGAGCCCCTCAGGGATGCATGGCAGGGAGACATTATCTAGTTCAACGGGCTAGACAATCTTTAGGGCATGTCTGCAAAGCGCTCGGGCACAGAAGCTGAGGAAAGACAGTGGGGAGGGGGAAGGGCAGATAAACATCCCTCACCCAGAAGAAGAGCAGAATGCACACCTGTTTATTCCAAACACCACTTTCCTGTGCCTTTCCTCTAAGAGAACCTGCTTTAGGGCCTGTGAGTCCCCTCCCTGGGCCATAATTTCTGTTTCTAAGGACCTGGCCTAGTGGCTGTGATCTTCGACTTGGATTTAGAAATCCTTGTTCTAATCCTGACTGCCATGTATCAGCTGTGTGACCTTGGGTAAGCTGCTTTCCCTCTCTGGGTCTCCGTTGCTTCATGTATAAGTAAGAAGATTGGATAGAGAATCTGGAAAATTCTGCTTCTGTGACATGGAGAGACATTTTCTATCACTGTCTAGAAATGAGTTTTTGGTCAGCAACTTGGCAGGGCTGTTGAGAGCTTTGTCATACTGGTAAGTAGATGCAGGCAGAGGGTCACACCAGCTGTGGGCTCCATGTATGAGAGGGAAGGTGCTTCTCTTGCCTTCTGTCTGTCTTTTCAATCCCCTTCCTTCCTTCCTTCTACCCCTAGCACCTTGGACACGTGACTGACTCCACCCACCGCCTCCTCAGCACCGCCCTGCAAGTCACTGAAAGTCCTAAGTATGCCTCCGTCCCAAGGCTGTCCCTTTGATTTTTAAGGACCAGTGTCATCCTCACATGCTGGGGTGTCTGGGGCAGTCACCATGATAAAGATAATGCTACAAGGACGGCACCATTATATATTTGGCCATTATGTGAATGACCATCATTTATTGAGCACTTACTGTATGTCGGGAATGGTACCAAGGGCTTTACTCAAATAATACTACTAATAATAGCTAATACTTATTTATGTTTGTGTTGTGCCAGCGCTAGGTACTGCCGTAAATACTTCGCATATATATTAAATCACTGAATCCTCATAACTATCAATTGCAGTAGGTTCTGTTATTAGCATTGGATAGATGACAAAACTGAAGCACAGCGAGGTTAAGTGACTTTCCCAAGGTCACACAGCTAGTAAACAGTAGAACTTGGCTTAAACCCACATAATCTGACTACAGAGCCCATGCTTTTAACCACTACATTATGCAGGCTCCATTGTCTTTTTTAGTTGCCCCAACCCTGTGAAGCATTTAAAATTTAACTGTCTTAGTCTTACAGAGGAGCAAGCTGAGCCTTAGGTGAGCAGGTAGCTTGCTTTAGGTCACACAGTTAGAGCTAGGATTTAAATTCAGGTACGAGTCACTTTAAGCCGGGGTTTCTAATCCCTGTATCTTGTCAACAAATTCTTGTCTGAGGAAACAGGCCGATGAGATAGCTCTGTCTGATCTTATCACACCCACTGGTCAGAAGAGGGAACTGAGGCTCAGAGAAGTGAAGTATCTTGCTCAAGGTCACACAGGCCTTTATACTTCCTTCTCCAGTCCCTAGTCATTCACTCATATCTCATCCTCTCCCCCCAAAACAACCACCTTCCCTTCCACGTGGCGAGATGAGGCTAGCCATGGAAATATTGGTGGCCGAGCAAACACAGTGACTGACATTCTTGTATGAGATGCCTGTTATGAAAGCATCTTTGACGAAGGGAGTGGAGGACAACAGGACAACATCAAGTCCCTGGGAGGGAGGAGACGGCGTGATGGATGGCCGCGAGTTTGCGCAGAAGGCGGAGGCTGAGCTGGTTGACGTCAAACCTGCAGCTGCACAATCTTAACTGGGAACTGGCTTCATTGAACGCACACCTTTTCTGCACTGAATCAATTTTCTCTCTGTAAATTTGGGTTTCCTGCAGCACAGATACATTTCCAACCCAGCCTCCTAGCCAAGAGTCCGGTTCCCATCTAGAGAAGGGGGAGGGGGTTGGATCTCTCCCCATCTCGCCGAGGGCTGTGGAGCAGCCCTGTCTCAATGCAGAGAGCCGCGCACGTGCGCCAGAGGGGACGCTGGGGTTGGGTGGCTGCGAGAATACTGCAGATGGAGGTTGCTGGGCTGCAGTTGGGGCCGAGTGGAGAGCTGAGTCCCCTCAACCTCCATCTGCTGCCCCCCGTCGCCTTCCCCCGCCTTGCCTGGCAGCCTGTAGCCCTTAGTCCAGGCAGAAAAGAGTGCTCCGCAGTGCTGCTCCCAGCGATGCGTGGACTGGGAGAAGGCGAGAGGACCAACGCAATGCGGAGTCGGCTGTGGCAGCCCTCTGGGCTCTGATGCTGGGGGCGGAGGAAGGCAGAACAGAGAGGGTGGGTGACCTTTCAGGAGCTGGACAACTGGTCAGCAAGAGCAGTCATTCAACCCATTTTCCTTTATGGGGTAGGAGGCAGGTGGGGGTGGACAGAGCATTATTCCCATGGATCTAGGATCATGCAGAATGAGGCAGAGGTCAGGGATCAGGCAAGGACTGAGGATGTCAGAAATAGGCGGCCTCCATGCCTTGGGTTATTAGGGCATTTTCCAGTCACCATAGAGACCCTGAGGTATTTCGGACTGAAGGTGGGGGGAGGAGGACACGATCCTTTATGTTTGGCAGCTGGGAAAATAAAATAAGTGCCTATGAACTAAATTTGGGGTCACGAGAATGGGGTTTGCCTTCCTGCCTCTGCGCTAATTTGCTCTATGACCTGTGCGAATCACGTCACACCCCTGGGGCATCTGTGATGGGCATGCTAGCCCTTCTGCTCCCCTGGCAGGACTGACACAAGGATCAAGCAAAGCGCATCATAAACAGAGATTTTCCATAACATCAGGAACGTGCCAAATCCCACACCTTGCTCTCTGTGGAGAGCTGTGACGTGACTAATAGAAAGGGCTGGAGTCAGAGAAATTTCACATCTCCCCGACTGGGGATTCATCTGTGCCCCTCATGAGGCATTGCCTGGGAGGTAACGACAGAGCCAGAATGTCCAGGTCACACTTTGTGACGGGCAGTAACCAGAATCTCAACCTCCAGTTCTGGTGGTGGGGCTGTACCCACTAGATAACATGGCCGTGCTAAGCTCTTGAATAACCGTGAGGTTTTCTACACCAGGACAGAATTTCCCTTGCTGCCCCTGGCACGATCAACTCTTTCTCCTGGACAGCACTCTGAGCAAGGGACTGCTTCTCAGTGACACTTGATGCTGATCCACGGTTGATAAATATGATTGACCAGAAAATGCACAATAGACCCAGGGAAGAGTGGAGCTGGAGGAGACTTACGGGTCAGCTGGCCCACCTCTCTCATTTTATTGTAACACTGGCTTCTGGTTACTCATCACTTATTATGTGCATGTGCTGCTTGTGTTCCTTCCAGGGATGGAACTTCCATGTAATTCTGTGAAGTCGGGACCTTTACTCTGTCCTCTACGGATGAGGAATTTGAGTCATAAAGAGCTTAAGGAAGGCCTGAGGTCACATGGCTAGAAGTGGAGGGGCCAGAATTTGAGTCCAGGTAGGGGAAGCTGTTGACCAAAGATACCCAGCCAGGGGCAGAGCTCGGCCAGAAGGGCGGAATTTCAGAGGTGGGAAGAAATTTAGGGTGCCTCAGCACTAATCTCCTTGTGCAGATGAAGATATTGAGATGTGGAGAGGGTAAGCCTGCCCCAGGGTTCCCACTGAGTCACTGGCAGAACTGGGACGAGAACTCAGGTCTCCTGACTATCCGACAATGCCCTTTCTTTTACTTACAATCCCCAAGTCAGGGTGAGACCAGATTCAGTGACTTCACTACTCATTCACCTTTCTAAGAAACTGGAGAGGAAAAGAGAACTGACAATGTCTATTCTCTAAGGACCCAAATGAGACAGCTTACAAAGGTGACTTTTACAAACCAGTGAGTCTTTGAGCTCATAATGTGAGCAGAAACCCACAACCCACACTACCAATGTGGAATTGCATGTGAGACGCATCTTACCCAGAAACGTGCCTAGCCAAAACCAAACAACCAAAACAATAACACAACAACAGAGGCATGCACGAGAAAACAGCCACTGAAATAGTAAAGGCAATTCTACCTGCCATTGCCTCTTGTAATGGAATGCTCCAGGGTAAACGTGAGATGGGAGATGGGAAAGACGTGGATTCACTTGGCCTCGATTTCTGCAGTTTTTCTTAGTGTCAACATTTTGCCACACTGGGTGATACGCCAGTGTTTAAAGGTTTGAATTTTTACGTATAGCGTGGCTGCTGTATATACATATTGTCATCCAGGGTTGATACAAAAGATCACGTTCACTATGTTCTACTTAGGAGAGATTTTGGGGTTTTCAAAGATGATGCTGATTAGGCATTATTTTCGCTCTTTACTTTGACTTCAGAAGTTAACTCCATCTGTGAGCATCCTTGAAAGGCTTTCTCTGCCGCTCAGAGGGCTCCTAGGCTAGACTGCCGTGGTGTCTGATGTTCTATCATTACTCATTTGTTTAAGGCAATGAAGACTCATGTGAAGAAGAACCTCAGGAAATCGTTAATACTTTCGATGGCCTGATTTTCAAAAGAACTTGAAGCCTGAGGGCATGGGATATGGTACAGAGATACTTTGATGATGGCGGATGAGTGAAGAAAGGAATGAGGAATATGGACGACTAGATTAAGGAGAGCAATCTAAAAGAGGAGATGTGAGGATGCAGAGCCAATATCCTCCGTCTCCTGCTTTCCCTTAGGGCAGACCCACCAATGCCCCCTCCCCCAAATACTTCTGTTTATTTGTTTTTCCTTCTGTCCTTAAAATTAGCACCTGATATTTGAATCCAACATCTTTCTGCCATTCCTCTGCTTTGGGAACTCCCTGTTGCGGGCAATGCTTCTTAATATTCGTTATCTACTCCCTTGAGTAGGTAAGGAAAACTGTGGACTCTCTTCTGGGAAGTATGTACATGCCTCTGAAGTTTTACCTAGAAATCCGGAGGGTCCTCTGGCCCTAAGGTTAGAAGCCTCTAGTTCATCTAGTGGAATGCATAATGAATGTGGAGTTAGGGGGATAGGTCCTAGTTCCAGTTTTTACCAGTTACGCTATGTGTTTTTGGGGAAGTCTCTTTTCTGAGCATGACATTTTAAATTTATAGAATCAAATGGATGACCCAAGATGATGTGGACAGGAATGTTCAAACTCCAAACTTCAGAGAAGCTCTGAGAGAAGGAATTGGGGTAGGAGGGGGCTGCTGGTGGGGCTTCTCACTCTCCATTCTTGAATCTGAGCAACCCCGGACCACTGGAGTTCCGTCTGGTTACCACTGGAAGTCTGAAGGGCCCAGTGTTGTCTGGCTGGTCCTCTTAGCTCTTTATGGAGTGGGAGGGGTAGATGGCTTCCCTTTGGGTAAGTGGCTCTCAGTGCCCCTACATGCTTGAATATTCATGCGCTTTCTTCTGCCCACTCCATTGTTCAGTCTTCCCAGCTGGCTTATCTCCTGGATCTGAGCCCCCAGCTCCTTTAGGAGAAGGTCAGGCTCTATTACTGCGGAGTGGAACAGCTCGGTTTTGTTTAACTCCTTGAGAAGAATGGTACCCAGGCTGAAGAGGCGGGAGGCAGGGAGACGCTGGGGGAGGGCTGCTCCAGCTCAGCTGTGGCCCTTTTGAGAGGTGAAAGGAAGATTTATGATGCCATTTGTCAACTGAAAGATGGATGGAGGTGCCCAGAAGGTGAACGCCGTGTACGAAGTAGGAGGTTATGGTTATAAATGGGGCCCCTGGAGATGTCGCTGTTGGTGGTAGGGATCACCTCTCTTAACAGAGATGGTTCCCAAGCCCTGTCCTTTCTCTCTCTCCCTAATGGGCATTCTTTGTTCCTCTGCTGAGTCTGTCACTCTGTTTTGAGCATAGCCAACTACTGATTGATTATGTTCACGAAGGGGAGTGTCATCATGCTGAGAAGAAATCTTTCATGTTAGTGTCCTGGAAAACTGAAACAATGGGAAATGCAAAAGCAGTTTATTTTTCGCTTCAGAATTCTCGTGCTTTGCTTGAACTATTGGGAACAGCCTATATGCATATGATCCCCTTTATTTTATGTCTGCCTTTGATCTCCCCTCATTTAACACCATCGACCCAGGAGCTACAGGACAGAGAGGAGCTGGAAATGCTCTCAAAGAATGCCCCTAGAATGCTGATGGGACACCACTCCTGGGAAACGGTCTTTGAAAACAAGAACTCCAGGATCAGATACTTTTGGGAACCACTCTATACACATCATGGCCTTACAGAGTTAAAGTGCTCACTGGTATATGAAAGGTTAGGAAAGTCCTGTAGTAAAGAGTACAGTTTTAGTTTAGAGTTTCCCATCCTTTTGATCACAGAACCCCTGTTTTTACCTAACACTTACTAATGCCCTGCAGACTCAGTGTCATTCAGAGCTTACTTTGGGAAGCCTTGATGTTAATAAGGGGGATGACAATAACTAATGTCCAAGTCAACCCAGTCCTCCAAATTGAGTGCAGATTAGATGTTTTTCAGCCCAGTATTGGTGTAGACGTGATGCAAGACTTTTGCAATCTTTCCACAGCTCGGTTTTTAATAATCCCAATATGTAGAGTTTATCCTGTTTAAAATAGGCCCTTACTGAAGTGAGGTTATAAATATGTCTGTTGTGGTAACACTTTTGTTTAAAACCTCTTTATTGAGATATAATCTCTTATAAGAGATGTATCTCTTTATTGAGATATTATTATAATAAATTGAACACTCTTAAAGTGTACAATTTAATACATTTTGGCATAGGTACACATCTATAAAACCATCGCTGCAGCCAAGTTGATGAACACCTCTGTTGCCCCGAAAGTTTCCTCATGCCCCTTTTTAATCTCTTCTTCCTGCTCCACCCATTCTTGTGCTGCCTTCCCCTTTGCCCACCCTGAGGCACCCACTGATCCTTTCTTTCATTATGGATTAGTTTGCATTTTCTAGAGTTTTATGTAAAGTATGTACTTTTTTGCCTGGTTTCTTTCAGTATGATTATTTTGAGATTCATCCATTTTGGCAGATGCCTCAATAAGGCATTTATTCTTGTTGCTGAATATATTCCATTACATAGAATTGGTTTATTCAACCACCTGTTGATGGACATTTGGCTCATTTCCAGTAGTTAGCTGTCATATATAAAACCGCCATGAACATTTGTATACCAGTCTTTGTATGGACATAGTCTTTTATTTCTGGGACACGTCTCACTTGGTCATGATGTGTTATCCTTTTTATATATTATCGGACTAGATTTGCTAAAATGTTAAGAATTTTTGCATACATGTTCATGAGGGGTATTGGTAGTTTTCCTCCCTGCTATGTCTCTCTCTGGTTTTCTGTTAGAGTAATGCTGGCCTCATAAAATGAAATAGAAAGTATTCCCTCCTCTCCAGTTTTCTGAAAGAGTTTGTGTAGAATTGGTATTATTATCTTTTTTAAATGTTGGTAGAATTTACCATTGAAGTCATCTGGGCCTGGAGATTTCTTTGTGGGAAGGTTTTAACTATAAATTCAATTTATTTCACAGATACATGGCACCTTAGGTTATCTATTTCTTCTTGAATAAACTTTGATTGTTTGTATCTTTCAAAGAATATGCCTATTTGATCTAAATGATAAAGTTTATTGTCATAAAACTATTGCATCATTCCTCTATTTTCCTTTTAATGAATTTATAATGATATCCCTTCTCATTCATGATTTTGATAATTTGTGATTTTCTTCTCTTCCTGTTGATCAGTCTAGCCAGAGATTTATCAATTTTATTGATCTTTTTGAAGAACCAGCTTCTGGCTTTTTTGATCTTCTCTATTGTTTTCCTGTTTCCTCTGTCATTGATTTCTGCTCTTGTCTTTATTTCTTTTCTAGTTTCTACAGTGGAAACTGACATAATTGGTTTTCTCCTTTTCTAGTATAGATACTTCATGCTATGCATTTCCCTCTAAGTATTGATTTAGTGGCATCTTATACATTTTTGATTTATTGCATTTTCAATCTTTTTCAGTTCAAATATTCATGGCAACTTATATGTAATAACTAATTAACATTTTGACTTCTTCTTTGACCCATGAGTTAATTAAAAGCATATTAATTACTTTCCAGATCTTAAGGCATTTTTCATATGTATTTCTGTTATTGTTTTCCAATTCAATTCCACTGTGATCAGAACATGTACCTTATATGACTTGAATCCTTTAAAATTTATCATGACTTGTTTTATGGCCCAGCACATGCTCTGTCTTGAAAAATGTTCTATGTTCTCTTGAATAGAACATGTATTCTGCTGTTTTGAAGTGGAATGTTCTGTAAATGTCGATTAGGTTAAGTTATTTGACAGTTTTGCTCAAGTCTTCCATATCCTTACTGGTTTTTGGTCTACTTATTCTATCAATTACCAGGTAATTTCAATAAGGGTACTGAAATCTCTAACTGTAATTGTGTGTTTATCTATTTCTCCATTCAGTCTATCAGTTTTTGCTTCATGCATTTTGATGCTCTGTTACTAAGTGTATAAACATTTAGGATTGTTGTGTTCTCTTAATGAATCTACTCCTTTATCATTTTGAAGTGACTTTCTTTATCCCTGGTAATTTTCTTTGCTCTGGAATATGTTTTGTTGGATATTAGTGACTACTCCAGGTTTCTTTTGCTTCATATTAGTATGATATATCTTTATTCATCCTTTTACTTTTAACACATATATGTCTTTATATTTAAAAAGATTTCTTGTAGGCAGTATATAGTCAGGTCTTGCTTTTTTATGCAATCTGACAATCACTGCCTTTTAATTGGGGATTTAGACTGTTTTCACTTAATATGATTATTGATATGGTTAAGTTTAAATCTATTTTCTTACTATTTGTTTTTTGATTTGTCCCATCTGTTATTTATTCTTCTTTCCCTATTTTTTTCTGCCTTCTTTTTGGTTAATTATTTTTTTTATCATATCTTTGTTGGTTTATAAGCCATAACTCTTTGTTTTGTTGTTTTAGAGGTTGCTTTAGGGCTTTTAATATATATATATCTTTAACGTAGCACAGTCTATCTTCAGGTGAGATTATGTTACTTCGCATATAGTGTAAGAACCTTACAATAATATACTTCCATTTCGTCCCCCCCCAGCCTTTGTGCTAATTTTGTCACATATTTTACTTTTCTTTGTTATACGTTCCACAATTATTTTTATTTGAAAAGTCAGTTTTCTTTTAAAGAGATTTAAATAATAAGAAAAATATCTCTTATATTTATCCATATATAAATATATATAAGATACATTTATATCTTATACATAATTGCCATTTCCACTGCTCTTTATTCTTTTGTGTTAATCCATTTTTACATTTTGCTGTTACCGTCCTTATGCATGAAGGACTTTTTTTTAACATGTCTTGTAGGGTAAGTCTGTTGCTGGTAAATTTTTTCAGGTTTGTATGTCTGGAAAAGTCATTATTTCATCTTAACTTTTAAAAGATATTTTTGCTTGGCATAAAATTCTAGATTGACCATTTTTCCATTACTTTAAATATGTTCCAGGTGGTTCCCAGGCCTTCTGTACTTTCATCACACACATGGGCTGATCAGTACTCTGCTGAAAACTTGAGGAGGACCATCTGCTCATCTATGAAATTCCCTCTCTTCAGCTCTCTCCTTTCTGGTTCTCTGACCTTTGAACTCTAGGCACCTTGGTCTGCCCAAACTCTTATCAAAGTCTCCTCAACCAGGGAGCACACTGGGCTCTCCGGCATTGCCTAAGACTTGGACTGGAATTTCTTCAAGGCTGTCGGCAGGGGTGGTTGTAGGACTTATCTTGTTTGTTTCTCATCTCGAGGATCA
Organism: Equus quagga; assembly: GCF_021613505.1. Taxonomy (NCBI): domain Eukaryota; kingdom Metazoa; phylum Chordata; class Mammalia; order Perissodactyla; family Equidae; genus Equus; species Equus quagga. Next base: position 68,429,980 of record NC_060273.1, on the reverse strand, counting down.
TTGTCTTTCATTGTCTGATGTTCAAAGTCTTGAAAACCATTCTTTTCATGTATTTTGTCTAATGTTTTAGTTTAAGTGGGAGAGTAAGTCCAGGTCCTATTACTCCATCTTGGATAAAAGCAGAAAAAGGTAACACTTTTTAATCAGTAATACTTGTATCTTGAATGATTGTCATGGTCTAGGACCTTGTCATTACACCAGACTCATAAGAAAGATGATTTCTTAAAAAAAATAAAGATCGCAATAATTCTGGATTAAAGAGCATTGATGGTACAAGGATGTTGAAAAAGACAGCACAGATCTCAGATTTATAACTGTAATATGAATGGCCAATATACTTGGTGGTTTGGGCATGAGATATAAGTGAATAAGGTTATGAACTGAAGACCTGTCTGACATATTGACTTTTCTCTCTGCATGGAGGTGGACTGTAGCTCTGACTCTAGCTGTCTATCTCATTAGGGCATACAACTGAATGTATTAGAGTGAACCAGTATGGTGTATTAGAAAAAGAACAAATCAAAGAACTGTGAGTCGGGAGACATGATTTTGAGTCCCAACAGTCCTACTTACTTGCTCTGTGAACTTAGATGAGTCCTTACCATTGTGGAACAGTATGCTTATCTGTGTGAGGGGAACGCTAATTTCAGCTTCTGTATTTCTCAGTTGATGTGAGCATCCTCTTAGACAAGGGATGTAAAAGTGATTTGTTGACAATAAACCACCAGGGTATACATTATCATTAAATATCAGAAATCTAAGTGTGTTCTACTTGCACAGTAAAGCTCACAGGCACAGTCTGCTGAGAAGGGTGCAACCCACAAGAGTCATCTTTGAATTCCTCCACTGTATTCAGCTTGATGCTTTGCACACAGCGCATTTCTTCAGTGAAGGATCAGATAGGCTCATCTCCATGGCACAGTGCTGCATAAGAATGGAAATTTCAGCACCACCAATGGCAGAATAACCCTGCATAGTACTTCCCTCTACCTCTACCTTGAGTAAAGAAATTCATTATATCTCAGAGTAGGAGAAATTTTAGAAAAGAAATTACTTACTTGTAGTCTGTGGGCCACATATTCATAGACACTTTTGGATTGTACACTTATATATTTATTTCCAGAAAATTTTATTTTCTTCCAGTTTCATTGAGATCTATTTGACATACAACATTTTATCAGTTTAAGGTATATAGCATAATAACTTCAATATATGTATGTTGTGAAATGATTACCACGATAAGTTTAGTTAATATCCATTACCTCATGTAGTTGCAAAAAAGTTTGTTTTCTTGTGATGAGAACTTTTAGGATCTACTCTCTCAGCAAATTTCAAATATACCATATAGCATTGATAACTATTGTCATCATGTTGTACATTATACCCTTAGTACTTATTTATCTCCTAACTGGAAGTTAGTATGTTTTGATCACCAATGCACAGTATTTAAAAATATTTGAAGCAGTAGCTAATATTTTAAAATTGGGAGAGTCTACACAAAAGTACAGATTTCTGGCCTCTCTTGCAAAAACAAAATGAAACAAAACAAACAGAACTGGAAACATCTCACTGGAAGTAAGGAGCAGCTGCCCTCTTGGATGGGTTAGGTAGGGGCTCAGGTTGCCTCAGTCTTCAGGTTGGTCTTGCCAACATTGAGGTTGGGTAGCAGTGACATTGATTATTATTTTTTTGGTAGTAGAGTTACAAAGAAAATAATGTATTTCTTAAATACATTTCTTTATCAAAGTGGGAAAATGAATGATGAACTGAGAAGTCCTTAATTTTCAAGAAAAATGGAAGATCATAGAATATTTGTGGGAATGAACAGATATTTGATTTGTATTGAAAATATATAACTTAAGATATCATTGCAATAAAACTAGGCTGCATCATCCATGTACACAAGCTAGGCATTTGAGTTTGAACCATGCATTTTGGAAATTATCTATAGTGCTATTTCCTTATTCTGTAAGGAAAGAATTGGAGTTCAAGGTCCACAAAAAATTAGGACTAGGGATCAGATCTAGAGCTTTCAAACTTTTAAAACACATTTAATATTTGTAGAATATGATGTTTCTAATATTTGCACTATAAATGTTCATTAGCAGTAGTGGCACCCTGCCTTGTAGAAGGGAACTGAATCACAGAGCAGTATAATAGTTGATAATAAAGGCAGGGATAGAAGCTATGTCTTCTCACCAAGAACTAATATACCAATGTTCCTCGCTGGTCTCCACTTAGCAGTGTCTCTGTGACTTGAAGTTGCACTTCATTGGACGTGCTGGACAATATTCTCAGTGTTGGGGAGGATATAAAGCATAACACCTGGTCTCTTCTTTTGTGAACTTATATCTGGTTGAGAAAAAATAGTCCATGATAAGTGCAGAATAAATGAAACTGACATCACATATTGGCCTGATTGGAGAGTGTCAGTGAGCTCAAGTGGGCTGCTAAGGCTTCCTATAGAAATATGAGGGACTAACCAGTGTAGAATTTGTATGGGCGGAAAATAGAGAGTCGCATGAATAAATTATGGGAGGAAATTTTGGAGATAGTGAAAGGATCTCAGATATAACCTGGTTTAATATGTTCACTTTAGAGATAACAAAGGCCCTGAGAAAGTAAGTGTTCCTCATGGGCAAACAGTAAGTTAACGCTAAAAACCAGGTCTCTTAATTCCTGCTTCACGGCATAGCCGTGCATCACCCCCATCATAGACCTTGCCAGTCTATGCTCTGTTTTTTAATTTTGTCTTTTTCATTTTCTCATTCACCATACATGCTCTCTGAGAAAAGGGACCTTGTCGGTCTAAGTTACTACTGTATTCCCAGAGCCTAGAACATTCTGCCCGCCTCTGACTCCAGCACAAACATGTTTCTCAAGACTTAAAGGTAAAGTCCAGACAACTAAATTTTCAATTGATAAATTCTGAAATTAGTGTGTTAAAAGGTTAGATGTGGATGGAAATTTTGGAGAGAGGAGAAGCAGACAGACTTTAGTTCGCAATAGTGCAACTCAATTAAAGTAAATTTATACACAGTCTAGTTGTCCTTTGGGGTATGCACACCAACAATCTCGTTATCTCACGTATGTAACGATGAAAGGAATCAAGATTTGTGAGCGCTTGTCGGAAAAAAGAAAAAATCTAGCCCATGAAGCGATGAATCAAAATAAGGAAACCGATATAGAGAAGCTCTGGTTAGAGGACAGGTGGTGAGCGTAAATGTTGAATGAAGACTAAGCAACTGGAAATTGTGATTACAAATTACAATAGAAATGTTAGGAACCTCGACAATGTGAAATAATGAAACTAACAAAAAGCTTGAACGTGGAGGGGAAGAATAAAGTCTAAGAATGTGAATTCTGACATTTTTATCATAGAGACTCAGATGGCACTATCCAAAGGTAAAACACAGTAGTAGGAAAAAAGGACCACGGTTTCTTACTGATCTCTCACACTTTCATTTTTCAGAGAGATATTTTAAGAGATATCATTTCTTGGAGTAAAAATCCTGTTTTCCGTAGTCTAATAGTTCCTTCTAAGTGCTTATTTTTTTCTGTTAGAGTACAATTATACTTATTACATTTAATTTGAAAGGTACATCTATATTATAATCATTTTTATTAAGCTATATACATATACATATTACATATATGTACACACACAAAGCCATATACACATAGAAGTATCTGGAATTATGTTCATCTAATGTTAATGATAACATATTGGAATAGTGAAGTTTAGGTAACTAAGTTTTTCTAGTCTGTACTTACTATATACCTTGAATTTTTCATCAAGCGGTAATTTTTTTATAATAATAAAATTGTTTTTTAAACCACAACCCAGAGAAAATCAGAATATTTTCTTCTTTTATATTCATATGCATATTTTTTGAAGCATTTTGAATCTTACCATATGTGTTTATACCCTCATTTGTTATACCCTCGTTTTTCCATGTATTTTTCTATTGTATTCATATTCTGATATCACAACAATTTTCAAAACATTAGTATTCTTTTTATATACCATAATCTAATTATTTCTTTATTTTGGGGTATTTACATTGCTTGTAAAATTTGCTATTGTAAATACTATAAGCAGCATACATATTTGCCTATATCTTGAATTATTATTATTATTTTTTAAAGATTTTATTTTTTCCTTTTTCTCCCCAAAGTCCCCCGGTACATAGTTGTATATTCTTCGTTGTGGGTCCTTCTAGTTGTGGCATGTGGGACGCTGCCTCAGCGTGGTCTGATGAGTGGTGCCATGTCCGCACCCAGGATTCGAACCAACGAAACACTGGGCCGCCTGCAGCGGAGCTCGCGAACTTAACCACTCGGCCACGGGGCCAGCCCCTCTTGAATTATTTTTTAACACAAATTCCCAGAAGAGAATTTATTGGGTCAAAACATATGAAGACAGTTAAAGCCCTTGAAATGTATTACTGAATTCTTTATGATGATAATGTATAGGAATGGTTTGGAAATATACATAAGAGCCTTTTGGGGAGAAATGAACCATACGAGCAATGTCATAGGAGCAGAAAAGAATAGGGCTTACATGGAGATCAGTTCTATATGCTTAATTGTATTTTTTGGGAAGTAAAATTTTCATAGCAGAATGAGCCATGTATTCATGAGGGGCAAGTCAAATGATACCTTGACAGTGACAAAGCCAGCTCAAATGATAACTTCCAAGATTGCTTATTTGCTCTTAACCTGACTGAAGTCAGGCAGTCCGTAAGTGTGTATTAAATTCGGTTCTCTCAGAACTTGCTGGACTTTGCTGAAGGATCTTCTGACTTTGGATGGTGTATTAGTCCTGTTGGATCCAGATTCTCCATTCACGTCTTCACTGGCTGGATTTAGTTTACATTAATCACTTTTCAAGAAGGACTTGCAGGTTTTGTACTCTGTAAATTCTTTTCTGTTAATAAAAATGTCTTTATCATAAAAGACAGTTTGGTAGGATATAATATTCTTTGGTCATATTTTGTTTCTCTTAGAACTTTGTACATATCCCTTTATTATCTCCTGGTAATGGATGTTGCTGAGGAAAACTGTTAGACCAGCTTGAATTTTTTCTTTGCCTTATAGAAGAAAAAATAGAGAAAATATATTATATGTAATATGTAGTATGATGTTATATAATATGTACTTTATATAATGGTTTATATATACACATATACATTAACACCTGGATTTTGATACTTCTGCATCAATTTTTGTTTTAATATGGTGTGATTTTTCAGTATACAGGTTTAGTGCTTGCTTCATTTCAGGGATAATTTCCATTTTTACCATGTTTTTATGGTTGGGTATCTTTTCAGGAAACCAGTTATCTTTAAGTTAGATCATCTTTGTCCTCCATATTGATTAGCTTGTAATTGTTTTGATTTTGTTCTCTACTGTTTCATTGTGGTTAAATGATGTTTCATATTTGTTTCATGTTAATAATTCATTTTATAACAATGTCTATCAGGTTTCTTTTGTTTCTAATTGCTCATCAGTTTTATAATAATGTTATCTTGGTTCTTAATTTGTTTCCATAGCTATTCAATTAGCCACTTAGTCTTATTATGTTATTTCATTATTTGGCATCTGAGTTCTTGTTTTATTAAGTCTTATCAAAATTTTAAGTGTGTGAGGCAGTTGTGAGGAACTTTCCTCTGTTTCATAGAGCGTGTTTTCTTCTAGATGGGTTCTTCCAACTGTCTTTTGCATACCACCTTACGTTCTTTCAGAATTTTCCTATGGCATGTTTGCCCACTTGCCATGGTCTTTTTTATTTTCTAAATTTTGCTTAGACTTAGAGTGAGAAGTTCTAGGTAGTCTTCTGGTTGGTTGATATGAGTAAATTTTCCGTGACTCCTTATAATCTATTTGTTTTATTTGAACAGTGGTGAGTCTGTATTTTTTAATTGAATTGACTTAGGTTTGACAGAAGATTGGAAGCTGAGGCTAAAGAAGTTTCTCATACTTAGTCTTTATGTTGCAAATCAATAAAAATAGAGTATTTAAAGATGGACGTACAAGAAATAATTGCTGTAACATTGGATAATGCAAATATTTGCCTGATATGTATAATGTGATCATATGACTACTTCTGATCACCAGAAAATGAAACTGGATCCTGATCTTTTTTCTGAGATTTCATTAATCTCATCAGTGTAGTGTTTCTTAAACCTATGGTGGAGTGGAGATGGCAGAATATACAGTGGTCCCCCTTATCAGAGGAGGATACATTCCAAGACCCCCAGTGGATGCTTGAAACTACAGATAGTACAGAATCAAAACTACTATGTTTTTTCCTATACAAGCATACCTATGACAACATTTAATTGATAAATTAGGCACAGTAAGAGATTAACAAAAGTCACTGAAAATGAAATAGAACACATAACATTATACTGTAATTAAAGTTGTATGAATGTGATCTCTCTCTCTCAAAATATTTTATTGTACTGTACTGACCCTTCTTCTTCTTCTTCTTTTTTTTTTGAGGAAGATTAACCCTGAACTAACTACTGCCAATCTACCTCTTTTTGCTGAGGAAGACTGGCTCTGAACTAACATCCATGCCCATCTTCCTCTATTTTATACATGGGACGCCTACCACAGCATGGCTTTTGGCCAAGCAGAGCCATGTTGCACCCGGGATCTGAACCGGCGAATCCTAGGCTGCTGAGAAGCAGAACGTGCGAACTTAACCACTGTGCCACTGGGCCGGCCCCTCACCCTTCTTCTTGAGGTGATGTGATATGATACAATGCCTATGTAATGAAGTGGGGTGAATGAATAGGCATTGTAACCTACTGTTATTTTTGGACTGCAGTGGATTGCGAGTAACTAAAACTGGGGATAAAGGGAGACTAATGTACTCTTGAAATTGACATTGTTTCTTCATTTCCTCATGGAACCTAGAATCTTTTCTTCTGAAAAAGGAAGTCAACTCAGTTTTCACCCTCATTTTCCATCAATCATTTACATCAATTCCCTCAACATTGTTTAAATCAGAAGGGGGAAAATGAGAATAACGCTTCCACAGTTTACTGCTCTCCAAATTTGGGGATATTCATGAGAATTATTGGCATGGTGTTAACTCACCATTAAGTCTTCTGGGGCTGGGGCGGGTTAGGACAGGGCGAGGGGTGGTTAGAACATTTTTCCCTTTCTACCACCTCACCGGCCTGGATGCTACTGATAGCTTATACTTTTTTTTTTTTTTACTTTTACAGTAAAAACCTTCTCTGGTGTCCCTAGCCAAAATAATTTCTCTTTCCACTGAATTTTCAGAGCATCTTTCTATTCATTGAAAATATATTTTGTTAACTGCTATCATGGGCCGGGCACATTTTTAGGTGCTTGGAATGTAATATGTAAAATACAATTTCTGTCTTCATGATACTACCATTTCAGTGATTGGAGGTGGGGAGGGGAAATTGATCTAGCATCTATTTTAACTATTTGGTTCTATACATTTTAGCTTATTAAAGTTAGAGTATTTTATTCACTGATGTACCTCCTGTACAATCTCATAAATGTATGGCACGCAATAGGAGCTGATGAATGTCTATCGAAGTAATGACTCCAAAATGAACATCTTGTTAGCCGGACTGTGGAAAGACAAATTCTTAAGAGAGATAGGAAAGGAGTAGTCCTAGCTTCCAGGTAAGATTTCAGGCCTATTTGGCTGAGAAGATGCTTGCATAGGCAATTTCAACAGCCTCTCAGTGGTACAAGCATGTAAAAGTAATGAAGCTCAGCTCAGGTGAGTGGTCAAGGCTAAGGAAGGATGGGTACAGAGAATATCAATGATTCTGGGGGCAGGAGGAGCCAGCCCAGGTAGCATGGAAAGGGTTCCTGGAACCTGGAGTAGAAAAGTTAAGCTATATTTCTGTGTTCTACCCCCTCTCCAGGCTGTGAATTTTTACCTGCATGACTCAGCACAGAAAGTGCAAAATCATTTATAACTAAGTCTCAGGGGGAAAGGCATGAGAGCCCAGAGACTTAGAAAGAGTTGAATTCTCATAATTTCATTCCGGAAAGGCTAAGCTGGGAACTTTTTCTTTTTCTTATTATAAGACTGCCATGTGGCAAGATGGTGTTGACATTTTTCCAAAACAGGGATCTTCACAGGCATCTAATTTAGAACACTAAGTAATGAAACATCATTCTTTGTAATTATATGACCAAGAGCTAAAAGGAACCAGGCATGGGAACTAAAGAAACCCGTGAAGCTAAGCTAATATAAGTGTTTCCTTATATTTTGCTTTAAAAAAGTGAGTATCTTAGGCTTCATGTAAAGCACTTTGTATGGGGCCTAACATTTACTTAGTATTCAATAAATGTTATTATTTCTTATTGTTAAGGGATCTGAGTATTTCACCTTTGGGGATTTGTCAATATAGAGAACAAGAGTAAGTTTTAGGGATGAAGAAGAAGACGTGAGCAAGACCTTGAAATAAATAGGAATAGCTGTCTTAGGCCTCTTGAATAAATGCAATTTTGAATAAGCTAATATATTTTGAAGACTATTTGACCATGGAATTGAAAGGGTCATCTAGTCTGTGTTTTGACAAATGTGATGATTTTAATTAGTCTACCATTGAATGCCCTTTTAATAATTGTGCATATCTTTTAGAGTGGATTAGGGGGAAAATCAACTCCAAATTCATTTATATGAGAAAGTAGACTAAGTAAAGAAATACTGAATAAATAATAGTACTGGCAAAAATTTAAAAGTGGGTCTTGAATTAAATGTAAGAAATATGATCTAGACCAAAATCATGTTCAGTGAAGGAAGATGGTAAGCAGGGAGTGAGGCAGGTGCATGGGTGGGAGCTTGCCTCCTTACAACATAGGTCATCTCATAATTAGACAAGTCCAGTCCTTGTTAAAGTATTTGAGTTGTGTTTTTTCCCACTTTAGGTCAAACATTTCTAATTCTCACTACCATTTCTCATTTGACATTGCCTTAATTGCTTTTCCTTTGGATGTTATCTACTGATATTATCTATAAAGATAACGATAGAAGGAAACTTAGAGATCATCTGGTCTGGGGTTTATCAGACTAATAGCACTACAACTCCCCTTCTTATCTTCTTCCTCCTCCTCTTCTTCTTCTTTTTTTTTCCCTAAAGAAATTCTTTGTGGGGCTGCAATCATAATAGATAAGAAAGGAGCTCTCCAGCTGAAGGGAGTGACAAGGAAAGCACAGAGCCTACAAGTCAATCTATTCCCCAGCAGGAGGTTTCCTGGGAATTTTAGTTCTATCAATCATGGTCTGAAAACCATTGGCTTCAGTTATTTGTTGTTTATTGTTTCTGATTGGTACATAAGCCATCCAATTTTTAGTGGCTTCAAACAATAATTTATTATTCTCTCTCATGTTTTTTGTAAGTTGACTAGGTTCAGCTGAGTAGTTCTTTTTTGAAGTCTCTCATAAAGTTGCATTCAGATGATATCCGCTGCTAGTCATTGGGAGACTTCTTCACTCTTGCATCTCCTGCCCAAGCTGGGATAATGTGAGGAGCTGGGGGTTGATTGAGTATCTCTCTCTTAACATGGCCTCTCTAGATGACTAGATTGGGCTTCCTCACAACATGGTGGTCTTGTCTTAGATGGCGACTGGCTTCACCCAGAGTGAGCATTCCGAGAGACCCAGGCAGAAGTTGGAAGGCTTCTAATGACTTACCTTTGGAAATTATACAATAACAATTTCCCCATTTCTATTTGTCAAAGAAATAACAGACCAATCCAAATTAAAGGAGGTAGAAGGATAGATTCCACCTGTAAATGCGAAAATAACTTGTGTGTAGGGAGGAAAGATATTAAAGGCAGTCATTCTGAGATAAGCTATCACAGGTAATATTAAGCTCAGAGAAGGCAAAGACTTAACCGAAGACCACAGAGCCAACAGGGGCAGAGCCAGGATTAGAGACAAATCATAGAAGATGAAATCCACCTTTTGAGAAAGTTTCAGTTCCAAATCTTCCCACCCAATTCTGAAAATTAAAAACCTTCTCCTGATGATTGTAGACCAGGCAGGATTTGTATTAAAAATGTCATTATAATTGGCATTAATTGAGATTTTAAAAAAGTTACAAGGTATAAAAATTGATAGGCAAGGAGAAGAAATCATTTATAATTGTATTAGAGAATATAAAGGGCCTAGAAGCAAATCTAAAAAAAATGTGTAAGACTTATAAAGAGAAAATATAAAACTTATTAAAGAGATATTAGAGAACACCCACGTAAATGAGATAATTACTTAGGAGAGATATACCACATTCATGGATAGGAATTCTTAATATCATAGAGTTAATTCTCTTAAAATTGTTCAATAGATTCAGTGGATTTTCAATGAAAATTACAACTAGGTCCCTCCCCCCACCCCCAGAACTTAAGATAATTCTAAAATTTATATGAAACAGTAAAGGGCTGACAATAGCCAGGATGCGTCTGTAGAAGAGTAGAAAGATATGTAAAACAATGTTCACAGCAGCACTGTTCATAATGGCAAAAACCTGGAAATGGCCCAAATGCCCACTTGAGAGAGTGTGTATGAATAAGTTCTGTTATATTCATACGATTGAATCTTATATGATAGTCAAAGCAATGAAGTACAGAGACAGGAAACAGTATGGATGAATCTTAGCAACTAAATATAAAGGGTTTGAAAAGCAAGTACTCACATTTCATCCAACTTGACAATCATTTTATAAAATAAAAATAATTACAGTAAAAATACTTTTAAAGAATTCATATAGATATGGTAAAACTACGTAAAAAGGAAAGCAAGTGACTTATGACCATAAGATTTAGAATGATGCTTATCTCGGCGGAAAACAGCGGGACGAGATGGGGGCTCATATGATCAGATGTAACTTATTACTAAAGGTATATCTTTTGTTCTGAGTGGTGGGTGGGGGTTACTAAATACGTTATTAAAGATAACCAAATACAGGTCCTTTGCCTAATTTTTAATTGAATTATTTGTTTTATTTGTGACTGAGTTGCATATGTATTTATATGTTTTGGATATTAACCCTTTATCAGATAGATGGTTTGCAAATATTTTCTCCATTCCTGACTGGACATTTTTACAAAGAAGATATACAAGTGGCCAATAGGTATATGAAAAAGTACTACTAATCATCAGGGAAATGCAAATTGAAACCACAGTGAGATATCACCTTGTACCTGTTAGAACTGCTGTTGCTAAAAAGACAAGAGACAACAAGTGTTGATGAGGATGTGGAGCAAAGGGAACCCTGTGCACTGTTGGTGGGAATGTAAGCTGGTACAGCCTCTATGGAAAACAGTATGAAGTTTCCTCAAAAAATTAAAAATAGAACTACCATGTGATCCAGCAATCCCACTCCTGGATATATATGCAAAGGACCAAAAAACGTATATCACAGAGATATCTGTACTTTCACGTACATTGCAGCATTATTCATATTAGCTAAGATATGGAAACAACCTAAGTGTCTGTCAACACATGAATGGATAAAGAAACATATACAGAATATATTCTCTATATATTAATATGTAACCTAATAATTATATATAATATTATATAATAATATATAATATAATAATAATATATATATAATATATAATTATTGGCTTTCAGCCTGCAGGTGTATGAACACTTGGATGAAGAGGAGCCAAACGATCCTGGTGGTTTGCAGCAGAGATTGGCTTGACTGAGTTGATTTTACACAGCACGTACAACTAGGCCTTATAGCGTTGAGCCGGGTCTCACCACAGTCCCCAGCCCTTTCTCCATGAGGTAGAGAACCTGGGTGTAGAGAAGCATCATCCCGCTGGAAGTTACACAGCAAGTTAATGGAACTTCACTTTGCAAACTCTGATTACTTTGTTCAACCTGAGCTGCTGGAGCAAGGAGCTGCGAGGCTGGGCCCTCTGTGTCTTTTAGCATAAGCCCTAAAAAGGCAACCTGCCATGTAGCAACCAGGGGATGAGGGTTTTCTTTCTGGCTCTTCCATTGGCTAGTTATGGATAATCCCTTCCCATCTCTGTCCCTCAGTTTCCCCATCTGTTCAGTGAGGGGGTGGACACAAGTGATCTGTAAATTTCCTTCTAGCTCCAAAGGTCTAAGCTCTTGGGTGACATGTGTCCTGACACTCTAAGTACTTTCAATATATTATTTTATCCAGTTCTCACAACAGATTTTTACAGGTAAGTATACATATTATTCTCATTGTATAGGTGAAGAACCAAGGTTTAAAGAGTTAAGGGACCTGCCTGAGGTCAAACAGCTGACTAGTGGCAGTGCTGGGTTTCAAACCCAGACTTGTATGATGTCCAAATCCACATTTATAAATACAGACTCTCCTTGAGGCTGGCATAGTGGTTAAGTTTTCATGTTCCAATTAAGTGGCCTGGGGTTCACGGGTTCAGATCCCAGGTGTGGACCTATACATCGCTCATCAAGCTATGTTGTGGTGGCATCCCACATGCAAAATAGAGGGAGATTGGCACAGACGTTACCTCAGCAACAACCTTCCTCAAGCAAAAAGAGGAAGATTGGCAACAGATGTTAGTTCAGGGCCAATCTTCCTCACCAAAAAAAATAAAATAAAATAAAATAAAAAAAATTACATGTATGTATAGACTCCCTGAAAGGTTTGTCTAATGAAGGTGTGAAGAACTCTAGACTAGGGCTTTCTGAGCTGTGCAGGGGTGGAGCAGTGTTAATTGTGTTTATTCTCCCTGGAGCCCATCCTGCCCTCTCCCAAAATACTTCAACTCTTCTTTTCTGGGCAAAGCAGTTGGAGGGACAGGAGCATGCGTGAGTCTGTTCAACACTGCAGAGATGTCAATGCCTCCTCCTGCTCTCCTGGCTGGTCTGGGTCACAGCCAAGCGTGCTGCCAGAGACATTTGGCAGCCTAACTTCAGGTTCAGTTAGGTGTGTAAAGAGTGCGTCAATTGCTCAATGGAGCAGCATAACAAGGTCAAACATGTGGACTCAGCCCTCCTGTCTATTGTACCCTGAGCAGTGGGATTTGTCATTAAATGGAGTCGGGGACAAACTGGGTCACAAATAGGAGCTGGACCTCAGGCTTGGTTTCTCGTCTGTAAAATGAAGTCAGGTCAGGCAAAACAATTCCAGGGCTTTCCCATGGGCAGGCACTGAGCACTATTCCAAGGAAGGGGACCATAAAAATCCATCTAGAATTGATGCTAAGTCAGAAACAAGGGTGGGAACCAGGTTATCTAAAATTCATCCAGAAGTCTGCTGCTGTCTCACCCAGCAGCGTATTCTGTATCACATTGTCCTATTTTATTTTCTTTACACCACCTGACATCATCTGACATTATTTTGTTCATTTATTCATTGACTTATTTATTGTCTGCCTCTCTGACCTGAATGTAAGCATTTGAGAGCAAGAACCTTATCTGTTTTGTCCACTTTTGGATCATCAGCTTCTGGAAGAGTTGGTTCAATATATATTTGTCAAATGAACGAGCAAATGAAAAACAATCCTTTCTCTAGGGGACATCTGAAAGGCACAAGGCAAGTGGTAGAGATGTAGATTAGCTTTGTTCTTTTCCTTGGCTACTGACCAAACACTTTTCAAGATCAGGAGATTATGGGGAAAAGGGAAAGTTGGATTAAAAATGACTGTGTTCCCTCCGTGATCTAAGCTTCAGTACACTTTGATTTGTCTTCTAAAAGCTCCCTTCTAGGGCTAGTTAGGGATTTAAAGTTTTGTGCTTAAAGTTTATGGAATTATAGAGAGTGGCCCTGGAAAAGAGGCTTACATTGGTCAGTCAGTAATTTAAAAATGAGCATGGATGCTTTGACTCAGCCTACCCCATCCTCCCCTGCAATAGCTGGGACACAAAACAACAAGCTTTGGGTTTAGGTTAAGAAATCTGAGCTTGAGCCTTGTTTCTGTCACTAACTCTCTGGATGAGCTTGGGTAGCTTACTGTACCTCTCTGGATCTTGGTTTATATTCATCCCATAATCATATGTTGGGCACTTACTTGATGCTCTGGGCGATGACGATATATCAATGAGGAGGGAAACCCAATCTTTACCCTCTTTGAGTTTACCCAGCCAGGGGTGGGAGGGCGGGGGTGGAATAGACAGAAGAAATGTAAATAAGTAAGAAAATTTAAGATAGTGATAAACACTATAAAATGAAAATACGTATAGATAGATGAGTAAACCGAGATAAAGGAGTACATGGATGGATTAGGGAGTAGGATAGGAAATTCCTTTCCGTGGAAGCAACATAAAAGCTCTGAGAATGAAGCGATGAGAATCAGTCAGTATAAAGTCTGGAAGAAGGCCTTCGCAGAAGAGTCCAAAGCTTTGAAGGAAGAATGAGTTTCACTTATTTTAGGGACAAAATGAGGTCCAGTGTGTCTGGTGCTTAGTGAATAAGAGATGAAGTTGGAAAGAGAGCCTGGGTTAGATCCCACAAGGCTTGTAGACAAGACGTTTGAATTGTTTCCTGGTGTGATATGAAATTATCTATCCTGTTTCTGATTGATTTCTCCTTTTTCTCTATGGCTCTTAACTTGAGAGGATCCCAGGGCCCATCTTTGGACCTCTCTCTCCTCTGTTCCATTCAGGCTCGCCCCCTAGGGGATCTCATCCAGTCTTTTGACTTTACAGACCATCCACATGCTGATTATCCCTGACTTTATACCTGCGGAGCAGACATCTCCCCTGCGTTCCAGATTTGTATATGCAGTTGCCTGCTCAATGCCTCCGTTGTCTTAAAGGAAATACAAAGTTAACATGTAAAACCAAATTCCTGGTCTTCTGCCACTGTCCCACAAGTCTGCTTCACCCACAGTCTCCCCTGTCTCTGGGAAGGGTGAATCCACCTGTCCAGTTTCTTGGGCCAAAATACCTGAAGTTGTCCTTGATGCCCTAGGCCCAAGACATCCACTCTATCGGCAAACTCGGATGGGTCTGCCTTCAAGTTATCTCTAGGGTCTAATTGCTTGTCTCTATCCACATAGCTACTCCTTACTTAAGCCCTATCATCTCTTGCCAGGATTACTGCACTAACCTCTTACTTAATTTTCATGTTTTAACTTTCTTCACTGTATTCTCAACGCAGCAAGCAGAGTATTCCTTTAAAAATGTAAATCAGATTATGTCACTCTAAATCAGTACCCTCCAAGGTCTCCCCAGCTCACTCGGAGTAAAGGCCAAAGTCCTCACAATGGCCCCTAGGGACCTGGCCTCTCATTACTTCCCTGAGCTCGCCTCCTACTGCTCTGTTCCTTACTCCTTCTGCTGCAGCCACACTGGCTTCTCCTTGCCATTTCTTGAACATACCAGCTACGCTCCTGCTTCCAGACCTTTGCCTGGCTGTGTCCTCAGTCTGGAGAGCCTTCTCCAGATAGCCACATGGCTTGTTCCCTCACTTGCCCAAGTCTTTGCTCAGATGCCACCTTCTCTGTGCGGCTATTCCTAACTGCCCATATGAAAATTGCACCCCAGCACTCCCCATTGTTTGTTTATTGTCTGCCTCCCTAGGTAGGATGTGAGCCCCCAGGGGCAGGCAAGTTTGTTCAGTTTGTTCATTTCTGCATTCCTGACAGCCCAACAGTGCTCCACAGATGCTGAATGCTGAATAAACAGAGGGTTTTAAGCAGGGGAGTGAGGTGATATATTTCACAAAGATTGTTCGGCTGTTGTATGACAATGGACTGTGGGGGAGAATGCGAGGAAGCCGGGACATCCTTTAGCAGCTATTGTAGTTCTTAAGGAGCAAGATGATAGCAGCTTATTCTAAGAAACTTCAAGAGGAACTGCTGAGAAATGGACAGGCTTGGAATACATCTTGGAAGAGCTTGCTGATGGACTGAATGCAGATTGGTGATGGGGAATCAAGAACAACTCCTAGGTTTTTAACCTAAACAGTTGGAGAGATGTTGGTACCATTATCCAAGATGAGGAAAATTAGGGGAAAGGCTGGCTTTCATTCATTATTCATTTATTTAAAGGAGGATTAAGAGTTCTTTTGAACGCATGCTCAAAGTCCTTTGATTTATTTATTTTTTTGGATTAAACACCTAGATGAAATTATGGAATAGGTAGTTGGATATGTGAATCTAGAGCTCATGGGTGAGACCCAGGCTGGAGATATAAATTTGGGAGCACTAGCGTGTTTAAAATCAAGGAAATTGGATGAGGATGTCATCCCCTGCTCTGGAGGAGTTTATGTTCTTGGGGGAGATGGTGGAGGGGCGGGGGAGAAAGTACACCCAAGTAAGAGTAAAGTAAGTGACAAGAAGTGGCATTGTCAGTCAGTCAACCAGGGGCCCATCTATGGAGCACCTATATTGGGTCATACCCTGAGCCTGGTGCTGGTATCCCTGAGGTAAATGAGACAGACAGGAGCCCTGCCCTCAGGGAACTTACAGGATATAAATTAGCCTCCTTACTCCTAGTTCAAGAGCTATCAGGGTATAACGGGCAAGAAATCTCTATCATTTATTTTGGTAGAATGAATGGACTTTCCTCCCACTCTCCTAGGTTAGAGAGTCCTGATAATTAAGTTTGGAGTGTGTCCAAAATTTCCTTCTGCATAGATACTTGTGGATATGCAATGCTTGTGGATGTGGGTTGCACTCAAGTAATGGGATGGAATCCCTAGCTATCCAGGTTTTTTTTTTTCTCTCTCTCTCTTTTTTCTTTGAGGAAGATTAGCCCTGAGCTAACATCTGCCACCAATCCTCCTCTTTGCTGAGGAAGACTGGCCCTGAGCTAACATCCATGCCCATCTTCCATCTTCCTCTACTTTATACGTGGGACGTCTGCCACAGCATGGCCCGACAAACGGTGCCATGTCCACACCCGGGATCTGGGATCCGAACCGGGGAACCCTGGGTTGCCGAAGAGGAACATGCGAACCCAATCGCTGTGCCACCTGGCCGGTCCCTCCATGTTTCTTTGGTCAAGGCCATGGTGCAGGGTAATTGTCATTTATTTCTAATTCTCTATGGATAAAGAAGGAACAAACATTTATTGAGCCCTTAGTGTGTGTTACGTGCTTAAGACTCTTTGCTTCTATTACTTGAGCCCTCTCTGTAATGTATGAGGTAGGTGGTTTTATCCCCATTTTGCAGGCCAGAAAACAGGCTGAGAGCATTAATAAATCTTCCAATGTCAACGAGTGAGGCGCTGGCAGATCCACTACCCACCTGAGGTCTGACATGAAACATTATGCTCTTACATGTGAAAAGCCCAAAGGAACACAAAATAAACTTAGTATTTCTTTCACATTGTAGCAAATATTTAAATTCAGTTTACTTTTCCTTCCCAAGCTGCCTTTGCTTTTTTTTTTTTCCTTTTTCTCTCCAAAGCCCCCCGGTACATAGTTGTATATTCTTCGTTGTGGGTCCTTCTAGTTGTGGCATGTGGGACGCTGCCTCAGCGTGGTTTGATGAGCAGTGCCATGTCTGCGCCCAGGATTCGAACCAACGAAACACTGGGCCGCCTGCAGCGGAGCGTGCGAATTTAATCAGTCGGCCACGGGCCCAGCCCCTTAAGCTGCCTTTCTTTGGGCTAAACATCTTCAGGATTTTTTCACAATCTATATGAGACATATTAACTGTTAAAGTACTTGGTACAGTGCCTGGTACATAGTAAGTGCTTAACAATTACTAGTTAACGTGATTATGCCATCTGACAGCTAAGGAAACTGAGTCTCAGAGAAGGGAAGGGACTTGCCCAGTGTCCCACACTTAATTATCTGCTTTACTTCCAAGTTCTAGGCACATTCTACTTTTATCAGTGTTTATTTCTCAAATGCAGTCCAACTAGAATAAAGCCATCCCTCTCTCCTCCCTTATTCAGGCCTCTATACTTCTTTTAATATGGTCTTGAGGTCTTAGCTTTCAGAGAACTCTCCCTGTACCCAAGGCTTGTATCTCCTCATTTGGTTCAATGCAGCAGTTTATTTATTCATTCATTTTCTGAAACTGGAGCTAGCTGGCTGGCAGAATTTAATCAGAAGATTGTGTAGCTATGGCAAGAGGCTGCCCAAATCCATAACTATAATGAGAGAATGGGTGACAGGAGAATTGGATTAAAAGGCAGCTCGCTTTGCAAAGGGGGAAACACCAACTCCCCCTCCCTTCCACTTCTTACTGCCCACCTGTGAGAAGAAGAACCGAAACCAAAGGGGAAAATATGGAGGGAGATCAGCCCTGAGTGACCCCAGGGAATTTCTAAAGTAAAGGGGTTATTAGACACGTGGAGTATGTCTTGCTTGAGGGGTGGAGTCTCTGAGAGAAGAGAGGTGGGTATCACAGTCATATGACAGAGAAGTGGAATCAAGAACTGGTCAAGTCTAAGACTCTCTGAGAAGAACCCCAGCGCCTCTCTGCGTATCCCCACCTGCTCTGGTGCCTGAAATTTGTCCGCTTGGCATCCATCGCTCTGGCTTCACAACTACAGCAATATGCATGCAACACTTAGGAACACGGAGTGGTTTCCACATCTATCTTCTTATTTGAATCTCACAGAAATTCTGTGAGGGATACACGGCAAGGAGAGACGGTCTAGAGCAGGCAATGTGAGCAAAAGGCTGGGGCCAAGAGGACCAGCTTGTTATGGAGACTTGCCCTTGCCAAGTTTTGGTTTTCTCATCTGTAAGTCAGATATCACAGTTCATATAGCTTGGGGCTTTGAAGAGGATTAAATAACATAATATAAGTAATAGTGCCTGGCAGATGTTAAGTAACATGTTTGCTATTATTATTATCCCCATTTGTTGGATGAGAAAACTGAGAATTGGTTTCAGAAAGTGACTTGCCAGAGGCTGCCAGAGCTGGATGGGAGCCCAGGTCTCCTGATTTCCAGCCCTCTCTGCCTGCTCCAGCCCATTGAACAGCGTCAATTCGTCTCCCTTCACAGTAATGACAGTGCCATCGGTGGGAGTGTGAGGATGCTCTCGGATTAGAAAGGGAAAGTCTCTTTGTTGTTTTTTGTAAATGGGGATTTACTTCAGGGTTATTTGAATGCTGCTATGGTTTGTAAGACTTGCAGATTCTAAGTATCTTTTAATTGGAGAGCATTGCTTGAGGCTCCACGGCAAAGGTATTTGGGTTTCTTTGTTTTAAACAAGATGAATAAACAAAGAGGAACATGATGTTTGATGAAGAGCCTGGACTGGCTGGGTGCTGAGGGCCTTCAAGCACCGACGTTCTGTGAGTCTTGTTGGTCATCTGTCACTTCTCACCACAAACCAGGTGGGGAATCGGTAAGAACCCACGGCCACTCCTTCTAACTTTGCATTCCCAGCCTCCCAGGGAAGAGAGCCCACCTCAGGGCCAGATGGCAAGTTAGCTTTTGTGAGAGGCTTTTAGATTGTGCTCACTTCTGAGTAGTTTGGGTTTTCTCTTTTGAACAAGTTGCAGACAACCTGAAGTGGTTTGGACAGGATCACACAGAGAGAAAGCTGCAGAGGCAAGGAACTCAGAACAATTGAGTGTGTGTGTGTGCGTGTGTGCGCATGTGTGTGTAAGTAAGAGGGGTACTGGCCTAGGACTGGGAGAAGACTAGCACATTGTGTGCCTTCTCCTCCTCTCCTCTCTAATATATGTGCATACAAGGGAACACAGCACACAGTAGGCATCGCTGGCAGCCTTGGGACAGGATCGACGTTCCTAAGAGGTGAGCTATAGTCTGAGGTTGACATACACATGGAGGTGGGGCAACTCCATCACGTCACCTAGAAATTTGCCCTCTGAAGTGTAGTCCCTGGACCAATAGCAGCTGCGACACTGGTAGAAATGTATTTGGTTTTGGAGTTTGGTAGAAATGTGGCATCTTGGATCCCAACCTGAACCTACTGAATGAGAATTTGCATTTTAACAAGATGACAAGTTTTGTAGGTGTATTAACATTTAAAAAGCACAGACTAGGAGATGATAGGAGCTCATAAGCTGGTAATATACGCATGGGCCATAGTTTGCCAACTTCTGGTTTAGTTGGGAGAAAACAATGAGTTTGATCCATGAGTAGTTTTGATTGTGTTAAGAACATCGTGAAGCACTGTGTGAGAAGTATTTATAGACTCATTGTCATGATCAATTAATGGCAACAGCCACAGGTTTGAGATGGGAAATTGGGTCCTGTGGGCTAGGTAGTCACCATTACTGAAGTAGACTATTTCAGAGGCTCTTTCAGCTCTGACAGTCTCTGACTTTGATGCTGGCAAACCACTCTTGGACCAGAGGCTGAGTGATGCCTTCCGAAGTCACACTGGCTCTGCCATTAGCTAGCTCTATGACCTTGGGGAAGTCACTCTCACCTCTGGAGCCTCAATTTCCACATTTGTCCCTGCCTACCTCTAGGTTTATTGGGAAACTTAAGTGGGATAGAGGATACCAAAGAGCTCTATGAACCAAAATATGCTATAGAAATAAAAGGATATTTTTATAATGATGATGAGAGTAACGAAGAGAATTAAAAGGCCCAGAGAATATCAGTGACATTCCCAGAACATAGTGAGTTAATGGCCAAGTCAGGGTCAGAATTCAAGTTTCCTGATTCCCACCCATTTTGACCCTTGGGGTCAGTCCTAGGTTCCATTCCTAAGCCTCTGAACAAAGAAATCATATATATGATCACATCCAAATTTAGTGGTGGTGATAAGTAACTGCTAATATTTACTGAGCATGTATTTTGTACCAGGCACTCCGATAAGTCTACTACATGTATTATCTCTTTTAGTTCTCACATCAACTCTTTGAAGTAGGTGTTTTGTGTACCTCCACTCTACACGAAGAAACTAAGGCTGTGTGTTACTTCTCATTGAATATTTTGCTTTTTAATTGGGGATACTCAGTCAAAGGGATCCATTTATAATGGTGGAAGCTTGGGTCTCATGATAGGTCAATCAAGGTTAGGAGGAGAGGTATGTTTTGGGGAGAGAGGAGATTGGGATACTCCAGTGCTCCTGAAATTGTATGCAGAAGTGGTGGCTGGCCATGCCAAGAAGGCTTGGCATCAGCTGAGTTTGCCACCTTGTAGCAGTGCATGCTTTTCTGGCCCCCTCTAGCCTGAAGATGCTGTAGCTGGCAGTTCTGGAGCAGGGAAGTGCCCAGCCAAGTTGGAAGGCAAGACTTCAAGATGAAATGACTGGCAAAGATGAGGCCATGGAGCTGGGCACGACCAGGCTGTTGTGCTCCGTGTTCACAGCACGGAGCTCATCTTTAAATTAAATCTCCTGGACTGCTCACTTGGGGAGAGGTGAGGGAGAGCAAATCAACAGAACAGAGGTGAGACAACACCAACCTTTTTGCCATGCCGGATAGCTGGAAGCCCAAGTTTAAATTTAATAAGTATGGTCCATAAATGGATTTTCTCCTGCCGTTAAGCAAAAGAGCATAATGTTTGGGCCCTGAATCATTGACCCAGGTTCAAGTCCTCTGCCGTCATTTGCTAGTTGTGCGATGGTGGGCATGTTTATCACTTGCCAAACCTCAGTTTTCTCATCTGTAATGTACAGATACCCATAGAACCTGCCTCATAGATGTGTCAGTATGATTCAGTAAGATAATGAATTTAAATTCATCACAGTGCCTGACACAGCAAATATTCGCAACATGATAGCTTTTAGAAAGATTGCTATTGTTAGCATTGTTATCATGGCCATGACTGTTGGGGTTTGAGGGGGCCCAATAAATAGCAACCCTTTTCCCTGTTTGAGTTAGGTATCAGTTAAGAAATAAGACAAAGGAGTAAATCAGATGGGAGACCAGAACCTCACCTTTATCACCGGAAAGCTGACACTGGAGTATGTGGCTTGTGTGGACAGAATCGCAAAGCCCTTCTACCCCATCCTGGCCAGAGCAAGCCCACATCTTGGGGGAACCTACTTCTGTGGGAATCTCTGTCAACAGGATGGGTGTGAGCTCCTGCAGGCCACCTGGTGCTCAAAAAGGAGGAGAGACAAGCTTAGGGCTTCTACATCTTACCCACAAATGGTTATTCAGATAAGCCACTTCTCCTGCTGGAGCTGGGGATGGGGATGGGGAAAAAGAGGTGAGGAAAAGCCTGGGATTTTATAATAAGGAAGGCTGCTCCAAATGAAAGGAATGTCAGGAGTGACAAGAAGGGTTCCCCCATCTTTTGCCACATAACAAAAACAGTGGTGTGCCTCGATTACTTGACACTTGGAGATCATTAACACTGCCCCCACCATTAAATGACAGAATTATTTTCAGTAATAACTATGTAATGATCAGAAATAATCATTATTTTCTCGATTCAATCTTTAGTTTTAAAAGAATCGACAAAACAGAATACATTGATTTTTTAATGGTATTATTTAAACTCAGTGAAGTCTTTCACATTTGAACTAAAGTTTTCACTTACCAATCAAAAAATATGATGCCTTTCTGTTTCACTACTTTAACTTTTAAACCCAAATAAAGCATTCAAGGGGTCACATAGAATCAAAGAACTGAGTTATCTCTATTAAGTTCTATTTTTCTTTCTTTACAATCACTGTGCGATTACATTGATTTCAAATCTACCATTTAAACGCAGGCATATGTAATACACCAGGGGCTGGAGGCAGCAGCTATGCCTGAAGTGAACACAAATGATTTCAAACTGTCATGAACTCACTCGTTTTTTTTAAGGGGGGGATGAAGAAGATTGGCCCTGAGTTAACATCTGTTGCCAATCTTCCTCTTTTTGCTTGAGGAAGATTGTCACTGAGCTAATGTCTGTGCTAATCTTGCTCTATTTTGTATGTGGGACACCACCACAGCATGGCTTGATGAGCAGTGGGTAGGTCTGTGCTGGGGATCTGAACCCGTGAACCTCGGGCCGCCAAAGCAGAGCACATGAACTCAACCACTATACCACCAGCCGGGCCCCTCATGAACTCACTCTTGAAATTAGAGCATGGAACTGAGCTCACATGTTGCAGACTCACTTACGTGTTATCACAATTCAACAACAACCTCAGCAATTGTTTAGAACATAGACCAACTAAAGGTTTTTTGCGGATGTGTGTGTATATTTTACCATTGGTGTTGCTTAAAATTTCAGGCACATGGTGATGAGAAAAAGCAGATGAATTTCTAGTCACCTTAAAAATTATTATTTTAAATTCTCTACAGCCAATGCACGTCCTTATTGCCCATACCTGGGACTGATTGCTCCCGCCCTTGTTACACCACTGAGTAAAAACCACACTGGGAGCTGGGAGTTAGGATTTCTGGGACCTGGTCTCTTTTCTGCCTGTAACTTCCGGGTTCTTAACTGGGCAATTCTCGTTTCCTCCTGGGGCCTCCGTTTTCCTAGCTGTAAATGAAGGGGGCTGGACCTGGGTCATCCCTAAAATTTCTTTTCTGCTCCAAACGCTGGTTTGAAAAGTCATCTTTCACCTGAGAGAGGAGACTGGAGAACACTTTTGGAATCTGAATTTGTCTCTGTTCTGGGAGCTACACTGATTTATGGGGACGAGCCAGGGAAAGTAGATCATCTGCCTTTGATTTATGTCAGAGCCATGATGTGCTCAGGCTTCTGCCGTCCCGAGGAGCTGGGGATGAAGGAGAGAAGGTTTCGGGGTTGGGCGTGAGGGGGAGGAAGAGGAGGAAGCTATGACCTGCTGAGGGCAGTGATGATGGTGCCAGCAAACATTTATTCGTGCTTATTACATGCTTGGGCATGGGATCATCATAACAGAATGGTGATGAAGACAGTACTCGTTGTCCCTACTTTACAGATGGAGAAATTGAAACTGTGCTCAAGGTCGTATGGTTGGTAAATAGTGGTCATGGGATTTGAACCCAGGTCATCTGGCTCCAGACTCCGTCTTTTAACTGCTGTGGTAGAAGGTTAAGGGTGTGAGTTGCTGTTCTCTCCTAGCCTTTGGGTGTCTGCTCAGTGCTGGCCGTGTCCAGGGCAGTCAGTTACTGGGTCCTGGCATTGTAGGAAGGGCATGTGAGGCTCTGATGAAGGTAGGGTTTGGCTTTGTTTCAGGTCTTTATTGTTTCTAGCACATTGTACAATCGCTAATTGTTAATGTTCAGTGGGGGCTTTGAGTCTCTGATCTATCTTACTCCCATTTGAGGCTAGAGAAATTGAAGCTCCAAGCAGGACAAGTGGCTTGTTTAAGATCACCCAGATTTAAGGGCACCAGTGGAACCAGGATCTCACCACTCGTCCTGCCTTAACAGGTGAACTCGCCCCCATGACACTAAGGGTCTGGCCTGGCTTCTTCCCACAATCTCCACCCTTGACTCTGGGGTTCCCAGAGCACATCTTTCTAGGAAGTATTCAGGCCTGTGCCCTGTTGGGGCTCTTGGCTGCCCTCAGAGTCAAGTACTTGCTTAAACAGAGATGTGGCATTCAACCCTTTCCCACCCCGCCCCTGGAACGTTTTGTCCATGGGTGGTCTCTGTTGTTCCAGTACTAAAATGGGTTTCATAATGATTTTGAAATTTATCTACTTTACAAAGCACTATTTCTTTCTGTAAATAACCTGAAAGGCTTACATTACACATTGTTATTCCACTCATTCAGCAAATATTTGAGCACTTACTGTATCTTTTCTAGGCACCGGAGTCAAAGATGGACACAGTTCCTGCCTTCACTAAGCTTATAGTCTAGAGGGGGACAGATGTTACGTAAGCCACAAAATAGTGGTGTAATTACACTTGCCATTATTTAATCTGCATTTGTGTGCAAGAGTATGGAGATTTATTTTCCTAAGTGTTACGGGCAGTCCAAAAAGCACTATGAGCTGTTTTCTAACCATAGCTTTTTTCCTGAAATCTTATATTTCATTTTTATTATATCTCACTTTGTTTAAAAAATGTGGCATATTTTACAGTATATTGTCAAAAATGTCACATTGTTCTTTATCAAAAACAAATGAAATCTACCTTGTAACCAAGTCTCTCTTTCTGAAATAGCTATAGATCTCAGCAGAGAACAATGGAAGGTAATACATTTTCTACTGTGATTGCCTTAACATTCATCATCTTTCCTCAGTATCTTTTTTTTATTAAAAATTAAAGGTTAGAAAGTCCATTTTGTTTGTATTTCAGTCAAAGTTTGTTGAAGATTGCAACTGGCTGGGGCTTCCCTGAATCTGTCTGTAATGAGTTGGAATACCTGGTATATGTTGTGAAGCCACAGTTGATTTTCTCTCTGGATGTTTCCATTGTGGCACGCCAATTTTCCAACGCAGCTTCACAGTGCACCGTGGTAATCCCATTTTACAGAGCAGAACAAGTAAGGTGATGTTTCTTGGGTAAGACAACCGAGAACAGGATTACTGACTATAAGTTTGTGAATCTTCTCACGGGTGATATTTATTCCTCTGAAACCTAGACAGACCTGAGTTGGAATCACACCAGCTCCACTTTCATTCATCCATTCATCCAACAAGTCTTTATTGAGCGTTTTCCACAAGCCTGATGCTACTAAATGCTGAGAATACACAAAGAAGCCCAAGTCTCAGCTTTCAGGAAGCTCATATTCTAATTGGGTTGACCACTACAGACAAGTCAATAAATAACAGGAAAACTTCAAGTTATGATAAGGACAGTGGAGTAAAATACCAGGGTTGTGGGAATAAGACTAACTTGGTGATGGTGAGGATCACAACTTTTTTGAGGAAGTGACAATTAAGTTGAGTGTCAAAGGAAAAGAAGAAACCAGCCGGTTGAGGACTGAAGAGAGAGCATCACACACACGCAAAGGCTCTCAGGTGGGAAATGGCTTAGTGTGTTTGAAAAATGGGGAAAATCAAGGTACTTGGAGTCCAGAGAGCAGGGGTGGTGGTGGGGAGAGTGATGGGATGTGAGAGTGGAGAGGAGGCAGGTCAGATTATCTGCATCTTTAGGGCAAGCTAGGGAGTTTGGCCTTTATTCTGAGTATAGTTGGGAAGCCAAGGAAGGTTTAACAAGGGAGCAATGATTACATTTTAGGAAGTTCATTCTATGGGGTAATTTGCTCTAAGGGGAGCAGAGTTGAAAGGAGGGACACTAGAGTTGAAAGATGGGAGGTTGTCACAGTGGTCCAGGCAAGAAATGATGGTGGCTTGGCCCAGGATGGTGGAATGGAAATGGAGATAGAAAGTTTCAAGATAAATTGAGGGGTGGGGACAAGGGAAAGGGAATTAAGGCCATCACCTTGATGTCTGGACTGGGCAATTTATTAGTTGTGTGGTCTTGAGAAAGATTCTTATCTTCTCTGAGCCTGAGGATTGGCTGGGGCATGGCATGAGACCCTGAGCAGAGACGGAAGGCCTAGGTGAGATAAACCCAGGGACAGTGAAGGAAAAATGAGGAACAGTGTGCGTGTCTGTGGAGTGGATTGAATTACTCCCTCCACCAAGAATCACAAAATGTCACTTCCTGAAGAGACCTTAAAATACCAATTAGCATAAATTACTCAAGGAAAATGACTGTGACATATATTGCTTCTGCTTACACCCACAATATCTAGTTAGTAGAATTAATAAAGACTTGTTTTCTGACTAAAATGTGTGTTATTCAAGACTTTTTTGGTTACAGATGAAAGAAACGCAGCTTGAACTGGTCAAAGCAGAAAGAAAAATTACTGGCCAACGTAATGAAAAAACAAGTGGAGCTGAGCTTCAGGCATGGCGAGAGGTAGGTGCTCACATATTCTTATCAGTCATCTGATTTTCTCTGAGTACAGGATCTGCCTTCCTTTGTGTTGGCTTCTTTCTCGGGCAAGCTTTCCTGAAGGAATAGACGAGATGTCAATCCCTGCTTCCAGGCTCCAGCAGAAAGTGAGCACCTGTTTCTCAGTAGTTACAACAGAGTCTGGATGTAGGTTCTCCTTGACCTGGCTTAGGAAGTATGCTATTCTTTTTTTTTCTTTTAATTTTTATATTTTTTGGATATACATCATATTTCAAATTCTGGATACATTACATCATGTTCACCACCCGAACACTAATTATAGTGCATCCCCTCACATGTGAGCCTAATCACCCCTTTTGCCCTCCCCCTCCCCCCTTCCCCAATGGTAACCACCAGTCCAATCTGCAATGCTATGTGATTTTATTTTTTTGTCGTTTTTATCTTCTACTTATGAGTGGGATCATATGGTATTTGATTTTCTCCCTTTGACTTATTTCACTCAGCATAATACCCTCAAGGTCCATCCATGTTGTCACAAATGGCTGGATTTTGTCATTTCTTATGGCTGAGTAGTAGTCCATCGTGTATAAATACCACATCTTCTTTATCCATTTGTCCCTTGATGGGCACCTAGGTTGCTTCCAAGTTTTGGCTATTGTGTATAATGCTGCAATGAACATAGGGGTGCAAGTATCTGTATGCCTTTGTGTTTTCAAGTTCTTTGGATAAATACCCAGCAGTGGAATAGCTGGATCATAGGGTAGATCTATCCTTAATTTTCTGAGGAGGAAGTATGCCATTCTTGAAACAATCTCAGTGGTCAGAGGGCGGAGTATGTGGATGGGTCAAGGTCTGGCCTGTGGGTGGGGTTACCCCCATCTAAACCATATGGACAGAAAGTGGACTATTCGGAAAGGAAAAGTGGCTGCTCTTGCTGGAAGATATAATGCATGCTGGGAAGGCAAAAACAACAGACCCAAAAGAGTCCCCATGAAATCCATGTCAAATAGCACCTGCCCGACAGGTAAACCCTCATATCTTCATTCACCCACTGATTTCCTAGGAGGTGGTCAGAATGGGGAAGCACACAGTCTTACAACTTACAGAAGGCAGAAGCGGTGCTTTTGGTGTTACCCATGGTTTCAAGCCTGCAGGAAAGGCAGGGGGGTGCTATGGAACTCAAGCCAGGTACAGAAATCTTTGGAATCAAGAGTTGGGTAGCTCAGTTCTTTTGTGTGGAGGAAAGGTAATGGTGACTGGCACTGAGGCAATTTTACTCAGCTCTTCTCCAAAGCAGACATTTCTTAAATCTTCCAAGTGCCTGTCAGGTTCCTTAGAAAGCATTCTATCACAGTATCATAGACTGCCAGAGCTGGAAGGCAACTTAGAAATCTTTCAGTCCAAACCGGTCTCTATTTAGATAATAAAACTGAGGCCTGGAGCACTGAATCTAGAGAAAGATCTTGAATCTAGGCTTGGTGGTTTTATTCCTGTGAATAATGTGTTGAGTTTCTTATTTCTCCCCTTGGTGAATTTACTTCACACATGAACCACTTTTTCTCTTTTTTCCTATAGAGAGAGAACATTTAGTTTCCCATGGGACATAATCTTAGTCCAAATTTCACTTGTTTTTCTAATTCTTGAGTTAAAAAATCCCTCTGAGAATCGTGAGTTCTTTGGAAGATGATAGGTGGGTGATATAAGTCATCTGTCAGTCACTTCACACCCAAAGAACGTAAGATCATGGATAGCCCTCTTGGTCCAGTAACAATTCAGTCCGTGCTTGACTCCATGGAACCCCAGAATTCATTTGCATCTGAACCTCTGAAAATGTCTGCTTATGAAGCATCTCACAGATACGGCTCATGATGGAGCATCTACTCCTGAATGAGGACTTGCCGGATTGGATGAGGAACCTCAATAAGTATCCTGATTAAAATCCTGAATGCTGGATTCAAACAGCCTTGCATGCAAATCCAGGCTTGGACATTTACAAGTCGTTTGGGCTTGACCAAATTACTGAACTTTGATGAACCTCAGTTTCTTTATATTTAAAATGAACAAATTCATACAAGCCTACTTGATTACGTTGTTGAGAGGACAAAATAAAACTAATGCATAAAAGTGCTCAGCACACTGTCTGGGAGATTCTAAGCACTCAATGTATATGTGAGCTGGGGTGGTTGCTGTCGTTGTTATTACTGTTATTATTATTCCAGATAACATTGGAGGAGAGCTTGAAATATCGTATAACTCATTCAAGAGAGGTGGTGATTCACAGTGAAGTGTGTGCAGTGTGGATATGCTGAAAGATTAACTCTGCTTGGTCCAGCTCCCACTCCATCCCTCTCTCTTTGGAGTCCCCCAGATGTGAACATTCTGCAGTTTCTGCTAGAACACCCATTTATTTTATCATGTAGTCTCAGTGACTCGTGCATGATCCCCTGAATTTATTGACTAGCTCTGATAGCTTCCTCTCCTTCAATACAATAGATTCCTCCTCAGATCAATACCTCTGACTCAACAAGGCCTCAATGAAATAATGCATGTAAAGCACTTAGCCCACGGTGGCTGGCACGTGGTAACTAATCAATAAAATGTTAGCTACCAATATTACTCTTACAACCACTTCTGGAATTATTATCAAGCACCTGGCACAGGGATGGTGATGAGAATGAGAATGATGAGAAGGGATATCTGGGGCCACCAGGACACACTTCTTGTCTTTTTCAAAAGGCTAAGTCTTATTCACATTCATCATCTTACTTTTTTCTGGCGGGAGAAATAATTTATTAGGTCAACTTCTTCTCATCCCTCTTTTTAAGGTCAATCAAAACAACCCACTTTTTTCATAGATCCCATTCGTTACCTGCTGTTCCTAACCATTTCCTCTTCCCTAATCTGATTTGGTGCTTGAAATAGATCTTAGAGGCCAAAAGTCTTGCATTAGAGAGACAAGATTCCCCATATAAGTATAACATATAAGTTTGATTGGCAGTTTGCAGGGTGCTTTCACAAACATCCCGTCATTTAATCCTCAAAATAACCCAGGGTGTAAGCATATTACTGCCCCTGTTTTTCAACGATGGTATCGGGGAGGAGTTAAGTAACTTGTCCAGTGCCAGAGAAGTTAAGTGTTTGATCTTTGGATTGAAATTTGTTCCGCTGCATCACAGGGACCTTATGGGGTTTGTGTAAGTTGTCTTTTATAATGGGTCAGCACCGGGGTGCAGTCTTTACATCCATTCTTCATATTGGCCTGGGGACTAGTGTGGAGGAAACAGGGCATAGCAGAGATGCTGACATTCACTAGAGACTGAGCACGTGGGCTGGGCCGTTAGCTGTAGTTTTGTTGGCATCTTTTACTGTTACCCTCAAGGGTCCTTCCACTGGCTGAATTCACTGCCTTTTATTTGTCACCTTAATTACTAATTGTACCTCTGTGTCACAACTGTGATGGATACAGTGAGAGCAAATCATAAGAAGTATTTTCAAAATCAGATATATCTAGGCTTGAAACCAACCATTTACTGGCTATGTGACCTCCGACAGATAAAATATTTCCTAAGCCTCGATTTCTGCAACTGTAAATTGGGGACAAGAATGCTTGGGTATGTCTTCTATGTTATGGAGAAATTTGTTGATTTATGTAAAGCGCCAGCAAAAAGTAAGGCTCAGTAAGTGCAGCTGACCATCATCATTGCCTTTATTATTTTAAAAAGGAGAGCTGCCAAGCACGAGAGTTGAACAGGGGGCTGTTGTTCTGCAAGCCTGAGCATAGGCCCTTGCTTCTCGCTTGTGGGATCTTATCGTTGCCCTCAGATTCAATTACTCATTTTACACTAATAATGTCCAAATTTATATTTTGAGCCCCAGATGTGTATATCTAACTGCCTAATTAACATTTCTTCTTAGGTGTTTCAAATGCACTGCAAATTCAATATGTCTAAAACAGAACTCATAATCTATGTCCAAACCTGATCTTCTTTAGGTTTTCCTTTCCCAGTGAATGGCCCCTTTGTCTGGCCAGTTTTGCATGCCAGAAGTCTGTGGTTCAGAAACCACATGCCATAGCAGGTGGTCAATGACATTATTTGTCCCATGAATGAGGATCCTCAAGGAGGACTGATGTTTCTGAACCACAGATCCAGAACCATCATTCTGGTCCATGGATCTCTAAGCAGCAGTATGTGTATCATTAGCTAATTTGCACAGGGCTTCACTGCTTGTAAGAGTCAAAGCCAGGATTTGAACTCAGGTCTTCTGTATGAAAAGCAAGCATCTTTAGGCTGTCCTTAAAAGACTCTTCCCACTCCAGTCCATCAGAAAGTCCTGTCTATTCTGCTTCTTCCATAAACATTGGCTCTGTCTGTTTCTTGCCATGCCCAGCACCATCCTTGTCAAATTCACCATGATCTCTTGCCTGGACTGCTACAGTCACCTCCCAGTCGATTACCCTGCATCTACTCTAGCCTCTTCCAGGCCACTCAGAGTGATCTTTTGGGAAAGCAATGATCCTGTGTCCTCCCCTATCCCCATCCCACCCCCAAACAATGCTCAAGAATCTGGCCTATAAGGTTCATGACAATCTGGCCTCTGGCTGGCTCTCAAGCTCATTTTCCATCATATTATCCCTTGTGTTTTCTATGACCTCCTGGCCACACTTCCCACTCACTGTGTTTCTACAACAGGTAGTTTGCCCCCGGTCATCCTTCCTGGGGTATTTTTCCATCCCATTTTCACCTAAACTGTAGCTATTCCTCTTTTAATTCCCAGATTGAGAGAACTTCCCTGACCTCTGTAACTAGTTCACATCCCCTTTTTAGAGGCTTCCCTGTTATCCTAAAGCTCTTTCACAGCACTCAGCGTGGTTGCCATTTTACGTTTGCTTGCATGATTTCTGTTTCATATCTGTCTGCCTGGACTAGACTAGAGTCTTCATTTGCTTTGCTTCTCACCATTTTCTAGCATCCAGCACAGTGCCTGGCACATAGCAGGTGGTCAATGACATTATTTGTCCCATGAATGAGGATCCTCAAGGAGGACTGATGTTTCTGAACCACAGATCCAGAACCATCATTCTGGTCCATGGATCTCTAAGCAGCAGTATGTGTATCATTAGCTAATTTGCACAGGGCTTCACTGCTTGTAAGAATCAAAGCCAGGATTTGAACTCAGGTCTTCTGTATGAAAAGCAAGCATCTTTAGAGCCTAACTTGCGGTCTTACTGCTCCCTCTTGAATTCTGTTCAAGAGAGGAAGGGGTAGGGTGGTCAGAGGCCTTGCCCTGGGAGCAGTTCTGCTCCAAAGTCAATGACCTAGAACTGTAGGTTTAGAGACGTGGATGAGTAAATGATTCATTGGGAAACGAATCAGAGCCTTCTGAAACTTTTTACTCCTGGCTGGTCATATGTAAGACTTAGAAACAAATAGAATGATGATGGAATATATTTTCTCCCCTTGTTTGACATCACCTGAGTTTCAGTGAGACCTTATCTTCTGTAAAGGGAGGAAGTTGAGTTTATAGAGCCAGGCATAGTCTGAGCTCCTCCTGTTCTTTCTACTGACCCACATTTATGTCACTCTCTGCGTATTAACTTTTGATGAGAAATGTTCTGGGTAAAACCTGTGTCCATGAGCTTTCTTGATTTATCTCTTCTGCTGCATTCTCACTGCCACCCTCACAAGA
This sequence comes from Equus quagga, assembly GCF_021613505.1. Classification (NCBI taxonomy): domain Eukaryota; kingdom Metazoa; phylum Chordata; class Mammalia; order Perissodactyla; family Equidae; genus Equus; species Equus quagga. Next base: position 68,397,637 of record NC_060273.1, on the reverse strand, counting down.
TCCTTGTCACCTCGAGCATTGGTCTGATTTGAATGTTGATAGTATTTGGATTAGAGCACCAGGCTCTCCCTTGGCTGGTCTATTTCTTACCTTAATCTGATTAGTCTTCCTTATGCAGATAAGCCCAAGAGCTGCAGTGGCTAGGGAGCCACTGTCTGACCTGCAACATCAAGGGGAAGCTCTTTGCCTTGGTCTTCAAGGAGCTTCTTCATATTGTCCCATTTGTCTTCTTTCCTCTTTCCCCTTATCATATGCCATCATAATGGCTTTTTCCCCCATTGCTTACCAATTAATTAATTACTTAACTCACATATTAAGAAAAACACTTACTGAGCCTCTACTGTGTGGCAGGCACTGTATCCCACAATGGGGTGTAGTGGTAGCAAGATAGTCCTAGCACTTTCCCTCATAGACCTGTGTAGGGGAGGAAGACATTTCCTCTCCCCAAATGTGGGTTCATCTGGCCGGAGAACGAATTAAATTCACATGAGACAGAATAGCAAGAGAAAATTAAACAAAGCTTTATGAGGAACCATGGCCCGGGGCCTTTCTTCCTGAAGGAAGAAAGGGCACTGAAGAAGTGGGGTGCACATAGTGGTTATATACCCCCAAACAGGGTGTTTCACATGTGATTGAAATGTCCCTTTTACAATAGTCATGAGGCTGCTCTGTCAGCACAGCGCTTGATGGAAACGGCAGATAGGTCTGCTGTCTCAGTGAACGCCACGGGGTGGCAGGTGTGTTACCTCAGGCTGGGGGGGGAGGGGGTCACAGATGAGCATCACAATCGGTTCCCAGCCCAAAGAAAGATGCTTAATCTTTAAGGAGACGCCAACGTTGGGAGGGGGAGGGAAGTCAGTTACAGGAGGTTACCAGAGAAGCACAATAAAATGCAGATTTAAGTCCTTGCCTTTGGTATTGATTAAGAGTTTTTAGAGAGAAGGTCATTGCCTTTCTTCTTCCTGGTACAGAGAGGGAGGCACCTTTACAGATAGAGATTTACCTTACAAATGTAAATGTTTCCTAACGAAGGGCAAGTTCCATTCCTCCTTCCCTGTCCCAGTTTATCAAAAGCAATCAGCCTCAAATAATCCTGATGCCAAAGAGACATATCTTGGGGTGGCCAATTCCAGGTCCCCACACCTGCGTTCCCTAGAGAGACAGACATTTAAATAACACCATTCACCATCACTTAATTAAAATGGTAACAAGTGCTACAAAGAAGGCAGAGGTGCTAAAAGTGTGTTGAAAGGGACCCTCACTTAGTAAGGAGCATCAAGGAAGGCTTCTTTGGGGGAAAACAGTGCTGTTTAATCTGAGATCATTCCCTAGATTCATTGCCATTTTATGCGTAGTCCTGTGCTTTTCTTCGCCGTAGGAAAAACATCCTTTCTTTCCTCTCCCTACCCGGAAGTTCTCCATTCCTTCAGTTGCACCTTGTTAGGTGAGTTGTCTATAAACCGTGGTAGTTAAGAGCTCACGTACGTGAATCAGGCAGAGTTGGAGTCAAATCCCAGCTCCACCATCTTCTGGCTTGGTGTCTTTATGCAAATTATTCACTTTGCCATGCGTAATATTTGCTCCAGTGTCCAATGAGAATTATAATACATTCCTCTTAGGGTTATTTTGGGTGCGAAGTACATAGCACAGTGTTGGCCCTTAGTACATGCTCGGTTAGTAATGGCCAAGGTTGTTATAATGATTGACTCCTGGGCTGGCTGCCAGGACCGCTTCCTTCTCTCTTTTTCTTTCAATCATTCTACAAACACTAGCCAAGTATTGTGCCAGATATTAGGGATACGTCAATAAGTAGGATGGTCCTGCCCTTGACCCTGAAAGATCCCCTTTGATCTCTACTCCACCCCCATCCTCAAGGCCAAGCCCACTCAGGTTTGGGTGTGAGAGCAGCCCAGCCCCCAACGTGGTGTCACTTGGCACCCATTCCCTTGCCTGCTCTAGAGACTGAAAACTGATACTCTGCCTGGTGCCCTGAGCCTGGGTCCCTTCCAGAGTCACTTGCCTCTGCCTGTGTTTCTCCCAGGCCTCGCAGCAGCCTTTTGCTTCCTGGCACCTCCCCATATTCCCCCAACGCATGGCTGGGCTCATAGAAGGTGCCCAGGAAGGCTGGTTCACTGGTTGTACTGAGAGCTCCAAGACTGACGTCGGTTCTGTCAATGCTCCCCACTCAAAGGATCCCTCTGGTGCGTGAGATTTTTGCCAAGCACCTCACATTGACTTTGTAGCTCTCACTTCCTGGGATGGGGAGCAACAAGTGGGCCTCAGGAGGGCTGGCTTCTTGATTAGGCTCAGGCCTACCACGCACGACCCTGGGCCTCCTGATCATCAATTGATGAGAACCAGCTCCAAGCAGATAGGCCTGAATCTTCCTTTGTGGTGCAACTCCCATATAGCCTGACCTGGATGCCCGTGAGGTGGAGGGTGATGGATTCTTCATGAGAACCAGCTTGGGGTGGGGCAGCAGTGTTAAATCTTACTTAACAGCAGAAGCTTGTTTTTTTTTTTGTGAACTCCCGGTTGGAGAGTCAAAATATACAACAGATATAAGGACTCTGCTCTGAGCGGAGGAGGCAGGCTGAGACGGCTGGAATACATTTCCCCCCAACCTCAGAGCTGGATTGAGACCCATCTTTGATATACGCAAACTTAGGAATTGGGGAAAACATTCCCCTGTCCCTTGGCTTCAAGTGATACTTGCCCTTCTCGCCTTCCAGGTATTGTGTAGATGAGTGAGATGATTTGGGAGCTCTCTGGCTTCAGACACATGTGAAAACTGGGGCTGAGTTCAAACGTCACTTCCTCAAGACAGCTGTCCCTCAACCAACACCATCGGACCTCTTGCTCGAGGCTCTCATGAGATCCTGCACTTTTCCTTTATAGCTTTAATTATAATTATTAATCAGTTAATTAATTATTTATTTAGCATCTACTTCCTCTCCTAGGCCAGGATAAGGATTCCGTCCGTCTTCATCTGTCTAACCCCAGCCCTAAATATGTCTGAATAGATGCTCAATAAATATCTATTGAATGAATCAATAAAACGATTAGACATGACACTGAAATCTACTATGTGAAAATCGTAGTATTCTGCAGATTGGTGAAATGTCTCAGTTGGGGATGTAGAGACCACTAAATCAATCTCCTCTTACGGATGGAGAAAACACGGCCCAGAGCAAGGAGGTGATGTAGCTAAGTCACTCAGGGAGTCTCTGGCTGGGTCCAGGTGGTTATTCTCTTAGTGCAGTCTTTTCCTGCAGCTGTGGCTGTTTTAGCTGAAGTGAGATCAGCTCTTTAGAAGCAGCGTCTCTTCAGGTCTAGGTGTTTGCCTCTGTCCTGGGACTCAGGCAAGCAAAGGAGCTCCCCTGGAAATCCCTCTCCACTGGCCCGCTGTTAATACTTGCGATGCCGCCCTTAGGGATTCTTCACGTTGCCTTCGGTTTTGCCCTCTACAACTGCCTGTTTGAGAAGGCAGGTGTGATGGGAGATGTGGCCAAAAGCTCATTTGGCAAAACATGTATCTAAGTGATGTGCCTCTTGGGATGCTGAATTAATATTCACCTGAATGTTTGGAGAATGCTAACACTGGAAAGAAAGCAGCGTGCAGAAGTGATAACTGCTGGGCAGGGAGGAAGCCCAGGGTACGTGGACTCAGTGGGGTGCAGAGGGGGTGCCAGACAGACACAAAGAACCCAAGGGAGATGTTCATAGATGTGAAAGCTTGGCAGGCAATGCGGGCTGCTTCAAGTTGGAGGAACTGCACTGTGAGGAGGAAAAGGAGGGCATTGATGAATCAGAGGCCACTCAGTCATTTCATTGTCACATTCTCCAAATTGTTATTGAATGTTACAAGGGGCTCAAGCCCTGTGTTAACTGCTGGGAGGATGGAGAGAGCAGAAGAAAGATGGTCCCTCCTCTCTGTTTGTGGATGGAAGGGGAGACATATATTAAGCAAATCATCATTCTAATGAATGAATAAATATAAAGTGGATAATTGTGTGAAGGAATGGAATCTGGTCCTGTGAGAGCAAGTAATAAGGGAAACTTACCCAGACTGGGTTGGGTGGGGGAGATAGAGGGGAATGGTGTGGGTGTGTGGTGGGGGTGGTCAGAATGGGCTTTCCTGAGGCGATAATATGTGAACCAAAACCTGAAGGATGAGTTGAAGCTAACTAAATGCATGGGGCGTGAGGAAAAGGGAGAGCATTCCAGATAGAGGGAATAGCATGTTAACAAGCCATGAGACAGAAGAAAGCCAGTAGCGAGAGGCAGAGGAAGGCGAGTACAACAGCTGCAGAAGGAGTGAGGGGGCGAATCCCGTGGAGCGAGGCTGGAGATGTCAGGGGTCGGGAGGTGGGATCGATCTGCCCAATCCGAGACGCTCTGTGCGCTGGGGCAGTACCCACACTTAATTACAGCTCTGTGACGGGACAGGCACAGAATGGAGAGTGAGCTTTTATTGCAAGTTGACAGTAATTTTGTTTGTTGAATCCTGTCTTTTGAGTGTCTTTTTTATTTTTCAAGCAATTCATTTTTATATTTTTTAATGGATTGGGGTGGGGGAGGAATCCTTATCATTCACTGCAGGATTTTGGTCTTTATCCAAAAAGCCACTGATTGCTTTTGAACAGGACCATGACAAAATCAGATGTTAAGTTTTGCAAGGAAACCTCTGGCTGCTGTGGGAGCTTGGAGTTGTGGGGGGGTGGAGCGTGGAGGAGGAGGATGCGAGGCAGCGAGGGGGCTGACCCAGGGGCTCAGGGGACTGTGGCTCAGGCCAGGGAGGTGGCTGTGACGATAGACTTGAGATTGCACAGGACTTGAAGGCGAGGGAAATTTGTTGGTAGGAATTATTGTCAAGGCAGACAAAAGAGAACAGGAAAGAGGGCTGTGTTTAGAGAGAGTTTGGTGAGTTGGCAGCAAGAAGTAGCATTGCTGGGAGTCCAGAGGGACCTAAATTTCCTAGAAAGAAAGGCCCTCGTTCCCTCCCTGACTGGGGAGCTGAGAGAACTTGTCCGGGGTGGGGGCAGAAGCAAGGGAGCTGCCACCCCGGGGCCCATCCACAAGTGCTGGGCCAGAGGCGGGCGTCAGGGAGGTCTTGGCCCTTGACCATGCTCGCAAGCGCTCCACAGCCCTGCAGCTTCATTCTCCAGGAGCCTCGAGCTTCCTGGGGCATCTGGGTGAGTGGAGAGCTCAGTAGACTGGGCTGTGAGGGCCGGGGAAGACCATGTCCAAAGACTGGGTTGCTCTGGGTGAAGAGGGTGCTCCACTCCCACCTTGCCTACAAAGCACCATCATGGAGACCCTCCTTTTTGATCTCAGGTGCTGTCCAGCTGTGTTCTAACCAGTGTGTCAGGAACAGTTGGGCAGAGGAGAGGCAGAAACGGTGGGTGCACCTGAGTGAGCATCACTGGCCTGATCTGGGCCCCTAAGAGGCTCCTGCAGACTGGCTTCTCTGAACCCTCCTCAGTGAGCTATGGGCCCTCCTGTGGCTTCCACTCCACTCAGGAATTTTTATTCTCCACCACGTCAGTGCTATAAATCAAGTTCACTTCTCGTCATAATCCTCAGGGTGTGGCAGTTGGGAAACTGATAAAGGTCTTTGCCAATTTGATCTCAGATCAGATTTGGTGGAGACAAAGCTAAGAGGGGGACTGACTCACAGGTGGTCTCCCGAGCAGAGGGGCTGGTCCTGTCGGGGAGGAGGTGGAGGCAGAGTTTTGCGGGGAGCGTGGTCCTCTGCCACACCTCCCCCCATTCGCAGTGAGCCACAGTGAGTCTCTGGCTGAGTCCAGGTGGTTATTCTCTTAGTGCAGTCTTTTTCCTGCAGCTGTGGCTGTTTTAGCTGAAGTCAGATCGGCTCTTAGAAGCAGTGTCTCTTCAGGTCTAGGTGTTTGCCTCTGTCCTGGGACTCAGGCAAGCAAAGGAGCTCCCCTGGAAATCCCTCTCCACTGGCCCACTGTTAATACCCTTGATGCCGCCCTTAGGGATTGTTCACGTTGCCTTCTTCTACCAGAGTGTGTGGATTTAGTATACACTATCAGAGCGTAAAGATATCATAATGCTTATCTAACTAAGGGATGGCAAAATCAAGGCCACTACTCCCTCCTCTCTGTAGGCAGATGTCATGAATTAATCCCTGTGTTCTATGCAGCCTCAGAAGCCTCCTCAACACACCGCGAGTGGATACTACCAAGAAGTTGGAGTTAGCATGCAATTTGAGGAGACTTGTGTTAGTTTCCTGGGGCTGCCATAGTAAAGGACCACAAACCAATTGGCTTAACACAACAGAACATTTCCTCTCATAATTCTAGGGAGTGTAAGTTCAGAATCAAGGTGTCAGCAGAGCCCTGTTCTCTCTGATGGCTCGAGGGAACAAGCCTTCCTGGCCCTTTCTGGCTTCTGTTGGTTTCTGGCCATCCTTGGTGTTCCTTGGCTTGTAGATGAATCCCTCCCATCTCTGTCTCTATCTTCACATGGGCTTCTTCCTTGTGTGTCTGCCCCTGTTTAGAAGAATACCAGTCCCCGGATTAGGGCCTGCCCTCATCTTGACTTGATTACGTCTGCAAAGACCCTGTTTCCAAATAAGGTCACGTTCACAGGTTCCAAGTGGACACGAATTTTTGGGGGGCACTATTCAACCTTGTACAAGACTTAATGCTATCCAGATCCCAGTCTAATTTCCTATTTGATAAATGAGAAATCCAAGACCTAGAGAGAAGTGACTTGCTGAAAATCACATGGCTATTAATAATTCGTCTAAGATGAGAACCTAGAATTCCAGACTGCCCATCCAGTGCTTTTCTGTTGTATATTTAAATGAAGCACTAAAATCAAGATTTCTCCTCTTCCCTGGGAAAGTCTCACATAATCTAGTTTCATGGCTTGGTTCCGTGATTCTGTATCCTCGAGGGTAACCCAGCTGACCGTGTAGAGATGGTGATTCTTATTTCAAGTCGTGATGCATTCCATGAGACTAAGTCTTAAAGGGATTGTTGCCAGGTGAAGTCCTATGTGCTAAATGACTCTAGCCTGGTTCCCAGCACCACTTGGGACATACGGGAATAGACACTCCACAGGTATTTGGTGAATTTGATGTGTCACAAATGTTTGATAAATGAAAAATCTGTGCATCGGTTGCTTTTGTCTGTTTTGGACACACATAGAAATTTGGAATAAGAGAGCTGCTTCAGGAAAGGTGGAGAGAACTGGAAGTCTTTTTAAAAAGTATTGAAGATGCAGATCGGGGAGAAACGTGAAGACGCAGAACTGGGGCCGCCTGCATCTATTTCACTCACTTCATGCTCATCCTGGGAAGGCGGGAAGAGAGCAAACACAGAACACCTGTGCTGTTTGGGGCCTTTGTGCAAGGTGCTGTGCTAGATGCTTTATAAACATTACTAATCTAATTTTCTCAGCTCAGTGAGGTAGACATTATGCCCACTTTATAGGCTGGGGAAAAAAATGATTAATTTGTCCATTGTCCTATAGCTAATAAACCTTGGGGCCTGGATTGACACCAATTCTTTCTGAATCAAACCCATTTTATTTTAAAAATTTATGCCCAAGTGGGATGAGGGTCTTACTTCCATTTCAGAAGCAACGCATGAGGAGCTCTAACTTTGCAAAAAATTTGGTTTGTATGAAGCTGTTACTTTTGGCCAGCTGTAGAAATATCAAGTGTCATCCGAATATGTTTTAAAAAAATTTTATTTATATTCCTTAGAAATTCTCAAGACACTTCTATTGTGTAGCCTTCCACGTTCATTAGTTAGTGTGATCTGTAAAATTACATGGTAGGGCAGCAGAACAGGGGTGTCAGTGCCCATCTAGAGGCGGACACTGGGACTCAGAGAAGGAAAATGACTTGGATGATGTCACCCTTGGAGACAGTGGCCAAGTGGGCACTTGACCAGATCATCTGATCCCAAGGCCAGTGCTCTCTCATGTGATCAATGATGTCACCCTATACTTAGGTATGTGCCATGGGATTATGTTCCCCTGACCCTACTAGTCTTGGAAAGAGAACAGTGGGACTGACATTCGCATTTTGGAGTAAGCGGCTCCATCCTTTATTCCTTTGCTCTTCCTTCCTTTTAAACTTTTGTACAGCCACCCATTCATTTATCCAACTGTCGTTCATCTGTTCGTCTCCCATCACCCAATCATCCATCCAATTCATCTATCCATCTATCTGTCATCCGTTCACTCATCCTCCATCTAACCAGCTGTTGATCCCTCTAAGCTTCCTTATCCACCGTCTTCTTGTAGTGCCTAATGACATACACAGTATGACCACTAATCTGTGGAATGAACCAAGGTTTACATAAAGGATGTCAAGGAATTGCGAGATACCAAAAGGTAGGGAAGCCGTGTTCCTAACTTTCACAGTGTTAGTAGGAAAGAGAGGTCTGTCTACACAAAGCAGAACTACCGGCAGATTGAGTTAAGTTCATTTAGAGAGGCCCCATGAGGGTTAGAGAAGAGCTGGCAGGGCTTCAGGGTGGAGGGGCGTCTGAGCCTCCATGCAGACCAGCGTTTCCCAGAGTGGGTTCCACAGGCATCAGAACCACGTGGCTGATTATTAAAAATGCAAGTTTCCTCTTCCACTTGTTCTAAATCAGAGTTTTGAGGAGTAAAGGGCAAAAAAAATGCATTTCTCACACATGTCCCTTAGGGGACCCAAAAAAGCTTTATTGAGGTATAATTTACATGTTGTAAAATTTACCCATTTTTGGTGTATAATTCAACGATTATTAGAATATTTACAGAGTTGTGCAGCCATCACCATGGTCTAATCCTTAGGGGACTTTCAGTTTGCAAACTGAAACGCATTAATCATCCAAGAAGAGGGGAGAGGTCATTCCAGGTACAAGAAATAAGCAAAGGTTTAGGGGTGAGGATGTAGAGATTGCTTGGGAGAGTGGAGAGCCCCCTCTGGCGGGGTATAAAGTAAGTAAAAAGAGAAAAGAAATAATATCAAAAAGAGGAGATGACAGCGATCAGACCATTTCCGGAGAGCTAGTTCGGAGGGGAGAGGGGACTGAGTGTTTGTTGTCCAGGGTGAAGCCGGAGGGAGAGCAGAGAGACGGTTAGAGACACAATTCTCAGCTGCTTGCTGTACCCCACGGGACCCCCAGACCAGCTGGGTGAGAGCCAGTTTGCTGACTGATCGATTTGCCAGATGACCCATTCGTTGATGTGCTGAGGACATTTCACCTTGGCCTGCTCATGGCTGTATCTGTGAATGGGCAGGCTTTCTCTGATGAGAACTTCACAGTCTCTTTCAATTTTGTCTCTTACCCTCCATTCCTGCTCCCTATCCTCTGCCCCATGTCCCCACCCCTGCTTGTCCCTCTTCTGCGTACGCCCTGGAGGTAAAATGGCAGTGGCTGATGCTCCAAGAGCGAGTTTCGGTGCCTGTCTGACTGCTTCATGTGCATCAGTCCTTTGCTGCATGGATTTCCAGGGCACGGGCTTTGCTTGTCGGCTCTCGAGCCTAGGCAGTTGGCTCTGGTAGACACTTTGCTGCTCCGTGATTTCTGTGTCGACTTCTTGGTGCTTCCCTTTTGCCTGCAGATAACAGCGAAGCCCTCAGCCATCCTCAGTGCCTCCCGGGCCTCCAAGAGGAAGAATTGTAATAACAATTGTGAACTTCTTTGGCCTCCTCCAAAGGAAAGGGTGAGGTAAATGGAAGGCGTTGCTATAGTTATTATGTGATACCACATATATTGGTTTTTCTCTCCAAATCATTGCCTGGGGGTCTGTTTTGAAATTGGTTTTTACCCTCCCTGCTCTTATTGCAGCCTTCGATGCTCCTGTTCCATATTTAACATTTCTGCAGTTCAGCACCTGCTCCATTAGCACACTTCCCTTCCAGGCTTTTACTGCGAGGGACCTGCATTTAGATGAACCAAGCTGTGGGACTCAGGATGCCTTCCAGGCCTCCTAGAACTTCCTTTCACTCCAAGGAGGGTGAGGGGCCAAGAAACCTGGACCCCAGAAAGACTGCTTTTCCCTCACTATTTAACGTAGTGATTAAGAGCATGGACTCTGGAACTAGACTCCTGGTTTGAATCCTAGCTCTGCCACTTACCTGCTGTGTGACCTCAGACAGGTGCCTTAACCTCTCTGTGCCTCACTTCTCTCATCTATAAAACTGGGGCCACACTATTACCAACCTCATAGGGTTGCAAGAAGGGTTAAGTGAGTTAATGCATGGAAAGCACTTAGAACAGTGTTTGGCATATAATGAGCAGCATGCAAGTGTTAGTTCATGTTGTGTTTCCTAGCTATTTAGTCTTATTTCCTTTTTGGTCTATTGGGCTGGCAGCAGGGGACCTGGACTCTGTTCCAGGCACAGTTGCTAAGTTGCCATACGACTTTAGCATGTCACTTCTCCAAAATTCAGCCTCCTCCTCAATTAAATGAGACTGGTAGTCTAAGGCCTGCCCTGTTCACCGGCTGGGGTTACTCAGAGTAAAAGGACATAATGGATGCGAGCGGGCTTTGTAAATGTTGAAGTGCTGCCTGCAGGTATGGCGACAGGACACTAGATGTTCTGCGAAGGGTTCGCTTTTTCAGGTCGTTTCTTGGAAGAGGTGGCTTGTTCTCAGGGACCCAGAGTCTAGCATGGAAACAGTGACATCCTGATGGCTCCGAGCCCTGGTTGGCTTAGTCCTCGCGTGCAGCACCACCTTGGGACATCCTCTTCCTAGGATCTCCTGGGAGAGCAGTGGTTGTACTACCTGTCGGCATCAGGCTTCTCCATTGCAAACAGCAGAAACCAGTGCTTGCTTATTTAGACAGCAAAGGGATTTATTAAAGGGCATTGGGTAGCTCACAGAGTGTTCTGGAGGCCCAGAGAACCCGGAGACTGTGCTGCCAGGATCACCGACCAAAGTCACACAGCAGAACCTGTTCAGAGGGGGTGCCGTGGGAGCCACTGCTGCTCATGCTCACAGAGGGCAGGGGCGTGGCAGGCCTCATCTGGAACTGGGGACTCGGCGTGGCCTAGGGATCTCTCGTCACTGCTGCCGTCTGCAGACCGGCTTCACGCTCTTCACCCCCTGACTAGCTCTTCTCTTGGTCAGGGAAGATGGCCACGGAGAACTCGGTACCCATCTCTTCCGAACTCCACCACCTTCTTTCGGTTCCCACTCACAAAGACATCCCAGGGAAAGGATTGACCCTGGCTGACTGAGCTTTGGGTCATTGCCCATCCTTGGGCCAATCAGTATAGGTCTTGGTGGTGGGGTACCATTTTTGGCCCAGCTTATTGTTGGGCTTCCTAGGCCCACCCTTGGGAAGGAAACCATGGTGGGCAGCCCTCAATGGAAGCGTGTGGTTGGAATGGTAGGAGCAGGAGGGTAGACTCCTCAGAGGCAAGGATGGGAGAGAGGAAGGACGAGTCTCGGTAATACTTTCACTGTCTGGCTCTCCTGGGAGATTTGGGTTCTGGCCTCTTGCCTCTTTCTGTTCACACTGTGCTATTGCACAAGACCAGGCCTTCATAACGCCATGCTAGGATTATCTCCCTGCCTCCACCAGGCTGTCTCATCATGTCTCTCCCTGCATAGAAACCTTAATGGCTTTCAGACTAGAGTCCAAATCCTTACTATAATACTTAAGTTTCAATCATTCTTTTTTTAAAAAAATATTTTTCCTGAAGATAGATTTCAAACATAAAAATAATAATGTATTGTGAAGATACATGTACCTGTAATCCAGTTTTAACAAATCTTAACATTTTGCCTTCTTTGCTTCAGGTTTTTCTCTTTTTTTTTTAGTGAGGAAGATTGGCCCTAAGCTAACATCTGTGCCCATCTTCCTCTATTTTATATGTGGGATGCCTTCCACAGCATGGCTTGATATAAACAGTGTGTATGTCCACATCAGGGACGTGAACCGGCAAACCTCGGGCTGCTAAAGTGGAGTGCACAAACTTAACCACTGTGCCACCAGGCTGGCCCCTCCTTCAGATTTTTTAAAAATGAAGTAAAGGATTCCAAATAGGTTTGAACCACTCCAGGGACCTCTTCTTAATCTTATTTCCCTTTTTTCCTCACTGGAGTTGACCACTATCGTTAAGTATAGTGGTTATCATTTTCAAGCACGACTTTATGAATTTTCTACATGTTTGAGTCCCTATGCAATGTATAGCATTGCTTTGCATGTTTTTAAACTTTATGGAAATATTGTCAAACTGTACACATCCTTTTGTGATTTGCTTTTTTTCACTGAACATTATTTTTGAAATTTTCTCACGTTGGTATATATAACTCTAGCACATTCATTTTAACCGCTGTATAGTGTTTTATTTATCTATCTCCTATTGATGAATTTTTACGTTTCCTTTTTTCTCTTGCCACTGTGACCCCTGCTGCAGTGAGCTTTCTTGTGTGAACCCTGAGGGCTCTGCCTGTGGGTGGAATCGCATTGGGATAGAAGGCCAGAAAAAACAAAGTGATTGCCCAGCAACTTCCCCACTGTCCAGAGCTGGCAGGAGATTAAGCCCAGGAAATCCCTGGCAAGGCTGGTCAAATAGGATTTAGCCGCTTGTGAAATGGGACTTTATTTCTTTAACTAATCCCTTGCCGGGGAGGGGTCTGCGGCCTGACTTCAGCGTGCTCTGCACTGGAAGGGGCAGGCAAGCCCAGACAATTGAAAATATTTGCTGATTACAGGGCTGGGGCTTTCGAACAACAGGGGATTGGCAAAATGTGTCTTTGCTCCCCTCTCTTTCCTTTGAGACTTGCCACAAGTGGCGTTTACTCTGCTTGGGATAAATGCAGGGGTGAGGAAAAGCATAGAGTTCAGAGTCAGAGAGAGCCAAGTTTGTGTCCCTGGTTCTGCCGCTTGCCAGCTCTGTTCATTACTTAAATTCGCTGCACCTCAATGTCCTTACCTGTGGAGTGAAGCTCAGTGATGTCCTCTGCTTTCAGACTCAGGGTAACCACCACCTGAATTGTCTGGGCTGCGCTGCGGCCAGGAACATCAGGGCCATCAGGTCACCATTCCTTGAGTCAGGTCTCATTGGCTATAGCCCTTGGGTGGCCTCTGAATCTGATATGATATGCCCTCTTCTGCCAGGACTCACCCCATCTGCCAGCATTCCAGCTGCATGCCAGGACCTGAATCTTTCCTCGGGACTCTCTGAGCACGACTGGACACTGCTCTAGTATTTGCCAGGCCTCTCCTTGGTGGGACTGGACCCTGATTCTCACATAGCCCTGACACCCCCGCCTGTGGACTGGGGCTGACAGGAACTCATATCCCATCCTTACCATCACCACCCAAATATCGGCCCCCACGTGGAGCCCCAGCTCCAAAGCTGGCTGGGAACCAAGCCCTCTATTTGCGTTTCCACGGAGGTCGTTTAGGAAGGGGTGGAGGGCACACTTTTTGGAGCCAGATGGATTCAGGTTCAGGGTCCCAGTTTCCTCATTTTTAAAAAGGTGATAATAATAAAACATTTCTCCTGGGATTATTATAAAGAGTATAAATATGATGAGTAAAGCTTTTAGCACATAGTCAGAACTCAATGAATTATAAGTAAACGTGCTATAATATGCTGACGGCTCAATGTAGAATGGAGAACATGGCCTCTGCCGTCAGATGGCCTGAGTTTAAATTCTGGACCCTCCACTTCTGTGATGTAACCTTAGGCAAGTTGTCAAGTGATCTAACCTCTGTGCTCAGTTTACCCATCCACCAAAAGGGATGCTAATAATTCTGAACCGATAGGTCTATTATTCTGAGAAATAAATGGTGTAATCTATATAAAGCTATAGGAACAGTGCCTGGCACTAAATGTAGTTGCCCCATTGTTCTCATCATTATTAGATTACTTTTAATATATACGTATTTATATAAGTATATAGGTCTATATGCCAGGGACTCAGGTTACCAAAACGTAACTTTCTTCATTTTCCTAAAACTGAATCTACTTTCCTTCTCGAGCTCCACTCCATCAGAAGGCAAAACGTATGTTCTAGTCAGTTCCAGGAGGATGCAGTCATTTCAGTTACTTGAGTCTTATGGGTTTAAACTTAGGAAAATTCAGGTTTCCCCCTTCTCTTCCTTCCCTTGGAGTTGATGCTGCAAGGTGCACGCTTGTCCTGACCTGGGCTTTGGGTGTCAGCACCAGTGTTGCTTGGCTGCTGACACTACACTGGGCTATCATGTGGTCCTCTCTGTCCTCTACCCTATGTGGCCCTCTCATCTCTACTGTCCTCAGAGTGGCAAAAGGTTGATAGGAGGAGTTTGCTATCCCCTCAGAATCCCAGAGAAAAATTGGGAAACTGGATGAGGACGATCGGGAGTGGGGCTCAGGACCTGTTTCTCATGTTGAGGTTTCTTTTCCTTCAACTCTTCTCTTCCTCCTAGGCTTGGAGAATTCGACAACATGGTGGTAGGGTGGGGAGTGTGTATCGATGTTCTTCCTAGTCCTTCCTGTGTTGTACTTGAAACAAGGCCTCAGGTGATGAGTTTTGCTGTCTTCTCCCTCGAGTTCTTTTGTAGTGCTTCTCATTCTTCAGACAGTCTTGACTTCAACTGCTCTGACCCACTCAATGGTGAGAGAGGATCTTGGGCTTCAGAGAATGAAGGAGAAAAAGCACATCGCTGAGTATTTCACACACCATCCCAGCACGAAGACAGTTTCACAATGAGCTTAACTGAGTACTGTTACTGTTTATCCCCTTCCCAGATGAGGAAACAAACTCAGAGAAGCGAAGTAACTTGTTTAATGTCTTCCAGGTAGAAAGAAATGGACTCAAAGCTCGGGCTGTCTGGTTCCAGCCCACACTTCACAACCTTGCTGCTACGCCATGAGTCATCTGGAAGAGCAACATCACTTCCCTCTGACTGTGGGCGTTGCCACTCTCCTGAGCCTTCCTTGGCCAGGAGCCCCTCTGTGGCCCGCTTCACTCCCCATCAGGGATTAGCTGAGCCATCTCTGAGACTGCATGATGTGCTGGTCACTGAACATAGGATGTCCAACTGCTCTGTTGAAGAATAGCATCAACAATGATGTGAATTTTCTCTTCCATTGTCCCATTCAGTCCTAGATTTTTTCATTTCCTTCTTGCTCAAGATAATGAGGTCCTATCATGCCAAGCACATGGAAACATTAAAATTTTGTCAGTCTCTGTTAATAATGAATAAATATGTATCAAAGGGGTCCAATCCTCTAAAGGGTCTCGGCCTTAGTCTTCTGGAGTCTGTGGTACAAGGGCACTCCTTAGCTCCTGTCATCCCAGCCATCAGAGTCATGGCCAGGGACCTCTCCAGTGATCTCGACCACCCATGTTGCCCCCTCTACGCGACCCAGAACAGAGCTCAGAGTGAGGTGGTATTGATTTCACAGGAAGTCAGGCCTGCATTTTTCTCTCCCTCTGGGTTTGTTGGCTTCTGCCTGTGAGGTGGCTGAAGGCCATCATTTTTGTGTGGAGGATTAATTAGAATAGATTCCTTTGACTCAGGCTGCCAATAAAACCTGCGGTCCTCAGCTATTGATTTATGATGCTGAGCAGGAAACCATGGGACCCCTAACAGGCCCCGAAAAAGTTGTGGTGACAGGGAATTGGATGTCCAGGTGGTTAATTCTGGCAAATGGAAGAGAATAAGGACGTGTGAGGAGATTTGGGGGGTGGGGTGGGGGAGGGAGACGGTACAAGGGCCGCCGTGATTCAGTGGATGAGAAGAGAATCTCATTTCCTATGAACCACGCGGCTGAGAAATTGAAAGGGACATTTGTGAACTTTGGAGGCCGAGATGATTGTGAGCAAATTAATAGCTAGATATCTGAGACATTGGTTCTTAGGCAGATAATTGAGTTCTGAAGAGAGCGGTCACTGGTCCTTCAACTTCCCCGTCGTCTCAGAGTCCAAATTATGATCAAGTTCTAGTTCTAATCCCCCAGCTGACCTCTCAATTTAACTCAATTCAACAAACACATTTATTAGCACCTGCTGTGGTGGTGGGAGGGATAGGGTATAAAGGGTATACAGGAGAAGGCATGCTCCATTCTCTTAAGCAGTTTATCACGCATGGGGTAGACTTTTTTTGAAAAACTAGACTTTATTTTTTACACCAGTTTTAGCTTTACAGCAAAATTGAGGGAAGGTACAGAGATTTTCCATGTACCCCTGCCCTCCACATGCTTGGCCTCTCCCATTATCTACATCACCACCAGAGTCATTCATTTATTACAAATTGTGAACCCACATTGACACATCATCATCACCCAAAGTCCATAGTTGACATGACAGTTCACTTCTGCTGTTGTACATTCTGTGGGTTTGGACAAATGTGTAATGACATTTATCCAACATTATGGCAACGTACAAAATAGTTTTACTGCCCTAAGAATCCTCTGGACTCCACCTAGTCATCACTCCCCTGCAACCCCAGGCAACCACTGACCTTTTCAGCATCTCCATAGTTTGCCTTTTGCAGAGTGTCGTGTAGTTGGAAACATACAGCATGTAGCCTTTTCACATTGGCTTCTTCCACTCAGCAGTATGCATGTCAAGTTCCTCCACATCTTTTCATGTCTTGATAGCTCATTTCCTTTTTAGCACTGAATCATATAGCCTTGTCTGGATGGACCACAGTTTATCCATTCACCTACTGAAGGACATCTTGGTTGCATCCAAATTTTGGCAATGATGAGTAAAGCTGCTATAAACTTGGGTGTGCAGATTTTTGTGTGGACGTAACTTTTCACCTCCTTTGGGTAAATACCAAGGAGTGTGATTGCTTGATCGTGCGGTAAGAGTATGTTTAGTTTTGTAAGAGACCACAGGGCAGATATTTTCCCAAGCAGTTTGAGTATAGAATATAATACTTGTGGGGAATGGGGGTAGCAGAGAGTGATTTAGACTGAGAGATGAGCCAGAGAAGTTTTCATGATGGGTGGCCTTAGAGTACATTCTTAAATAGGCAAAGGGTTCCAGCAGAGGGGTCATCATGTGGAGCGTGTGCATAGGACTTTCCTAGGTTCTTCTCTTGGGTGCTGCTGTGACTGGAGCTTAGATATGTGTATATGAGGCTCAAAATGTAGGTTGTGGCCAAATCATGGCAGGACTGAAGAGCAGGCTAGGCAGTTTGGATTTGATTTTGTGAGTAGTAGGGAGCTATTGAAAGTCTTTGAGGAGAAGAGGGCCATGATCAGAACAGTGATCCAGGAAGCATAGCCTTGCATCACGTGCCATCAGGATGGGAGCAGCAAGAGTGGGGAAAAAAGATAAGAGTGAAGAGGTTATCACAATAGTCAGGAGAGAAAAAAGATGTGATAGGAAAGGCAGGACAGTGAAGAGACCACCAAAACCTCAATTTTCTCGTTAGTAAAATGAGAATCTATTATCTTTATTGTCTCTAGGACTTGAGGACTGGTAAGCTTAGGGGGTTGAAGGAAAGGATGCATCAGAGATGCCTGTAAGATCTGCAGCCTGAGCATCATCTTTCTTTCTTAATCCGCTTCTCCCTCTGGCCTTTTCTTTCCCTAGGGAGTGGGTGGCTGTAAGTAGAGTATATCTGGGACCTCAGGGTACATGGTGGAGCGGCCAGTTTGCAGGCAGCAGATTACCAGGTGCTGCTTTTCTGCCTGGGTAACTGGGCAAGGAGCCCCAGGAGAGCCAGGCAGTGTGGGGACAGGAAGAAGACAGGAGGGCAGAGTATCAAGAGGCTCTGCCTCTGACTGCTAGATGACCATGGACAAGTCATCCCCCTGCCTGACCCTCTGTCCCAAATTTGTCATTTAGGGATAACTTCCTGGCCTCAGGAGACTTCTATAAGGATGAAAAGATCATGTTCTTTTTTTAGCATATAAAATGCAAAAAATGCAAGGGATCATTACAGCCGTTCTGGGAGGCAGCACGATGGAGCCAGTTGAGAGCACTGGCTCTGGAGCCAGAAGCTCGGATGTGAGTCTTGCATCTGCTACTTATCAGCTTTGTGATGACAGATAATCTAACTTCTCCATTCCTCCGTTTTCTCCACAGTAACATGGGCATGATAATAGTCACTATCTGATCATCTATTGTAAGGTAGGCTGAAATAATGCAAACAGTGCCTGGCACACTGCAGGTGCTGGATGAATGTTTGCAATGATGATAACGAGGCCACCACTGATGCCGTTGCACTGCCAATGATGGGCTCTCTGAATGCTCCCAGCAGAGCTTTTGGCATCAGACAAGCCCAGGAAAACTGTGCTGCTCCCTTCTCTCCTTTTAGCTCCTGCTCAAATTCACGTTCAAGCTTGGAGTCTCATTGCATCACAGACCATCATAGCAGTTCAGCCAGAAAGGACCTCTGGGGACATCTAGTCCAATACTTCATCTGTTCCTTGAACTACTGACCAGAAGTAATCTTGCTTCCCAATTACAAGAAATGCTCTGTTCTCTAGACAGCCCAATCCATATGTAGATACTTGGATGGTTGGATTCCAAGTCTATTTACTATCTTCTTTTTTGTATGGGTGTACTTGTGTGTGTATTAAACACACAGAAAAGAATTACTTCCAGAGCTATTTCTTTGGTAATGTCTAATACAGGAAGTGAGTCCCTAATAAAACCTTGACTGTTGGGGGGAAAACAGTGATAGAAAAAATAGTAAGAGAAATATTCAAGATTTGGAAATGTAGTTGAAGAAGTAAAATCAATTGAGAACAGCTACATCCATAATGAACTGCTGCTTTTTTTTTTTTTTTCCTCTTTAGCTGAGGGAACTTCCAAATTCAATGAAAGGAAATGGGCTTCATGCAGCAGGAAGAATTTGAATTAGACAGTCGGGAACTTCCTATCTGGGAAGTGATCAGAGGAAGTCCAGGCTTCTCTCGATCGCTCACGCGTCTTCCCGCCATGTGCCAATCTCTCTCTGGTCTGGAGACAGGGGTGACTTAAAGCAATCTAAGGAGGTGCTTTGATCCCAGAACTTACTAACTGCAGGAAGGGAAGGAAGGAAGAAGGAGAGGAAGAGTTTGTTCAAATCAGCTCCAAGGCCCGTGTCTTGGAAGGACTCACGCCCTATCTGACTCCTTGACAGCTGGAGGCGCTTGGCTGGCTTGGGTTTCTCCCACTGGATGGCATTTGCTCAGAGGACGCTCTGAGGAGGCCTCCTACTGGCCTCCAGATTGACCTGGTTAGCACCAATGACACCTACTATGGGTTGTGAGAACTCTTTGGTAATAAAAATAACAGCAACACAGTTAAAACCTTGGCTATCTAAAATGCCTCAGGAAATGAAGCATTTCGGATAGTGGAATTTTCCATAAAGCTGAGGATTTTTCCATTTAAGTAGAGACTCTTATTTTTGTTTTGTTAGATGGATTGGATCAATACAACATAACATTTTTCGTTTACTTGCAGACAACGAGTGAATGATAGTTGTTCTATACTGTTAATATAGTCATTCCCTAGGGGGTTGATGAACTATACTGTTTGCCCCAAAACCAAACGCTGAAACCTTTGTGCTTATTGAGCTCTTCTGCCTTTTTGGTTTTTCTGACCCTTCTTACTTCAAGACATGTTTGTCTGTCATTTCTTGCTAATATCAGTTCCTCTGACTCTCGTGGTCTCATTTTTCTCTCTTATCTCCATTTGTAGATCATTAGCTACTGTTGATCTTACATATCTTTCTCCAGTAATTGGTATCAGACCATTCAAATTAGAGGCTCAATATTTATGTTTATTTTAACTTATTTGTTCAATAAACGAGTATTGAGCATTTACTCTGCAGTAGGCAACATGCTAAGTGCTGGGGATACCGTGATGAAAAGCTCAGATGAACTGGCTTGGTTATTTTCATGATCTGGCAGTTGACCTCTGAAGGATACATTGGCCCAGCCCTTCACACAAGTCCACTCTTCTCTCCAGCCTAGTGGCTGTCACACTTGGGTGTGCCTCAGAATCACCTCATGGGCTTGTTAAACACATGTTGCTGGAGTTTCTGATTCTTGAGTGAGACCCAAGGATGTTCATTTCTAACAAGTTCCCACGGGATGCTGACATTGCTAGTCTGAGGTCCACACCTCAGTACTACTTTAGTCACATGACCTTCACTCTGCTTCTCAAATGCCAGTCTTGCTTCTACCTCCAGGTGTTCACCTTTGCTGTCCCCTCTGTCTGATCTTGGCCTGGCAGCCTTGTTTCATCACCTCCTCAGAGGGGTTTTCCCTGAGCATCCTAGTAAATGTTGCGCTCCTCTTCCCAGGCACTCAATGTCACATTGCTTGGATTTGTTCCCTTCTTAGACTTCTGTCACTCTCTGAAATTATCTTTGTAAGATTGTCTCAAGGGTGGCTGTGATTGACGAAGAGATACTAACAGACCCAGGCAGAGGACACACGTTTCTCTAGTGTAATTAAAAAAAATAAGAGTTTAAGTGCATGAAGACAACTACAAAAAGCAGGAGACAGAGCAGCATTTTTTTCATGGGAGGTCCCAGACCTTTAAGCCCCGCTGGCGGGTGTGTGCCTCCTCTGAGAGCTCTGACTCCTCCGTCCTCAGGGGCTTTCCAATCTCCAGAGTCCTGTTGACTGATCTGCAGACTCAGTGTTTTCCACGAGGTCAGTTTCCCAGGTGAAACATCTAGGCAGGATGGAATTTCAGACTTGCCTGTGTCTGTTCCTGCGGTCTTATATTTTTATTTGATGTCTTCTGTCTTTTCCATCTTATTTATTTGTTTTTCTGTCTCTCCCCCTTCTAGTATATAAGCACCATGAGAGCAGAAGTATCGGCTTTCTCCTTTACCTGTGTTTTCTCAGCACCCAGAGTGGTGCCTGGCAGAGAACGGACATTTGCTATCTAAAAGCTCCCTCCTTCCCTCACCTAATAGGGAACTAAATATGAGCCTCTTGAATGTAATTTAATTCTTTCAGGGACCCGAACAGACACGTTCTCAAAGAAAGCCTCTTCTGTTACCCTGCAGCTCATTTCAGAGAGGGCCACAGAAGGAGAAAGGCAAACACAGGAGAGGCAATGTGCCGCCCCCTGTATGTTAATGTAGCGAATGCTCTCAGGCAAGAGAGAATGTCTGTTCATGTTCGGCTTTCTTTTCTCTTCCTCTCATTTCCCCTGCTCTCGAGCGTCGCTCTGCTCTGGCTTCAGAGCTATAATAACAAACCTATTGCCACAATAAGGCGCCAGAAGGGGAAAATGAGACTGTGTTACTGCGGAAGAAAGAGGCGCAGCACCAACCCTGAGCCTAGCCATAGAGCCCTAAGGCTGTTGAGCAACGGATGTCAGTTTAATCGCTTTTCCCCTTGGTATGGTATACATACATCTCTTCTTTTCCTCTGTGTTCTCTATTAGGCTCACAAATTAATCTGCTATAAGATGCTAATAGTGTCTGCAAACTTGAAGTATAATTTTGAAGTTGCTCTTCTTTGGGTCTCTCTCTCCGCCCCCACTGTCCCCTATTTTAACTGTTTCTCCAGCCAGATGAGAAGCTCTTTGAAGACAGGACACATCTTGCTGTGGGTTACCTGATGATTCTCTTTTCCTTTCAGAAGCACACACAGGGTTGGTGCATTGCAGGCATCCATAAATTCTTGAGGAAGCAAATTCTCTATTTCTTTTCCTGGCCTCTTCTCCTCCCTCTTTGTCAGCTGACTTAACCAAGGGAGGGAATGAGGCAATGCTGACTTCCATTCCCGCTTTTCCCAAGGAGGGCTGACCGGTGAGTGCCCACATTATGGGGATTTGTTCCTTTATTCAAATGGATTTAGTTAGTGCTCTTTCTGTTACAAGTAATAGAAATCCAATTCAAACCAACTTAAGCAGAAACAAAACAACCATTAATGGGCCTCCTACTTGGGAATCAAAAGGGTGGTGTTGGCTTTCAGGTATGGCTGGGTCTAGCAGTTAAAATTATGTCATTAAATCTTCCTCTCTCTCTTTATTAAAGTTCTTCTTGTGTATATATTGGCTTCATCCTTAGGAATGCTTTCTCCACATGGTGGTAAAAATAGATATGGGAACTCCAGGCTTGTATCATTGATATAAGATATTGATCACAGGTATTGATCCCAGAGGAAAGAGTGCCAGAATCTTTCTTTACGTTTCATATCAACCCTTAAAATGGACTCTGATTAGCCTTGCTTGGGTGATATGCTCACAGTGGTGTCCAAAGATATGGGATACACAAGTTGGCTACCTGAGTGGCAGAAAAAGCAGGGTCACTTGAGCAATAGCACCACCAGAATCACTTATGGTGGGGAAGGGGCAGTTTCCATAAAGAAGATATGCAGAAGCAGGAAGATTGAAAGCGGCAGATATTCACCACAGAAGGCCTGGGCAGGACAGGATTCTGACTTCCTACCCCTAAACCCAGTTGGTGCTTTGAAAGACAATGCTTTGTAAAACATTGCCAGCAATCACTTTGCAATTGAAGAGTTGAGGCCATAGAGAATGAGGAGTCACAACAGTGACAGATGTGAATGTTATAAAAATTGCCATAAGTCTTACAAGAGTCTCATAGTCATTGTCCTGGTCTCTAGGTCTTTTTTCTTAAATTCTAGTAATGTAATACATGTGAGAATGTTTTTTCCATTAGTTATAGGAAACAGAAACCAACTTGCTTATTTTTAGAAGGGGAGGAGGACTCTTTGGAGGATATGATTTGTCAAATTTCTCAGGAAATTCTCCTGAAATTTTAATTAGAATTGCACAGAATTAATAGATGAATAAGGGGAAAATCAACGTTATTACAAATGTGAAGTAATTGCATCCATAAACATAACTCTCTCTTTCTTCAAGTCCTCTTTTATGCCTTTAAATGTATTCTAAAATAATGGTGTTGTGCATTCTTCCTTTATAGTTCTTGGTTATTTTATCATTTTTATTGCTTTATGAATGAATTTCTGTTTTCTGTTGGTTATTGCTAGTGTAGACACACGCTATTTCATTTTATAAGTTTATCTTAAATCTGGCAACCTTACTAAATTCTATTATTAATTCTATTTCTTTCTTGATTCTGTTGGTTTTTTTAAATATAGATGATTGTATTATCTGCCAACAATGAGTCTTGTCTCTTCCCTTCTAATATTATAATAATATCTGTTCTCTTCCCCAATAATACAAATTATTGTCTTATTGAATTGGGCAAGGTTTCCAGTATTATTTTGAGTGGTACTGGTGGTAGATGAAATCTTAGCATATTCTTGATTTGAAGAAAATTTATTTAAAGGATTTTCTCTAAGTTGAAATTGGATGTAGGTTTATGGAATATAGCTTTATCAAGTTAAGGGAAGTTCTTTCAATTCCCAATTTTCTGAGGGTTTTTCATAATTAAACAGATAGTAAATGTTATAGAACGCCTTTTCAGTAACTGTTGAGATGCAATGTGATTTTTCTACTTTTGTCTGTGGTTGTAGAGAATGGCGTTGATTTTTTCTGATGTTAAACAATACTAGCCTTTCTTGAATAAACCCTACTTGATTATGATAGATTATTTGAAAAAATATTGAAAGCTAACATTTTACTCAAAATTTTCATATATCTATTTGAATGAATAGGCACATAATTTTCCTTTACTTGTAATATTCTTACCTAGTTTTTCTGTAGAGTTTTTATAAGCTTTTAAATCGACTGAAACTCTTTCTCTTTTTTCCTTCCTTTTTTTTTTTTTTAGCAATTTGTATAAAAGAGGGATTATTGTCTTTTTCTTGAAAGTTTGTTAGAACTCTTCAATAAAATAATCTCATCCTCAGGCTTTTTTTTTTTGGAGAGAAGGAACGACTTTTATCATCTTAATTTCTTTAATGGCTAATTAGATTATTTAAGCTTTATATTTCCTTTTTCTACCAACTTTGGTAATTATATATATTTTAAGAAATTTACATATTTCATTTAGATTTTTAAATTTTTTTAGATATAGCTTATAATGTTAAACTTAAAAATTCTGTCTCTGTTATCAGTCTGTGGTCTGAAAAATTGGCATGGTATCTTTTAAACATTTAAATCAGTCATTCCAGAGATTTGCCTACATTATTACTATTTCCAAAGATTTTTTTAAATTTTAAATTTTTTTTATTGTAAATATATGTTTTTTTAATTCAGTTAATGATAGGTTACAATCTTGTGAAATTTCAGTTGTACATTAATGTTTGTCATTCATGTTGTAGGTGCACCACTTCACCCTTTGTGCCCACCCCCCACCCCACCTTTCCCCTGGTATCCACTAAACTGTTCTTACTCCATATTTTTAAATTCCTCATATGAGTGGAGTCATACACAGATTATCCTTCTCTCGCTGGCATATTTCACTTAACATAATTCCCTCAAGGTCCATCCATGTTATTGCAAATGGAATGATTTTGTTCTGTTTTGCAGCTGAGTAGTATTCCATTGTATATACGTACCATATCTTCTTTATCCATTCGTCTGTTGATGGGCACTTAGGTTGCTTCCATGTCTTGGCTATTGTAAATAATGCTGCAATGCACATTGGGGTGCATAGGACTTTTGGGATTGCTGACTTCAAGCTCTTTGGATAAATACCCAGTAGTGAGATGGCTGGATCGTATGGTAGTTCTATTTTTAATTTTTTGAGGAATCTCCATACTGTTTTCCATAGTGGCTGCACCAGTTTGCATTCCCACCAGCAGTGTATGAGGGTTCCTGTTTCTCCACAACCTCTCCAACATTTGTTACAATTAGTTTTAGATATTTTTGTCATTCTAATGGGTGTAAGGTGATATCTTAGTGTAGTTTTTATTTGCATTTCCCTGATGATCAGCAATGATGAGCATCTTTTCATGTGCCTATTGGCCATCCGTATATCTTCTTTGGAGAAATGTCTGTTCATGTATCCAGCCCATTTTTTGATTGGGTTGATTGATGTTTTGTTGTTGAGTTGTGAGAGTTCTTTATATATTATGGATATTAAGCCTTTGTCAGATATATGACTTACAAATATTTTTTCCCAGTTAGTGGGTTGTTTTTTTGTTTCAATCCTATTTTCATTTGCCTTGAAGAAGCTCTTTAGTCTGATGAAGTCCCATTTGTTTATTCTTTCTATTGTTTCCCTTCTCTGAGAAGGCATGGTGTCCGAAAAGATCCTTTTAATACTGATGTCAAAGGATGTACTGCCTACGTTTTCTTCTAGAAGCCTTATGGTTTCAGGTCTCACCTTTAGGTCTTTGATCCATTTTGAGTTTATTTTTGTGAATGGTGAAAAAGAATGGTCAATTTTCATTCTTTTACATGTGCCTTTCCAGTTTTCCCAGCACCATTTGTTGAAAAGACTTTCTTTTCTCCATTGTATGCTCTCAGCTCCTTTGTCAAAGATAAGCTGTCCATAGATGTGTGGTTTTATTTCTGGGCTTTCAATTCTGTTCCATTGATCTGTGCACCTGTTTTTGTACCAGTACCATGCTGTTTTGATTACTGTAGCTTTGTAGTATGCTTTGAAGTCAGGGATTGTGATGCCTCCCGTTTTGTTCTTTTTTCTCAGGATTGCTTTAGAAATTCGGGGTCTTTTGTTGCCCCATATGAATTTTAGGATTCTTTGTTCTAATTCTGTAAAGAATGTCTTTGGGATTCTGATTGGGATGGTGTTGAATCTATAGATTGCTTTAGGTAGAACGGACATTTTAACTATGTTTATTCTTCCAATCCATGTACATGGAATGTCTTTCCATCTCCTTATGTCGTCATCCAATTCTCTCAGAAAGGCCTTGTAATTTTCATTATATAGGTCCTTCCCTTCCTTAGTTAAATTTACCCCAAGGTATTTTATTCTTTTTGTTGCGATTGTGAATGGTATTGTGTTCTTGAGTTCTTTTTCTGTTAGTTCATTATTGGAGTATAGAAATGCTACTGATTTATGCAAATTGATTTTATACCCTGCAACTTTGCTGTAGTTGTTGATTACTTCTAAGAGTTTTCCAATGGATTCTTTGGGGTTTTCTATATATAAGATCATGTCGTCTGCAAACAGTGAGAGTTTCACTTCTTCCCTCCCTATTTGGATTCCTTTTATTCCTTTTTCTTGCCTGATTGCTCTGGCCAGGACCTCCAGTACTATATTAAATAAGAGTGGTGATAGAGGGCATCCTTGTCTCGTTCCTGTTTTCAGGGGGATGGCGTTCAGTTTTTGCCCATTGAGTATGATGTTGGCTATGGGTTTGTCATATATGGCCTTTATTATGTTGAATTAGTTTCCTTCTATGCCCATTTTGTTCAGAGTTTTTATCATAAATGGCTGTTGGATCTTGTCAAATGCCTTCTCTGCATCTATTGAGATGATCATGTGGTTTTTATTCCTCAGTTTGTCGATGTGGTGTATCACATTGATTGATTTGTGGATGTTGAACCATCCCTGTGTCCCTGGTATGAATCCCACCTGATCCTGATGTATGATCCTTTTGATGAATTGCTGAATTCTGGTTGCCAAAATTTTGTTTAGAATTTTTGCATCTATGTTCATCAGTGATATTGGCCCATTGTTCTCTTTTTTCGTGGTGTCCTTGTCTGGTTTTGGTATCAGCGTGATGTTGGCCTCATAGAATGTGTTAGGAAGTGTTCCATCTTCCCTAATTTTTTGGAATAGCTTGAAAAGGATAGGTATTAAATCCTCTCTGAAAGTTTGGTAGAATTCCCCAGGAAAGCCATCTGGTCCTGGGGTTTTATTCTTTGGGATGTTTTTGATTGCTGTTTTAATCCCTTTCCTTGTGATTGGTCTGTTCAAATTGTCTGCCTCTTCTTGAGTGAGCTTTGGGAGATTGTAGGAGTCCAAGAATCTATCCATTTCCTCTAGGTTATCCATTCTGTTGGCATATAGTTTTTTGTAGTATTCTCTTATAATCCGTTGTATTTCTGCAGAGTCTGTTGTTATTTCTCCTTGCTCATTTCTGATTTTGTTTATTTGAGCTTTAACCCTTTTTTTCTTTGTAAGTCTGGCTAGTGGTTTGTCAATTTTATTTATCTTCTCAAAAAACCAGCTCTTTGTCTCATTGATCCTTTCTACTGCCTTTTTCGTTTCAATAGTATTTATTTCTGCTCTGATTTTTATTATTTCTCTCCTTCTGCTGACTTTGGGCTTCATTTGTTCTTTTTTCTCTAGTTCAGTTAGGTGTACTTTAAGGTTGCTTATTTGGGATTTTTCTTGTTTGTTAAGATGTGTCTGTATTGCGATGAATTTTCCTCTTAATACAGCTTTTGCTGTATCCCATATGAGTTGGTATGGCATGCTATCATTTTCATTTGTTTCCAGGTATTTTTTTATTTCTTTTTTAATTTCTTCAATGATCCATTGCTTGTTCAGTAGTGTGTTGTTTAGTCTCCACATCTTTGTGCCTTTCTCAGCTTTTTTCTTGTAATTAATTTCTAGCCTTATAGCACTATGATTGGAGAAGATGCTTGTTATTATTTCAATTTTTTTAAATTTGTAGAGGCTTGCCTTGTTTCCCAACATATGGTCTATCCTTGAGAATGTTCCATGTGCACTTGAGAAGAATGTGTATTCAGCTTCTTCAGGGTGAAGTGATCTATATATGTCTATTAAGTCCAATTGTTTTAGTTTTTCATTTAGCTCCACTATTTCCTTGCTGATTTTCTGTCTGGATGATCTGTCAATTGATGTGAGTGGGGTGTTGAGGTCCCCTACTATTATTGTGTTGTTTTTAACATCTTCCTTTATGTCTGTTAACAGTTGCTTTATGAATCTTGGTGCTCCTGTGTTGGGTGCATAGATATTTATAAGCGTTATTTCTTCTTGATGAAGTGTCCCTTTGATCATTATATATTGTCCCTCTGTGTCTCTCTTTACCTGTCTTATTTTGAAATCCACTTGGTCTGATATAAGAATTGCAACACCTGCCTTTTTTTCCTTGCTATTTGCTTGAAGTATTGTCCTCCACCCCTTCACCCTGAGTCTGTGTTTGTCTTTGGGGCTGAGATGTGTTTCCTGGAGGCAACAAATTGTTGGATCTTGTTCTTTAATCCATTTTGCCACTCTGTGTCTTTTTATTGGAGAGTTCAATCCGTTTACATTGAGAGTGATTATTGATGCATGTGGACTTAGTGCTGTTAATCTGTCGCTCATTATCTTGTTTTCCTGCGTTTCTTTTCCTGTGTGCTTTAGACTACCCATTTAATACTGCAATTTCTTATGCTGGTTTCTTAGATTTTTCCTTATTTATGATTTGTGACTCTGTTCTGTACTTTATTTTAGTGTCTACCTTGAAGTTTGTATTTAGAATCTTGTGTATAATATAGTCTATTCTCTGGTGGTCTCTTACTTACTTGACCAATACTGATTTAGACCCTTTGCTCTTCCCCTTCTAAATAATTATTTTCATTTCTTATTCCAGCTCATGTTATGAATTTGTAGTTAGAGTGATAAGATCGTCCTTGCTTTGGTAGTTTCCTTACCTTTACCCTAATGCTATAGTTGAATATTTGCTATCCTGTTCTGGTTCTATCCATCGGTCTCCCTAGTCTGTGGATTGTGTCCCCTTTCTCCCTTTTTTCTTTTTTCAGGTATGAGAGCCTTCTTGAGGACTTCTTGTAGTGGAGGGCTTTTAGTTACAAATTCCCTTAACTTTTGTTTGTCTGGAAAAGATTTAATTTCTCCCTCATATCTGAAGGAAATTATTGCTGGATAGAGTATTCTTGGCTGAAGATTTTTATCTTTTAAAGCTTTGAATATGTCACTCCATTCTCTCCTAGCTTATAAGGTTTCTGTAGAGAAATCCACCGACAGTCTGATAGGGGCTCCTTTATAGGTTATTCTCTTTTTTTCTTACTTCCCTGAGTATTCTTTCCTTATCTTTCCTTTTTGCCAATTTTACTACTATGTGCCTTGCAGTAGGTCTTTTTACATTGACAAATCTAGGAGATCTGAAACCTTCCTCTATGCACATTTCTCCGTCAATCCCTAGATTTGGGAAGTTCTCTTCAATAATTTCATTAAGCACACTTTCTGCTCCATTTTCCTTTTCCACATTCTCAGGAATTCCTATGATCCTTATGTTCTTACTCCTCATTGAATCCACTATCTCTCGGAGATTTCCCTCATTTTTTAAAATTCTTAGTTCTCTTTCTTCCTCTGTCTGGAGCCATTCAGCCTGTCTATCTTCAATTATGTTAATTTGCTCTTCTATGGTGTCTATATGGGCATTCAGGGAATCCATATTCTGTTTTATCTGGTCCATTGTGTTTTTCATCTCTAGTAATTCTGTTTGATTCTTCTTTATGATTTCAATCTCTTTTATGAAGTAACTCCAGAACTCGGCTTGTTTCTGTATCTTTCTCACTACCTCATTGAGTTTTTTTATTATAGCTTCTCTGAACTCATTATCACTTAGTTTACCTAATTCCAAGTCCTCAGGACTTAATTCTATGTTTTCCTTCTGGTCTGGGGCTTTTATAAATTGCTGGATGGTAGAGGAGCGGTTTTTTTGCATGGTGGTAGAATTCGGTTGCAGTTACAGCCTGTCGCCACTAGATGGGGGTCGAGAGCCGCGTGTTATGAGCTCTCCGCCTTCCGGTAAGATGGCTGCGCCCACTGGCTTTGTGGGGAGGGAGGGGCGCTATTCTCTGCGCTGTTCTGGATTCAGATCAGTTCTGTTCTCTGGTCTCCCGAGCCCTGGGTTTATGGGGTCCCCGTGGACAGAAGCTTTCCCCCCGTCAGCAGGTTTCCACTGAATCAGCGGTAGGAGTCCTGGATGATCCCCGGTCTCGCGGCCCCTCCCCCGCTCCTTCCCGACCCGCGCTGCAGTGATCGCAGACTCTAGGGGAGGGAGCGATGTTCTCTCCTACCGTTCCAGCGCCTCTGAAGCCGTAAGTAGGGTTTATGATCTCCGCCTTCTTGGTATTGTAGGTCTCTAACGTGTTGGCATTAGATTTATTCTCTGAAATTCAGTTTTTCCAATCCTTTGTTGTATTTTGGAGGGGAGAGAATCCCGGGTCAGCTCACCCTGCCATTTTGCTCTGCCCCTTCTCCCAAGTATCAGATTTTTTTTATTTTTGTAATTATTTTTTAATTAATTGGTTTCCATATTTTTTTCTTTAACTCATCCTATTGTCTTTTAGTACAACCGATACTCTTTTATTTTCTTCAGCTGAACGTATAGCTTGCTGCTTTACATTTTTATTGTTTTCCATTAATTATATTTAAAGCTATAATTTTTCCTTTGAGCACTACTTTTCCCATTATCTACAAATTTCAATATGTTTTGATTTCATTGTTTTAAGAGTATAAGTGCTTTATAATTTCTTTCATGGATTTCTCTTTAACCCAAGGATTATTCAGCAGCATGCTTTGTTGTTTTAGTTTGCAGATATATGGAATTTTAAAGCTGTAATTAAAAATTGTTAATTTTATTCTGCCAAGATCAAAGAATATAGTCTGCAAGGTGTTGATTGTTTGGAATCCTGGAGACTTCCTTTGTGTCCTTTATTTTTGTAAAAATTCCATGAGTGCTTGAAAGCATCGATGTTCTTCATTCGATGGGTGTAAAGTTTCATGTAATTTACCAGGTCTAGGTTATTAATTGCATCAAGAAACTCTTCTATATCTTTGCTTATTTTTTGTTTACTTAATCAGTTTTGAGAAGGGTGTGTAGAATTGCTAATATTTCTGCATATAATTTTTGCACAATCCAACAATGAAAGGCAAAGTCCACTTTTCAAACTTTTTTTTAAGCAGCAGAAGCCTTTTGTCACCTGAACTCCTGTACAGGAGCCCTGTTTGAAAATGGGTAAAAGCAGAGCTACCCTGGCTGGAGGGGTGATATTGTGGGGGTTTGCAGTCCTTCTTTATCATCTTTCTCGTTCTGTAGGGACCCCCCCAAACTCTGTAAATCTCTGGCTCTGGAGGGGGCAGAGTGTGAAAACTGCTGGAGAAGAGACGGCAGAGCTGGACTTGAAGTCAATTCTACTTCTCTTTTTAATTAGTTTTGTCCCCTCAACCAAATTCTTTTTCCTCTCCGTACAATGGGACGGTTGAGGCAGATGTTTCCTGAAGTCCAGATAGGAAGTTCTATCATTCTATTTATCGATCAACCACTAAGTGCCCAGAACTATAATCATATTAGCCTATGTTTTAGCACCGATAATCCCAACACTGTGTCGAGTGCTTTTCTTCCATTATCTCACTTAATCCTCCCATCAGCCATGTAGGATATGCTGGGGATGCAGCAGGGAATAAGATGGGTGGTCCCTGTCCAGAGGTCTCTGTCTCCAGTTCATTTGGAATGCTTATCAGAAGAGAGATGAAAATCTTTGTAGTTAGGACTGTGGGGTTTGGAGTCAGGGCTCAAATTCCATCCCTGCCACTTATTAGCTGTATGTCCTTGGGCAAGCTACTTAACCACTCTGAGGCAGAGACGCATTTTCCTCATCTGTAAGATGGTGATAATAGTGGTGTCTAGCTCTGTGCCTGAAACAGTGTAGATGGTCAATAAGTAATAAGATGTCTTCCCTTAAGAAGCAGAGATTCTAATAGAGAGAGGAACAACAGACGGGAAACAAAGCACAGAAGAAGGCTGTGCTCACGCATCAGGAGAAATGAGAGTTGGGGCTCCCCGACTTCTAGGCTAGATGTGTAAAATTCAGACACGTTTCCCTGGCACCTCTGGCCTTCACGTGTGTGGACCTCCCACGCCTCCGAGGCCTGAGTGCTGATGGGTGAGAGAAATAACACAGAACCTCCTGAAGCCCTGGCTGCAGGTCTCCGTGGGTCTGCTCACACCGCACCCCTGCCCAGGTTCATTATGCAGTCATGAGGTGACTTCAGTAATGAGCTGACCTTGTTAGAATTAATGGATAGGGGGGTAATGGGTCTGTGTGACTCATTAGGTATAGAAAAGGGATCCAGCTTTCCTACATTTAGTTTAATTGAAACTCTAAAACATTTATTACTTTGGGCACATGATGGTAACTTGCATTTTCAGGTATCAAAGTGATAATTTCAGCTGTTTCCTAAAGGGAAAATAGAGTTGGACGGGGCAAGGCAAGAAAAAAAGGGACTCGGGGAAGGCTGTTCTGGCCCAGAGAAAGGGAATGTGGAGGCTGGGGTCTGTTTTGGTTGAATTTTGATGAGTGACTTGGACAAGTTCCTTCACCTCCTGCGGCCACAGTCACTTACGGTGTGATGGAGATACCTTCATTACCCAGTCCCCACTGGCCATAGTAGCCAACAGCCTGTTAGGTGCAGCCAAGCCGTTGCTCCCTTTATGTATGGTGTTGGTACCCTGCTACACCATACTTTATGCACACTCACTTATGTGCGGTGTCGGTACCCCACTGCGCCGTACGTTACATACACTCATCTATGTATGGTGTAGGTACTCCACCTACTACCAATTTACTGGGGGTGAAATAGATGCTTATAGAGGTTAAATCACCCACCTTAGGCCACACAGAGAGTGAAGGGTGCACTCGGGGTTTGAACCTTGGTTGATCTTCTTCCAGAAATCTTGTTCTTTCTCCGTGAACCACCATCTCCTCTGACACTGCCACGTTGCATAAGTTCTGTGGGCAGAAAGGTATTCTGGGCCCCCTGTTTAGGAAACTCTCATCTACTTATTCCCTGAAAGTTTGTGTACCTCAGAATTTATTGATCCCCTTTGAGGAGGTGAAATTTAGGCGTAGGAAGAAGGCATTAACTAACGTTTTGTTAGAATTTCTTCCATGCTCCTTCCCCCAGCCCCCATTTTTTTTGGGCCACAGTTGAAAATCTGTGTATATGATCTTGTATCTTTTCTTTTTCCTCCCTAACTTAGGAGCATTAGCATTTCCAAAAGTTATTAAAATTTCTCAGGATCATCATTTTTAAGTTCTGGAAAATACTTAATCATATGGAGGCATCGTCATTTACCTAATCAATCCCTTATTGTTATACATTGAAGTTATTTCCAATTTGTCACTATTATAAATGATAGTATGAACATCTTTGGGCATGAAGCATTTGAAAAATTTTAGATTATTTCTTTAGGATTGACATCTATATTTGAAAATATTTTTTCTGGTTATAAATATAATGTAAGGACATTTCAGAAGGTTTAAAAAGCAAAGGAGATTTAAAGAGGAAAATAATAACAATTGCTATTATTATTAGCTAATACTATACAGAACTTTCTAGGTATCTGGAAGTATTCTGAGCCCTGCACATGAATTATATTATTAATTCCCACAACAACTGTGTGAGATATGTACCTAAATATTTTTGATATTTCTTGATTATTTCCTTAGGAAAAAATATTTCTTTAAAACGTATGAACATTTTTAAGACTCTTTGTACATGTAACCAAACTGCTATTCAGAGATGTGGCAGCTGTTCCTCCTGAAACCCGCAGGGTAGGATTCTGTTCTTCTCTCTGCATTCTCGCCAGCACACTGTTTTATCATTTAAAAAAATATTTGAGTGCTGGGCGCTTTCTACTGCATCATTCTACCTCCAAGGACCTTTGAAGCTTTGTGCTGATCTGTTATAAATCTCCAACTGGTAAAACCTCAACAGCTGCTGGTGGTAGCTACTAAGATGTTTGCACTTGCTGGTGTGGAATCTGGGAGCTGAGATGAGGAAAGGAGGAGGGAGTCAGGAAGCAATGAGGGGGCACACATCTCTGGGGTCATGCTGGCCAAGGACTCAGAAATACAGGATCCTTCCTGTGTCTGTCCCTATAGGAGAAGACCTAAAGAGGTCTAGGGGCATGAGAAACTCGCATAGCAGGTAGACAAAGGTAAAGGTGATTGGAAAAGGCATTTCACATTGGAGATTCAAGGCAGATGCCGTAGACATTCAACTCAGAACATAAAAACTCATACTCATAGCAACAAAGAGCTGCTTCTCTCTGGACCGCCTGGAACCTGGCAGACTTTGAAGAAGGAGGAAATAGATGATTCAAGGACTCATCATCTAGTAGATCAATGTCACACCCTAAAATTCCTAATATCCATAAAGAACCAAACCTGATCCTTGAAACCTTGTACATATAAGGCACTTCCCTCTACTTTGTTCAGAGATTGTGGATCTCTCCCTCTCTCTCTCTCTTTTTGCCTCTCCACTCCCCTTTCCTCTTTCTCTCTCTTTGCTCCTTCCCATTCTCCCTTGCTTCCCCCCACTTTATTCGATTTCTCATGTTATAAAAGTAATGCATACTTATTTTACCATGTCAAGCAATTCAGAGGTGCATGAAGGAAGCATTAACAATCTCTGTCTATCCTGCTTTAATTCCACCCTCCCCAGATAACCAGTGCTAACAGTTTGGACTGTATTTTTCCATGCATTTTTTTATGCTCGTACAAATATAAAAATTTCTCCCCTTTCTTTCTTAAAATAAAATAATAGAACCAAAACTCTATATATTATTTGCTTTTCTGACTTAAAGATGTATCAAGGAAAATGCTCTAGGTCAGCATATATAAATCTGACTCGAATAGTAGCTTCATAATATTCCATCGTATGGATGTACCATAAATTTGACCAGTTCCCTACTGAGGGACATTCAAATAAATTTTAAGTTTGTTCTCTCTTTCTCTCTGTCCCTTCCTCCCTCCATCCTTCCCTCCCTCCCTTCCTGTACCAACTGAACTGAAATAAATACCCTCATACATGCTTATATTTCTGTAGAATAGAGTCCCTAAAAATGGAATTATTGGCACAGAGGAAACATAAATTTTAACTTTCAGTGGCTTGTCTTGCCTCTTTTAATTACTTATTTTTGCTGAACACTTTCACCGACATTATTTAACTTGATATTTATGGTACCTTTGTGCAATAGGTAAGGCAAAGGGCATTACCTCTCTTTGTCAGGGGAGCCTCAGTGAAATTGAGTGACTTGCCCAAAGTCACACAGCCGGCAAATGGCTGCACCTGTTCTTGAAGCTCTTATGCCTCTGAGACTTGGGCTTGATCCAATAAATACTTCTCCTCTGCTCCTCCTGGTTATATTTTTAAAGATTCCCTAGGAAAAGAAAATGAGGCTCCATTCAAAAACTGGCCGCATTTATTTAAAGAGGATGATGATAGTGATGAAGGGGATACTGGTGCATACTTAAATGTTTGTCAAAGGAAAGAGAGAAGAGGTTTCCTCACAGTTTGGTGTTGAGTTTTTAAGAGCAGTTTCTAAGTTTTAAGAATCTTCAGCAGTTCTGTCACCATTGGGACGGTTCCCTGCCACTGGTCCTCTTAGCCTAAATGCTCAGCAGAATGAGGAGACAAAAGCTGGTCTGGGGCCTCCTTCCGTCTTCTGTTTCTGGGTCTCTCTCCCTCCTGGTGCCTCCCCAGTGTCTAGTTCTTCACCTTCAAGAGCCGGTCCATGGATGCCTGATCCCATCTGGAGGCTGAACCCTCCTGGGATGCTCAGTTTCAAAGCAAAGAGTAATATGAGGTCCTCAGGGGGAACAAGCCTTGAATGAGAAAAACTGTGCGGAAGCGAATGTGTCTCCAACCTCAAGGCTGTCCTTTCCCCACTAGATGTGGCCCAATTTCTTTCCCGCCTTCTCACGCCGTTCATACTTTGTCACCCCTCCCCTCTGTCAAAATTTGCCCTCAAAGGAGCATCTTTTATTGGGCTTCATACCTGAGTATGACTGCCAGTCTGTGGGTCTCTCTCTCCCTGAAGGATTTGCACGCTAAGACTTATATCTCTTTGGGAAAATATTCATTGTTAAAGAAAGAATCAATAAATAGGTGAGGAAAGGAATTGGGGAGCAAGGGTGCATTTCATTGTTCCTGGAATAATTCTCAGGATGGCTAACATTTACTGAGCACTTACTTTGTGCTGGGTACTCTATAATCCTCCTGTCTACTCTATGAGGTAGTTAACAGTCCCATTTTACCAGTGAAGAAACTGAGGCACACCATCGTTAAGAGACTAGCTCAAAGTCATATACAATATTTTTTATCAATCTTGGTAAGTAATTAATGGTACATTCATTGTAAGATGCACCATGATTTTATTTACACTAGGAAAAAAATACTGCCAATTAAACTAAGACACACAACTCACTTTAAGAAATAAATGTGAAGAAACACATCTTAGAATCAATAACTGTATGTGACAGGGCTGGGATTTGAAGCCATGCAGATCAACTGTATTTCTTCCAACTTTTCTGCTCTGCTAGATTTGAGCCACGTGATAGACTCAGTCTTGGCTACCATTTTATTAAGTCAGCATTCCTCACAAGGTTTGAAAGAGCAGTGGATATCATGGAAGAAAATGTTCTGTGAACCAAGCGAGTTTGGGAAAGTCTTCATAAGACAGAATATGATAGATTCCTCTACTGCAGGACTTCTTCAAGGCTTTCATATCCACATGTGTTTTGTCCCTCCAAGGAGAGAGACAGAAGATGCATCATTTCCCAAACACTTTTTGGTGGTGGAGCATTTTACAAATCTTCTGTTCTTTGGAATACTCAGTGGTAGGTCATTAATCTGGCAACAAATCTGTACAGAAGTCAAGTTTCATTTTGTTTAATGAATCCAGTCTTTGGGGGCATTTATTGTGTATCAGGCATGATGGGTCTATAAAGACAAGTTTGAAATTAAGCTACATCTTTAGGCAGTTTTCCTCCTGGTCCACGTCATTCATTCAGCATTAGTTTGAAAAACTGAGTATTTAATCCCTAGAATAGTGTGTCTCAAAATGTACTTTATGGCAATGAACTCCAAACTTTTTGATAAAGCATCCCTACCAGAAAAAAAATTTTTTAATCCAACATCCTGATTACCCCAGTACTGAATGTGCTCATGAATGTGAAGGTATCATTGCCTACTGGGAGGCACCAGTTTCCATTGTTTGATTTGTAAAAGAAAAATCGTTTTGCAGAAACTTTTTGTGTAGGTTACGATTGCTTTTAGCTAGGAGTAACAGTCTACGCGACTAACGATGCCTAAGCAGTGAAGACATTTGGTTGTCTAGCTTCCTAAAATAGGAAGAAGTTCAGAGGTAGTTGGTCCAGGGCTAATGAACAGGCTCAAATATGTCATGATCCAGACTTTTCTTTTTTGCCCTCCTCTAGCCCTCCCTACATTATTGTCTTGATACCTCATGGACGTAAGATGTATGCTGGGATCTCAGGATCACCTCTCTGTCCAAAGCAGAACAAGGGGGCTGGGGTGGCATAGCCATACCTGTCCTTTTTATTAAGAAAGCTAAAAGTTCCTAGAAGTCCCCAGCAGACTTCTCCTAATATCTCACTGGCAGAGCTGCTGATATCCATGGCCACACCTGGCTGCAAGGGAGCTGGGGACCAGAACTATCATGATTAGTTTCAGCCAAGTGGTTCTCCGAGAGAGCTCTCCACATTAGTAGCATCACCATCACCTGGGAACTTACTAGACATGCAAATTCGTGGGACCCACCCCAGACCTACTGAATCGGAAGACTTTGGAGTGGAGCTAGTGATTTGTGTTTTAAGGAGCTCTCTGGGTGGTTCTGATACGCTCAATTTTGAGAACTGCTGGTTCAGACTAATTATTTGTTGTCCAGGACTGGGTTTACTGTTGCCCTGAACTGAACTGAGATTCCTTTTGTAACACAAAAGTTATGGATGGATATTGGGCAGGTGTCTAATTGTCTAACACAAGGATATTAACCTTTGGCTGTGATGTATGTTCAAACAGGGATTATTATTATTCATGTAAAAGGCCTGCATCAGAAGTCACCATCCTTAAGCTTGAGAACTTAGGCACTTTATATCTATTTGCTGTGTGATCTTGGGCAAGTCATTGAACCTTTCTGAGTCTGCTTCCTACTCATTTAAGGAGAGGTATCCTTGCAGGCTCCTGTAAAACTCACCCCAAATGATACAAACAGGACTCTGAAAATCCTAAAGCTTCATGTGGTGTCTCTTCTCATGTGTAGGTGGGTCACGGTCTCTCTGCTCCTTGAGCCTCTGCTGCTGTGGCCTGGCTCAGGTGGTCCCTGAGCAATACTAATAGGGATCCTGCAGGCACAGCACGCCAGACTCCAACAGCAGTCCAGGTCTCCCACTTGCTGCTCTAGGCAGGGGGTAATGGCTTGGGGAGAGGGATGGAGAAGGGGACGGAAATTGTCTGTAATGTGCCAGGGTAAGCCTGTGTTTTATTGTTGCTGTGGTTGTTTTTCTCTTGGCTTCTTACATGAGTTCCTTGAATTTAACAACCTGGGGGTTTTCAAAACAGCTTGCCAAATAGCTCACAGCCAAACAATGACAATAAAGAAGTTTAGGATGGGATATTGACAGTGGACATGGGTAAGTAATTCTCTTCTACCTTCCAGCTCCCTGGCATTTGTGTGGTAAGAGGAGGCAGAATAGGATTTCTTTAGGATGTGCTAAGCATTTAAATGGCTAGAAGCTGTTTCTCCTAGTCTGCCTGCATATAGCATCATCTACTGTGCTATAATCTCAGGTATGTTTATAAGCTTTGACAGTATTATAACCATAAAGACCAACTGAGCATAGCTCTCTATGGTTCAATTGCTTCACTGACAAGGGTTTGTGTAGTGCCTGGGAGAGGCACAGGCTGACATCTAGGCCAAAAAGGGCACAGAGAATGGTTATCTTGGTATGTTGGCTGGTTGTCGTTATATCAGTGCTCACCTTCCCACTAGTTGTAAAGAACCATCCTTGCCTACTGGCCATGAGTGGCAGGCAGTGGAGAAGAGGATGGCACAGCCTTGAGAACTGGGGACTCCACTGTACAGAAAGCCTTCGAAATACGAGGGTTCAGTTGGGAAAAAGATGGCCTTGTCAGACTGAGATGTGAGGTTGTTTTAGGAAGGAAGGTTGGTGAGTCCAAACCTCATAGCAGACAGAAGCCCCATGAAGCACCAAGTTAACATCTCAAGAGGAAGTAAAAACTTATGGACCAAGGACCATGATTATGAATCTTTGTAAGATTCTGGAATTCTCATAAATTTTAACTCCTGAATGTGTCCACATAGCAATTAGCAGTTATCCTTAGAAGAAAGGCTTCTGGGTTCTTTTTTTTCCCCCAAGTAGGAAAAGCTGAAGAAGCAGCAAGGAATTAAGGAGAATTAAGGTGAATTGAGGAGAAGGTGATAGGTACCCCATAGAGAATCGTATGGGGAAAACTGGATGAGGGCATGGGGAGTTGGTTTGCCCTTGAGAAGGATCTTTGAGTTTGAGCTGTGGAAACTTCGTGGGGGAGCCCCATGACAATGAGCTTTGCACATACCATTTTACCTTCAGGCTTCATCTGAGTCAGGTGTCACTGTGGGGTCTGGGTTTCTTTCCTTTCCTGATAATACAACAGGTTAGGGAACGGAAAGTTTTCTCATACCATTTATCAAATATTGGACCAATAATTCACTTATTCAATACATATTTCACGTTTATTGAATACCTACAAGTGCTGAGTGCCGTAGGTAGGGTTGGTACACAGTGGTGAAAAAAAATATGAGGTTTCTGCCTCATGGAGGTTGTTCTAATAAGGGAGACACACAAAAATTCGATAAATAAATAATTGTAACTCCTCAGATGTGACGTGAAAGAAACAGAGTGATGAGTGAGAGGGTTACCAATGAGGCCGTGGAGAACAGGGGGGTCAAGGAGGTCCTTTTTGAAGACATACTTTGAGCTGAGATTTGAAGGATGAGAATGAGCCAGCCACATAAGGAATTATCAGGAGAGCATTTCTGACTGGGGAACAGCCAACACAAAGGCCTGGAGGTGGGAGAGAGCTTGGCAGATTCTAGGAATGGAAAGAAGGCTAGTATGTCTGAGCATGGCGAGCAAAGGCAGGGTGTGTATGTGTGGGGGGCCAGAGCAGGAAGGACTTTGCAGGCCACAGTTAGGAGTTAGGCATTTATTCTATGAGCAATGGAAAATCATCAAAGGGTTTTGAGCAGTGGTTTGACAAAGACCATTGATAAAGGTCTTTCCGGCTGCCAAGTGAAGAATGGATTGATAGGTTCCAAAAGAAGTAAGGAGACAAATTAAGAGCTGTTGTAGCAGTGCAATGAGAAAGCCTGGTGGTTGGAATGGGTGGGACAGTAAGTGGAGAGACGTGGATGGATATGAGAGGTTCTGCAGGTAGGGTGGCAGGTGGACCATAAGGAATTAAGCAGGTGGTGATAGCTACTGACAGAGAATCTCAGGGAGGGGACCATCAGGGAAGAACTGAAAGGAGATATGAGGAAGTGTCTGTACTTGGGAAGGATGATTGAGTCCGAGCCATAAAAGTCCAGGGTAGAATCCTCTGACTTTGAATTTTACACCATGTCTTACCCTCAAGCTTCTCTTACCCTCCTCACTGGGGAATCAGTGATGGATTGGCTATACAAAAATAATAGCAGTTACTGTGCTAAATTCCTAAATTCTCACATCAAAACTAAGGAATAGATCTATTATTGATCCCCATTTTCCAGTGCAGAAACTAGGCCTCAGAAAGTTAAGAAACTTCTTTTAAGTGACACAGGTAGGAAGTGGCAGAGAAAAACTCAACCCAGGATTATCTGACTGTAAGTTCATGCTTTTATTACTACACTCCCAGTTTTACAGGCTGTACTAAGCATCACATCAATCAAATGTTTCTTGTGGAGACCTACTATGTGTAGTATCTAAAGGAGAGGTGTGACTTTGAGTGAGGTGCAGTTCCTGTTATAAAGAGTTGACGCTAGACTAGAAGGATAAAATGTGGCCACAGATGACTCTCATGCAAACTAGAAGATGATGTATAACCCACAAGAGGTAAAAACAAAGGATTTTTAGGGGACAAAGAAGGTAGAGAATTTTCCCATCCTGTGGGTTGGGAGATGCAGAATCAGACAAGCAGTACTGTGGTAACCGTAAAGATGAGCGTGGCTACTACATCCAGAGGGAAGCCTGAGGGGGCAGCACGGAAGCTCATGGCGGATGTGTTATGCAATTGGCTTAGGGCAGAAGTTCTCCGAGTATGGTCTGGGGACGCTTTGATGCGGGAAGTCAAAACTATTTTCATTATTTGCCTTTTTCCCTCTCATTCCCTCATGAGCATGCATTTGAGTTTTCCAGAGGCAATGTGACTTACGATATTGCCAGCAGACTGAATGCAGATGCAGAGATGAGAATCCAGCTGTCTTCTATTAAGCCAAACATTAAAGAGATTTGTTAAAAAGTAAAACAATATTATGCCTCCCAGTATTTTTTGTGTGCATGTGCTTTGGAAAATATAGTTACTTTTTGTAAAAATATGTTATTTTTGTTAATGGGTTTATTGTTGGGTTGTATTAAGATAAATATTTTTTAGTTCTCAATTTTAATTTCAAACACAGTAAATACTGATAGATATAACCTACATAAACCAAAGCTCTTTGGGATCTTCAATGGTTTTAAAGAACGTAAAGGAGTCTGGAGACCAAAAAGTTTGCCATCTGCTGGTGTGGTGTAACAGCCAAGTGTAACCAGGGGAAAAGTGAAGGATTTTTTAGGTGGGGGTGTGTGTTGGCTTCATTGCTTCCAGGTGGGAGGAGAGCCAGGCTCATTCTCTGGCCCTTGGTAGGTTTACATGCATCATAGTGTGGCGATGTTCTCTGGTTTAGCACTGGGCAGGCTCCTCTGCCATCACCTCCTACATGGTGGAGAATCTTGGAGGGGTGGGCCGCTCTGGGAGCAGCCAATTGGAGCTCTCAGACAGCACCTGTAGGCCTGAGGGGAGAGTTGTAAAGTGAAGGCTCTCACTACCTTTGCAGTTCTCACTTTGCCAACTGGGATGTCTTAAAGCACGTCATTCTTCTGTCCCTTAGTTGAAATCCTCAGTTGAGTTCCTCTGTTAGAGCAGTGCACTGTAGCCCTTAGGCATTAGGATGAAGTATCACACTGTGCAGAAGTGCGTGGGCTTTTGCATTAGTGGTCCTGGTTTTTACACCAGACGCTTCCTCTTACTGTCCCCCTGTGCCGGCTGATCTTTCTTTATCGGTACATGGAGGTGATGCTAACCACCTCATGGTCTGTTGAAGATACTGAATGAGAGAAGTTATGTAAAGCGTGTAGCATAGTGCCAGGCACATGGCAAGGCCTCAAATGGTGGCTCTTAGGCTAGAACTAGGACCGGGGGCTGATACCATGGCAGGCAAGTTTCAGCTCCATGAGAGGATGCACATCAAGGCATTGGCATAGTACTTGGCAACTAATAATCACTTGATAAATGGTGATTGCTGTTAATGATGTAATTATTTCAAATGTGAATTTAAAAGTTGTATGATGTAGGACTTCCTTATCCTTAGAGCAGTCCCCTGAATTGATTTACATGTATTGTATCCAATCATTTGTTTATTTGTTCATTCATTCAATCATTCAATAAGCATGTTGAATGCCTCACCAGGTACCACTCTAGATGCTGAGGATGCATAATTGATTAAAAGAACTGGAAGAATGTAAGTAAAG
This sequence comes from Equus quagga, assembly GCF_021613505.1. Lineage (NCBI taxonomy): Eukaryota > Metazoa > Chordata > Mammalia > Perissodactyla > Equidae > Equus > Equus quagga. Next base: position 68,355,293 of record NC_060273.1, on the reverse strand, counting down.
GGTGGGCAATCAGTCATGGGATCCTGTAGAAGAGATTCATGCAATGGGTAAGCCAGGGTCGGGCATAGCAACTCACCTGCCTGGTGACTTACAAAACTGTATTCTGGTACGATGTTAGCATTGCAGAGTGTCAGAGATGGTGGTCTACAATGACATTCAGGCAAGAGATCACTTAGTTTGAGCATGTCCTTGCACATATGGAAAAACTGAGGTCCTATTTCCCAGCCTAGAGTCTGAGAATGTTATCTTTAATGCTCAAGATCCCCAAAGAATTCTGATTCGGATGGAAGGATGCAAGAACAGGGAAGAATGATGAACTTTGACCCATTTTACAACAGCCAAATCAATCACTCAGTGAGCGGCAACAAGTTTCCAGCAGAGCCCAGGTGCCAGGAGGGAGGCAGTGCAGCCTCGTGGTTAGGCACACCTACTCTCAAGTCTGACATTTGCTAAATGTGTGACCTTTGGTAGTCTTTCAGTTCTCCGATGTTGTGTTTTTCAGCTGGAAAATGGGGGTGTAGTTAGAAATTACATTCAGCTGGTAGGAAGAAAAAAAATCCCCCAAATAATGACTTGAACAATTAGGGTTTTATTTTTCTCTCACTCAAAAGAAGTCAGTGAATAGGCAGACCAAGGCTTGTGTGGCCTTTATGCAATCTCACAGTCTCCTTCTACCTTTCTGCTTTGCCATCCCTAGTACATGGCTTCTTCCTTCATTCTTAAGGCATGGGCACAGTATGGCTGCTTCAGCTCCAACCACCACATCCACATTTTTTGCAGGAGTATTGAGGAAACATGGAAGGGAAAAAGGTCACCTGCTAACCAAATCAGTCCTCTTTGAAAGAATGTTTCTTGGAAACCCTGCTCACAAACTTTTTACATCTCATGGCCAGAACTTGGCCATGTGACCATCCCTACCTGCGAGAAATGTTCAGAGACAGAATGTTCTGAGTACTTTGTAGCTCTCAATAAAACTGGAGTTTACTTAATAAGGAAGAAAAGGATAATAGACATCGAATAGGTAATTAGCAGTTGTTGCCATAGGAGCCAAATAATATTGCCTATCCCTGTAGGTTTTCTGTGGATTAAATGAGATGATGCGTGTAAACCACTTAGCTCAGTGCCCAAGCGTATAGGGAGAAGACGAGAATCCCCGCCCTCAGTAAATTTGTTGTTCTGCTGGGGAGTTAGGCATACAATGCAGTAACGACATGATAATCTACTGTAAGACAAACGTAAAATTCAGTCACTTCCTGGGATCATGTCTGCCACAGCCCTGCTTCCCTCCTGCCACCTCAGGACTATGTAACAAAATAGTGTTATCTACCTTTGTTGAGCACTTCTCGAGATTCTTTCTTACTGCTTTACGCTGTGGTCCCATTTGGCCCCCAAGGTAGCCCAACGTGGGTGGGTGATATGAAGTAGACCCTTTGATGGGGAAGCTGAAGCTTTCTGAGGTAGGTGACTTGCCTGAGCCACATGCTTATAGGCGCTAGCTGGGGTAGGAATCCAGGTCTGTGAGACTGTTAACTTGATGCCATATACTAGTCCTGGCCCTGCCACTGCCACCCCCAGATCCTCAGACAAGTCCTGTCCCCTCTCGGGCTCAGTTTCCTTGTCAATAAAACACTTTGAACTAGATGAGCTTGAAGGTAGTTTCTGGCCCTGACAAAGCAGGACTCTCTCTCCTGTAAACTGGTAAAAGAAAATTAAAAATAAAAGATCAAATTATGATTCTCATACAGACACAAAAATGAACGCATGTTAAAGGTTTTATGAAACTCATTTAATGAGGAAACAGCTGTGGTATTGCAACCAGTTCAAAGGAGAATCCAAAGGACAGGAGCATTTAGAAATCAGGAATAATGAAAGGAATTTGCAAATGGAAACAAAACTAGTTTTTTCCATGGCGTGGGGAGGGTGGATCCCCAACCGGACAGAATTCGCTTGCATGTCTGTAGACAAGAATCGTTTTGTATTGCTATCGGTTATCTACAATTTACAGAGTGAAATAGTTTCCAAAGTCAGAATCAGACAAGGTGGAGGGGTGGGTTATAGACAAGCATAGCTTCTTATCGAAGCACATTTCCCCTACAGAACCTTCAGCAGAACTCTTCTAGTCCAGACGATCTGCTCCTGTTTCCTGCCCGGGACTTATGTTTCCTCCTTCCTCAAATATGGCTGTCCTCTTCTCTCTGCTACTTCGTAGACATCTGTTCCCTTTGAGTTTGGCTTACAGTTTTGCAGCTTCCAGAAAGTCTTCATTGATTGAGTCTACTGTCTCTGCATGGGTGCAGGAAAAGCACTTGGAAGTCTGGGGCAAGGATGGCCCTCTGAAGTGACACAACAGGAATCTTCTCCATCCACTCCGCTTCTAGGGCTTGGCTCCTGTGGTGTCTCAGTCAACTGGTGAAGTAGCCTTCAGCAAGTGACTTGACTTTGAGTCCACCTGGAATATTCCAGAACTCCCAACATAAACAAATCTCCTGAGAGCAGGGGAGAGTTTTTCTCTCTCTCTTTCAGACGGACGCTTGCAAGGCCATATGAAAGAGTTGGAGTGTCCTGGGTTTAGCGTTAAGATTTGGTTTCCATGTTGTTTCTGTTACTAGCTGTGTGACCGTGGGAAAGTCCTCCAATCTTAGTTTGCTTATCTGTAAAATGGGAACAATCATTCGTGTCACTGGTAGGCTGAGAAATGGCCCCCCCAGGAGACGTCCACATCAAATCCCTGGAAGCTATGAATGTTACCTTATTTGGAAAAAGGGTCTTTGCAGATGTAATTAAGTTAAGGATCTTTAGAAGAGGACATCATTCTGGATTATCCAAGTGGGCCCTAGTTGCACTCACAAACGTCCTTATAAGAGAACGGCAGAGGGAGATTCAACACTCAGGGAAGAAGCCCCCGTGAAGATGGAGGCAGACACTGGAGTGGTGCTGCGAGCAGCTGGAAGAGGCAAGGAGCAATTTTTTTCCTAGAACTCCCAAAGGGAGCATGGCCCTGCTGGATTTCAGACTGCTGGCCTCCAGAACTGTGAGCAAATAAGTTTCTTTTGTAGTAAGGCGCCAAATTTGTGGTAATTTGCTACAGGAGCCCCAGGAAACTAATACAATGTCCCACTGGCCTCATTGTGAAACTCAAAGGAGAAAGAATGTAACAGGACTTCATGAATGGTCGGACACATAAAAGGGCTCAACATAAACAACAATTGGTAAGTAGTATGTATATATCCATTCATATATTGCACATTCATGCAGAACTTTGATAAGCCACCATAAAAATTTCATGGAAAAGCAAATGAAATAATTTCTCATGTAAACATAAGATTTGGAGCAAATATTCCCAGTGACCTCACTTTAGGCGTTGGCCTCCCGTTGTCAGTGTAAAGGACTAAGGCCATGGTCTCTCCCTTGCTGCTGCCCTGCCCCTGGAGTTCTGGGATAGGCTGTCTGAGATGGATCCGTACATCCCACACACCGTTTGCTGTGTTGAAATAGTGTTGTTACCATGAGGAGGCCTAGAGTGACAGCGAGAACAAGAGGCTATTGTTTGGTGGGTCCCATCTCAGGGTGAAAACTGGCACAGCAGAGAGACAGCTGGCAGGGGATGCCTTTGCCCGGCCAGGCCTCGGTGCAGCAGACCGCAGTAGCTGCAGTGCAGCACGGCAGGACTGACATGCAATGGAGAAGCACCGCCTGCCAAGGCTGACTGCATTCCAGAGGTGCAGATGCCAGTCCGAGGTGGCTGCAGAGCCAGGAGCAGATGGAAGGACCCAGCCTTGCCAGAACAGAGCTGGTCCACCTTCCCCTCCAAACGCACACATTATCCAACCACGGTGCTGTGGGAAGGGCACCGGCCCAGCTTCGCAAATGCACCTTTCTGTGTTCATGTCTTGGTCTTGTTATTCTCAGTACTGAAGCCAAGACACTACTTGCCAGCACCTCTTCTTTGTCCCTTAGGCCGGTCGTATATTCATTTCTTGTCTCTGGCGTGTTCCAACCTAGATGCTCTAGGAACTCCCAGCTATCACACCATCGTTATAGCCTCTAATTAGTTAATTAACCACTTGCTGAGCATTGAGCACCTGCTATAAGTCAGGCAGACACACGCTGAGGATATAAGGGAGACAAAACAGACAGGGCTCTGCCTCCAGGGAGTATGTTAGTGGGGGACAGTCTAGGAAAACAACCACACAAGGAACTCTTTAATTATAAACTATGATTGAGAGAGTACCATGGAGAGAGATATAGGGTGCCAAAAGAGATTTTTTTTAGATTGGAGGAATTGGGAAGGCCTCTCCAAGGAAGAGATCCTTATTTGAAGGCCTCACGAATGAGTAGGAATTCACCTGGTATAAAATTTGGGTTTGGTGGTTGGGGTGGGAATCACTTCCAGGAAGAATGAACAATCGGTGCAAGGACTGACCCGCATCTGAGTGACTGAAAGGAGGTGACATGGCTTCCATGGAATGAGCAAGGGGACAAGAGGTTGGACAGGGGGACGGAGGCCACTTTAAGCATCTCCGTCTTTATTCCAACTGTGAAGGCATCCATAGAGGGATCTTAAGTAGGAAAGTGACATGATCTGGTTTTTGGCTGCTGGATGGAGAATGGGTTGGAAAGGGCCGGAATGGAAGCTGGGACAATTAGGAGGCTATCTGGAGAGAGAAGGACCCTAGTCACCATCGAGTCCAACCTTTTCCCATAAAGATGGGGTTGAACTGGTGTCCAAACTCCCCCAGTGAGTTGGTGGATCAGCTGGAACTTGAACCCTGGTTTAGTGATTTCTAGGCCAACACTTACCACTGCACCAACTGCATTTAAGTAAATGATTTCCTTTTCATAGGGATAGTAATAATTGATGTCTTGCCCTTCGATGGCATCTTGAGACATTTTGTGGTCTTATTACAAGTATTTTATAGAGAGTGATAAAGGAAAATTCAGCAAGTAACTTTTCATTAACTCATAACCGTACCGCATGGAAGACCACTGTAGGTAGTTTCACTGCTGTGTTCAAGGCAGGATAACGTGGTGGTTATAAAACTTAGGGCTGCAGAGCCAGACAGATGTGGGTTCAAATCCCAGATATGCTATTCATTAAGCTCTGCCACCTCAGCAAGTTACTTTACCTCTCCGAGACTCAATTTCTTCAAATGTAACAATGTTGTAATGGGCATAACAATGGTAACTTCATATAGTGTTGTTTTATTAAAAGCAAGTGCATGTTTGGCATATAGTAAGTGCACAATAAATGCTGGTTATTAAGATGTGGATGGTGATGATGATAATTTTGGTCTACTTAGAGACAGAATGCGTCCTTGAGGGAACAGGAAACTTCAACACACAAGTCCTTTCAGAAAGATTATTTAGTTTCACTTTTGATTAATCAGTTCAATAAAATTTATGGAGTATCTGTTATGTACAAAGGTCTGTCCTAGACACAGTTCACGTCCCCAAGGTGTTTAGAAGCAGGGATAAGATAAGTCTACAAATAATTCTAACACCCTGTAGAAATAATGTTCCCTAGGAGAGATGCTAAATGAAATGGGGGGAGGTACCATTCAACTAGTAGAATTCTGAAAGTCTTAGGGAGAAGATGATTTCCAAAATGTCGTTTGGAGGATAGGTAGATTTTATTCTTTTGAAGATGGAGTAGTTATCACTTTTGCAAATTTTCCTTTGTAACTAGTTACTACTGGCTTATGTAATTTTAAAACATTTTACTATGTGAGTATATACACATGTGGTTATATAAATAGGATTGTACCACTCTATAGCCAGTTTTTTCTTTCTACATCACAACACATTTGAAAATATTTTTTCATTCCACTAAATGTTCTGTTTTATATTCTTTTATGAGATAGTCAGTCAGGTGCAGCCACAAGAGGGAACACGGAGATGTGCGGGAAAACGAAGTTTATTCTACTCACAGGTCCAGAGAGTCACGGCACGCTATGGGGGATGCATGGGTCAAATGCCAAGGGAGCGGGCTCAACCAAGTAGGTGGGGAGCAGGGAGAGAGAGAACAAGGACCGGGGGCAAGTGCCTTTACTGGGTGCCGGGGTGGAGTACAAAAGCAAAAGGCACAAGGATCTCATTGATGTATTTGAATGTCACTAGGTCACAGTCAGGGAAGGGCAAGAAGGGAACTGTGGCAGGGCCCAGCCTTCTCATGCTGGTGCACCTGGATGCCTGGGCAGGGCGTTCACCCTGTTTGCGGGGCTGTTGAGGCAGCAGGAAAGTAGATTTTGAAACTTACAACACATGGTCCTAGACATTTTAATGGTTGCATAGTATTTGACTCTTGGAGATGCCTGTGTATTTAGCTAAGCTTCTATAGTTGGATACCTAAGATGTTTCCTGGTTGTTTTTGTAGTTTATTTTTTGTCTGTTACAAATGATACTGCAGTAAACGTAGTTGTCGCTAAATAATACAATCTCACGTGATTTTTCCTCAGGTTAATTTCTTAGTAGCAGCATTTCTGGGCCACAGGGGCATGCACTTTAAAAAAAAAATTTTCTTTTCCAAGTTCTGACAATGGATAGTAGGCGTGCATTTTAAAAAGGCATTTTATTTGTGACTTTTTATTACTCAAATTTTTATTGATAACCTCAAAATGTGACATTTGTAATAATGCCTTACATTTTTATCTCATCTGACAATTTTGAGAGCATGTTCATTCAGTTTCAGTCATTAATTTGATTCTTGCAGCAACTCTGGAGGTAGGTGGCAGACATTGTTATTCCTCCTTTTTCAGATGGGGAAAACAGGTCTCAGAGAGTGAAGTCATCTGCTTAGGGTAACACAGCTAGTAGATGACAGAGCCTCTGACGCAGGGCCCGGCTGCCCCTTCGCCTCACACCACGTTGCCTGTGCTGCCTCCTCCCCAGCACGTTCATGACCATTTTATCTCCTCACACTATTAGCCCAATAGAGATGTACAGACCTATGGTATTACTAGACTTGTTTATTTTCCAAGTTTTATACCACTTTTCCCAAACAGAGTATTTTAAAAATGCAGCCATGAGGCGTTTCTTTTTGCCATCGTGCTACTTCTCAGGTTATAAATGGGTAGGCTTTTCCTAGGCAGTGGAGAGGGGACCCGCTATTTCAAACAGTAAGAGTAAAGCTGTGTAGACAGAAATTAGAATGAAAGTTTCAAACTGGCCACGTCAGGCTAGCTGTGGATCACAGAAATATGTTGTATAGCCCAAAGCATGTTTAAAAAGTTGTGAACTGGTTACCTACATTTGATTATCAGGATAGTACATGTAGATACCTGCATGGCTGGGTTCTCTTCATTCAGAAGCTCTGGCAATCCAAAGCCTAACTGCAAGCTGGGCTGTGATTTCTTTTCCAGCTTGACTGAGATATAATTGACATACAACATGGTGTAAGTTTAAGGTGTACAACCTGTTGATTTGATACACTTATATATTGCAAAATAATTACCATCATAGCAGTTAGCTAACCCCTGCATCACGTCACATAGTTAGCATTCCTTTTTTGTGGTGAGAATATATAAGATCTACTTTCTTAGCAACTTTCAGGTAAATAGTACAGTATTATTAACTATAATCATGATGCTGTACTTTAGATCCCCAAAACTTGTTCATCTCATAACTGGAAGTTTGTGCAGTTTGACCAGCATCTTCCACTTTTCCCCAGCCCCCAGCCCCTGGTAACCACCATTCTACTCTCTGTTTCTGTGAGTTTGACTTTTTTGGATTCCACATACAAGTGAGATCATACAGTATTTATCTTTCTCTGTCTGACTTATTTCATTTAGCATAGTGCCCTCAAGGTCCATCCATATTGATGTCCTTCTTTCTCATCACTGGATTATATTCGGGTGTGTGTGTGTCTGTGTGTATTGCATCTTCTTTATCCATTTATCTGCTGATGGGCACTAAGGTTGTTTCTGTTTCTTGGCTATTGTGAGTAATGCAGCAATGAACATGGGAGTGAAGACACCTCTTGGAGATCCTGTTTTAATCATCTTTGGATATATACCCAGAAGTTGGATTACTGGATCATATGGTAGTTCTATTTTTAACTTTTTGAGATTTCTCTACACTGTTTTCCACAGTGGCTGTACCAATTTACACTGCCACCAACAAGCGCAAGGGTTCCCTCTTCTCCATATCCTCGCCAATATTTATCTCTTGTCTTTTTTGATGATAGCCATTATAACAGGTGTGAGGTGATATATCATTGTGATTTTGATTTGCATTTCTCTTATGATTAATGATGTTGAACACGCTTTCATGTAATGTTGGACATTTGTATGTCTTCTTTGGAAAAATGTGTATTCAGTTTCTCTGCCCATTTTTTAAAAATTGGATTTTTTTTGTTATTGAGTTGTAGGAGTTCTTTATATATTTTGGATATTAACTCCTTATCAGATATGTGATTTACAAATATTTACTCTCATTCCATAGGTCGCCTTTTCATTTTGTTGATGATTTCCTTTGCTGTGCAGGAGCTTTTTAGTTTGATGTAGTCTTGCTCCTTCATTTTTGCTTTTGTTTCTTTTGCTTTTGCTGTCAAATCCAAAAATCATTGCCAAGACCAATGTCAAGGGACTTATCCCGTATGTTTTCTTCTAGGAGTTCTACTGTTTTAGGTTTTACATTCAAGTCTTTAATCCATTTTGAATTGATTTTTATGTATGGTGTAGGATAGGGGTCCAGTTTCATTCTTTTGCAGGGGGTGATATGGTCATCCCATCGCCATTTATTCAAATGACTATTCTTCCCCCATTGTATATTCTTGGTTCCTTTGTGATATATTAATCGACCATATATGCATGGGTTTACTTCTGGGGTCTCTGCTCTGTTTCATTGACCTATGTATCTGTTTTTATCCCTGTATCATACTATTTTGATTACTATATCTTTGTAATATAGCTTGAAATTAGGAGTTGTAATGCCTCCAGCTTTGTTTTTTTCCTTAAGATTGCTTCAGATATTTGGGGTCATTTGTCATTCCATACAAATTTTAGGGTTTTTTTTTCTATTTCTGTGAAAAATGCCATTGGAATTTTGGTAGAGATTGCATTGACTCTGTACATGGCTTTGGGTAGTATGGACATTTTAACAATATTAATTCTTCCAATCCATGAGCATGGAATACCTTTCCATTAATTTGCGTCTTCTTCAATTTCTTTCACCAATGACTTGTAGTTTTCAGTGTACAGATCTTTTACCTCCTTGGTTAAATTTGTTCCTAAGTATTTTTCTCTTTTTGATGCTATTGTAAATGGGATCATTTTCTTCATTTCTCTTTCTGATAGTTTGTTGTTAGTGTATAGAAACACAACTGATTTTTCTATATTGATTTTGTACCCTGCAATTTTACTGAACTTGTTTATTAGTTCTAATAGTTTTTTGGTGGAGTCTTTAGAGCATTCTATATATATCATATATGCAAATAGGGACAGTTTTACTTCTTCCCTTCTGATTTGGGTGCCTTTTATTTCTTTTTCTTGCCTAATTATTCTGGCTAACACTTCCAATACTATGTTGAATAAAAGCGGCAAGAGTAGGCATCCTTGTCTTTTTCCTAATCTGAGAGGAAAAGCTTTCAGCTTTTCACCATTGAGTATGATGTTAGCTGTGGGCTTGTCATAAATGACCTTTATTATACTGAGTTACATTCCTCCTATGCCTAGTTTGTTGGGAGGTTTTTTTTTCATCATGAAAGGATGTTGAATTTTGTCAATTGTTTTTTCTGCATCTATTAAGATGATCATATGATTTTGTCCTTTATTTTGTTAATGTGGTATATCATATTAATTGATTTTCAGATGTTGAATCATCTTTACATCCTTGATAAATCCCACTTGATCATGGTGTATAATCCTTTTAATATATTGTTGAATTTAGTTTACTAAGATTTTTTTTTGAGGATTTTACTTCTGTGTTCTTCAGGCATAATGGCCTATAGTTTTCTTTTCTTATAATATCCTTGCCTGATTTTGATATTAGAGTAATGCTGGCCTCGTAAAATGAGTTTGGAAGTATTCCCTCCTCTTCTATTTATTTGAAAGAGTTTTAGAAGGATTGGTATTAATTCTTCTTTAAGTGTTTGGTAGAATTCACCAAAAAGTGAAGCCATCTGGTTCTGGACTTTTGTTTGTTGGGAGGTTTTTGATTACAGATTCAATCCTCTTACTAGTAATTAATCTGTTCAGATTTTTCTGTTTCTTCATGATTTAGTCTTGGTATATTGTATGTGTCTAGGAATTTATCCATTTTCTTCTAATTTGTTGGTGTATAATTGTTCGTGTAGTCTCTTACAATCCTTCGTATTTGTGTATTTTCAGTTGTAATGTCTCCTCTTTCTAATTTTACTTATTTGAATCTTCTCTCTTCTGGTTAGTCTAGCTAAAAGTTTGTCTATTTTGTTTATCTTTTAAAAAAACCAGCTCTTAGTCTCATTGATCTTTTCCATTGTCTTTGTCTCTATTTCACTTATTTCCACTCTGATCTTTGTTATTTCTTTCCTTCTGCTAACTTTGGGCTTGTTTTTTTCTTCTTTTTCTAGTTCCTTTAGGTGTAAAGTTAGGTTGTTGAAGCTGGGCCATGATCGACTGGAGCTGGGTGACTTTTCCCGTCTTCAGACATGGTGGAAATATTCCAGTTTGCCTCAGGCCTCATCACTCTATTATTTTTCTGAGAGTCAGTAGTCGCTAAAAATACACCTGGCATATTGTTTCATTTACACTCAGCTGGCTTTACTTTATCACTTTGCTGGCTGGACCTTTTAGGCATCTGAGTATGGACCCCCTGGCTTAGTGTATGTCCGGGGAAGAGAAGTCCATTTTGGTTGGAGCCTAGAGAGCATTCAGGAGAGTAGTGGGAAAGAAAATTGGAAAGGCAGCTTATGATCAAGACAGAGAGAGTCTTGAAACCAGGGGAAGTGCCTGGACTTTAATTTTTAGGCATAAGGAAGCCACCGAGGGATCCGGAACTCTTAACTGATATCCTAACACTCTGTCTTGGGGCAGCTGCCTCCTGTTCATTTACATGTTCTTTCCTTTTGCTGTGTTTTCTCTTTGCTGTCTCTGCTCCCAATGGGGAGTGTTTTCAAAAGGCTAGACAGCTGTTTACATCTCCTTTTTAATGAAAGCGTTGTGGTTCTTCCCTCCCTCTGAGGACTTCTTGTAAATTGCTTGCTCTCTGTGAGAAGAGCATGCTTTGCTTCTTTTCCGGCTCCACCTCCCTGCATGGAGGCTGGGCAAATAGACCAGGAAGACTTCCCTGCACTGATGTCTGATTGATTCGCTAGGACATGGGAAGGAGACGGAAGCCCTTCATTAGCTGTTGCCAAGTGGTCCCTGGTTAAAATCGATTTGTGCAGTGATTGGTTTGGGGGGAGTCTTTGCTTGTTCCTGGGTGAGATCCTAGGACATAACCTGGATGTGATGGAGACAAGTGCTGGTAAGGATTTTCGAAACCCGGCTTCTAACTCTCACTGTGTCACTCATGAGCTCTGTGACCCTGTTGGTGAGCCCTCCTCTACTCGTCTGTAAGATTAGACTAATCCCTACCCTATTCACATCACAGGGCCAGTTTGAGGACTGAGTGGGAGAATATACAAGAAAAGTGCCAAGTGTTACATAAACACAGGCATTGTTACCACGAAGGGGAGAGAATTGTTTCTGTGGAAGGAAATGGGTTCTGGCCAATCATCTTGACTCAAAGTAGAGTAGATAATTCAAGGGGCTGAGATAATTCAAGGGGTTAGAAAAGCCTTTTAGGGCAGTATATCCCTGCTAGCTCAAAGACAGCGCTCCTGGTTAAAATGCAAACCGGTAACAAAGTGCCCCAAAGCATGGGCTCTGGCCACTGGCTTCAACTTTGGATCCCATTCTTTCTAGCTGTGTGATATTTAGGCCTTGTTTTTCTGATTTGCAAAGTGAGTATCTTAGTAGTAGTATCTAGGTCACAAATTTGTTGTGAGAATTAAATAAGGCATCACAAATAAAGCCCTTAGGAAAGTGCATGGCCTATTGTAGGTGTTAACTAAAACCTGATACTATGCATAGCTCTCAGCTGCTATAACTCACTCATGGAGGAGAGTAAAGCAGGACCAGAGTGCAGCCTGCTGGGGAGCTGACCTAGAGAAGCCCAGGCATGGGAGAGGGTGAGAATGGAGGAGGCCCTGGGAGTGTGAGAAAGGACATGGCACTGGGAGAGGATGGCAGGGAATTCAAATGTCACCATCCCCACAGTGTTGTCCTGGAAACCTTGTACAGGTGACTGATCATTGCAGTTTAACCCTTTTCCTCACATCTCAGCAGGTGCTTCCCATCCTTGGTGATGAGGAGAGGAAGGTATTCAGATTCTGGCTTGAGAGCTGGCGGCAGTCTCCGGCGAGCCAGTGATGCCTCTGCAGCAGCTTGGTGCAGAGCAATGCAGGAGGCAGGCCGCGTGGGCCTGCTGCGTCGAGCTGGTTCTGGCTTGTGGCAGGCACCAGTGTTTTATGATGGTGGCAGCGCAGGCTTGCTTGTGGCTGTTTGTGGAAAGCATTATCACTTGCCTTTTTGTTGCCAGCATCCCAGACATTCTCTCTGCAGAGCTTGTCCCTTTGCCCAAAGTCTCTCTCCCGTTTCCTTGTTCTATGAGAAACATACAGACATCAGTAGAAGCAGAGAAAACACATGGGCCCCTTTACATGCACATATCACTTATAACCCTGTGACCCACCTCCTCTTGTACCCCTAGGACCCCCGCATATAGAGGACAGGGGAGCGGGCCCTGCTGGGGCATAAAGAAGGCTTGTATTTCAGCATGCCCTTGCAACTCAACTTCTCCCTGACCTTTGGTCTCCTCTCTCTCCCTTTCCCCCAAAGATCTACTAAACATGCAGACACAGAAATTAATAGTCAGCTTCACTGCCTAAGTCATCAGTCCACACTTGTTTAGTCTGTGCTTACAAATACAAGGCCCAGCATGCTTATCACCAAGAACAGGACAGGTTACAGTTTAATCCGAGATGTGCGACCCACACTGGGACAGGGCAGGGGGATGAGCCAGACAAGAACTTTGGTCCTCGTTCTGCTCCTTCCTCGGCTAGGTGACCTTGCATCTGTCCCCGCCACTTTCTGGGTTTTAGTTTGCCCATCAAAGCAATGAAGATTTTATACTCTGTGATCTCTATGTTTCCATCCAGCCTCAGACATTCTGTGATTCTGTTGAATTTGTTGTCTTGGTTTTCCCAAACCTCATCACTCTTTCTTTAGAATGGAACATTATTGGTAAAAGCTCATATTGCAATGCCTTTCATCTGCACCTGCTAATGTGGTGTCTCCAGCCCCCGGCAAGGACCCTCAAGCTATTTCAGGGGGTCCCCAGGGAGAGTCCCATATGTGCTAACAAATAAATCTGGTCAGCCATTACCTGGCATCTGCCACTTCCCCCTTCCAGATGCCCTCTATGATGCTCATAGCTGATGCTCTGCTGTGTTCATTGGCCGGAGTGTACTGTTCCACCCATCCCTCCAGTGCCCAGAGGCAAGTCACCACCTGTTAGGCTCTGATATTTCCTCAGACCCCCATGCCTCCAAGGGAGCTCTGTGGTGTCACTGCCTCCACCAGGCCCATCAGACCCCAGGGCCACTGTAGGAATCAGTTCTCACTCTGTTAGTTATGGATTCTTCAGCCAGGGCGGTGAATGCACTAGAGTCTAAAGGGCTGTTCCTGTGTGGGCTCTGGGTAAAGCAGGGAAGAACACACCTCTATTCCTTGCACTGTCTGCTGGGATATGTACAACTTTGCCTCCGAATGGCTTATGGAGTTTTTAGTGAGGGTTCTTTCTGCGTTTGTTTACTCTCTAGATATAAACCTGTGAGAAGCCAGGCTGAGGAAAAATTGGAGTGTGAGATGTTGCACTGGACTCAGAATTACTCTGCCTTCCAATAATAAAGGATTTGGTTAAGGGAGAACATAGAATTTGGAATGTTCTCATATAGAATTTGCTCAGGGGCCACTGGAATGTCTACGTTGTATTCTGAACCGTATCCTTCACTCCTCATGGCTCCTAAGGGAGTTAGGTTACAGGGGACTGTGGGAAATGGAAGACAGGCGTCATTTTACCCCAATGCAGGACACTAGCAAACTGAGCTCCAGTACACAGCATGGGCCCGAGATCTAAAGGGGATTTTTTCTTCCTCCTGTTCTTAACCTGAATCTTGAGATCTGACTACCTGCACGGGTCCGGAGAGTGAGGTGATGGACTTTGCCCTGAGCACCTAGCATAGTTCTTGGCATGTAGGAGACAGATAATCCATACATATTGGTTGATTGAGTGAGGGACTAAATATAAGAAAGAAGAGAGAGACAGAGATGGAGAGAGCTGGGCTCAAGACAGATCAAAGCTGTCGTGTTGTCAGACTGATGAGAAATTCCAGTTTTTTTCTCTTGGACTGTCTCTAATTCCAGACTTTTCTTTATAAGTGACTGATTTTCTGACATATGCACACATGGCATGTTCCTTCTCTCCAATGGTAGCAGTGGGAATGCATATTCTTGGCTTCTTCTGGAAATGTGCATAAATAAACCAAAGATTAAGAGGTCTGCTGATGATTTTAGTAAAGGATATCACCTACGTGCAGAACCTGGTAGCTTGTCTGGTATAGCTAAAACTTCCGTGTCTTTAAGCTTAGGAATTTTGTGGTCAGCAGCTACAGGAAGACAGAATTTCACTCAAATGTAAAGAAGTAATTTTTAAGATAGGGTAGGTGGTCTTTGGGGTAGTGAGTTCCCCATTAATGGAAATATTCAATCAGAGACTAGATGGCTACTTGGCGAGAATGTTATATGGGAGATTCAAGCACCAAAAGGGAATTAAACTGACCTCTGAAATTCTTTCTAAATGTAGGAGTCTATGTTTCTTAGTTTCTTAAATATTATGTATTCTCACCATAAGTATATATGGAGACATCATCCAATCCCATGGATTAGACTTCCTGCTTAATCTCGATAAAGGGGTGGGAAGGATGAAGAAACCCTTCGTGGCCAGCAAACCATCTAATATAATCACTTATACTGTCAAAAGATGGGGTTAAGTGATTTTAGGCCATCCGCTCCAGCTCATGGTCCAAGTTCAAGTATATTTTTTCTTTTTCATGTCAACTTTCCAATGGAGACCCTCTCTCTCTCTTATTGACCCTTTCATTAATGAACTTATCAGTAAGATAGACTTTCTTCACACCAGGAGCATGGTACCTGGCATGTAGTAGATAGTTAATGAGTTGACTGAATCAACATATTGGTTGATTGAATACCAAACCTCTCCATTTAAGTTACAGTGTGTTGACTACTAGGAGTTCAAGGCTAGAAATCCATAGACCAATATCAGAGATAGGAGAAATGCTTCCCACCGCATTTTAGTCCTTGACCTGGAACATCAACTTCATCTTAAGACTAAGGGCCAAGTTAAAGAGGGATGTAGGCATGTGCTTGAATAGCTGCTGAATCTTCTGAACTCAAGGGCCCTATTGCATTTTGTCACAAATACAGTATATCACATACAATACAATGCACAAATAATACACCAGTGCATTTGGGTTTGGGTAGCTGGCTGCTGAAGAAGTAACATTCCCAAATGATGTGCATTTGAGACTATTAACTGTAGAGCAACCTGGGTATCTTGGACTTGTTAGCTAAGGAGGATAGAGGATTGTGCTGATGAGACTAAGTTAGAGGGTTTAGTCTTCATTAAACATTTCTTAGGCATACTTGTTTCATAGCCAAGCATAATGGCCCTAAACCTGGTCAGCTCTCTTGTAAACACATGTCTTTAATTCCAAAAGGATGCGCTGAGGGAGTAGCAATGATTGTATGTACTCCATTCAAGCAAATGGTGACAATCTGGAATATAATGCAGTAACTATTTCTGGGGATTTTCGATCTCAGTTGGATCCTCCATGCAGCTTAGCTATCCTTCCACAGGTTCCAAATCACATCCCTTCTCTGGTTTTCCTCCATGGTTCTTAACATCATTTTACCTATTCTTGATAGTGCCCAGTTCTGTCTTGTTTCTTTTTACAATCAGTGGACGACCTTAAATACTTCACTGAGAAGATGGATTCCATCATTCTAGCTCCATCAATTGCCTCTCTTGATATCTACAAGCTTATCTCCTTCCATATAACGTTTCTCCTTCCTCCCTATCTCAGGGAAAGAGAAATTCTTTCTCCTGGTCAAAGGGAATCTCCATTATCCCCTGTGAAGCTTGTTCTGCCAGCCAGCAACTCTGTGGTCTTATCCTCAATCGTCACCTCCATAGTACTTGTTCTTTCTCTTCAGTACTTAAACGATCAGTCCCACATTCCCCACGAGCCACAGTCCAATTTCTTTCCTCCCCTTAATGATCAATCTTCTTCAAAAGTAGACACTGGTTTTCAGCATTTTTATCCCAGCCAGTTTATCAGAACCCATTTACTCTTCTACAGATGAAGTGCCCTTTCCTCCCCTACACGTGGAAATTGCTCCTGCTAATGGGTAATAACCTCTGTGTCTCCAAGTCATGTGGGTGCTTCCTGCCCTTTTCCTTTTCAACAGCTTTTGCTATTGACCATCTCCCTTGGTTTCTGTGACACTACTGTCTCCTGATTTTCCTCCTGTCTGCCTAAGAGTCTTTCTTAACCAGGGATCCTCACCTGAGACACAGAACACAGAATATTGTGTTAGGGACTATTTGCTCAATTCTCTCATGCAAAGTACATAACTGGTACCATTCCAGATGCATAGGAGAGAAGTTAAATCATTACATATAATATATGCCTTAGGGCATTTGAGTTTAATTTTCTCCATACCTGAGAAAGAGTGGCATCAGATCTGCTTTTTTCAGTTTCTCTCTTTTTTCTTCCCTCCTCAATCTAATCCCTTTATTCTAAACATTCTCCCTGGGTGACCTTTTCTAAGCCTTTGGCAGAAACTATCAGTTATATTCCAATGGCTCTGAAAACAAAACTCCAAACCACACCTCAGTGCTGAATGCCTTGCCCTTGTATCTTTGCCTGCTGGACAACGCCCCTCAGATATCTCACAACTAACTCAAATGCAGTATTCAAAATAAACTTGTCATCTTTTCTCTGGAGTTTCTTGTTCCCTTGAATGGTATCATCATTCACCCAGATACGTGTACCTGTGAGTCATTTTAGACTGTTCGTATGTCCTTCCCCAATGTAGTTATTCACTGAATTCCTTAATTCTTGCTTCCTTGATATCTTGTGATTTAATATCTTATTCTGAATTTAATTCAGGCCCTTAATCCCTAGATTTCAATCAGGTAGAAGCTTCCCAAGGGTCTCCTTATTTTACAGTCCACTTCCTTCCTCCCTGCTACCCTCAATAACCACAGAGTGATTTATTTAATATGCAAATAGGCTTATGCTTCTTGCTGCTTAAATGTTTTCAAGGTCCCCTCACCCCCACCCCACCATACCTTTAATCTATGAGAATGCATTTTGAACTCCTTATTTGCTAGACAAGGTCATCCATGATTGATCTCCTCCCTATCTCTGGCCTATAGTCGTCCCACATAGCATTTATTCCAACCATTTCATATGCTTAGCCATTGCCTACGCTTTCCCTGGCATATTTGTTCTCTCTCTCTCTACCTACTTATCTACCTATTTATTTATATTTTTATTTAACATTTTTTCCAGCTTTATTGAGATATAATTGACATATAACATTACGTAAGTTTAAGGTGTATGATGTGATGATTTGATACACATATATTACAAAATGATTCCCACAATAGGGTTAGGTAGCACCTCCAGAAGTCTTAACATCAAATCTACCCTCAACAAAATTTTAAGTGTACAATATATTATTAGTGGTTATATGTATAAGGTTGTACAGCAAATCTCTAGAGCTTATTCATCTTGCTTGACTGAAACTTTATGCCTGTGAATTAGTAATTCCTCATTTTTCCCTCCCTCCAGCCCCTGGTAACCACCATTACACTCTTTGAGTCTGTAAATTTGGCTATTGGAATCATGAAGTATTTGTGTTTCTGTGTCTGGTTTATTTCACTAAGCATAATATATTCAAGGTTCATCATGTTGTCACATACTGCAGAATTTCCTTCTTTTTTAACGCTAAATAGTATTCCATTGTATGTATATACCAAATTTAAAAAATCTATTTATCTGTCAATGGATATTTAGGCTGGTCCTACCTTTTGGCTATTGTGAACAGTCCTCCAATGAACATAGGAGTGCTAATATCTCTTTGAGATGCAATTCTTTTGGATAAATACTTAGAAGTAGAATTGCCGGATCATTTGGTAGTTCTATTTTTTATTTTTCTGAGGAACATCCATACTGTTTTCCATAGCAACTGCATCATTTTGCATTCCCATCAACACTGCAAGGGTTCCAATTTCTCCACACCCTCTCCAATACTTGTCTTATTTTTTTGATAATATCCATCCTGACAGGTGTGAAAGTATATCTCATTGTGGTTTTGATTTGCATTTCCCTGATGATTAGTGACATTGAACATTTCTTCATACACCTGTTGGCCATTTGTATGTCTTCTTTGGAGAAATATCCGTTCAAGTTCTCAGTCCATTTTCTAACTGGGTTCTTAGCTTTTAACTGTTGAGTTGTGAGAGATGCATATATTTTGGAGATTGACCCCTTATCAGATACATGGCTTACAAATATTTTCTCCCATCCCATAGGTTGCCTTTTCACTCTGTTGACTATTTCTTTGCTGTGCAGAAGCTTTTGAGTTTGATGTACAGAAGCTTTTTAGTTTGATGTAGTTCCACTTGTTTATTTTTGTTTTTATTCCCTGTGCTTTTGGTGTCGTATTCATGAAATCGTTGCCAAGACCAGTGTCCCCTATGCTTTCTTCTAGGAGTTTCCAGTTTCAAGATTTATGTTTAAGCCTTTAATCCATTTTGAGTTGATTTTTGCATGTGGTGTAAGACAAGGGTCCAATTTCTTTCTTTCCTTTTTTTTTTTTTTGCATGTGGATATCCAATTTGCCAGCGCCATTTGCTGAAAAGACTATCCTTTCCCCATTGCGTATTCTTGGTACTCTTGTCAAAGATCAGTTGACCGTATTTGTATGGATTTATTTCTGGGCTCTCTGTTCTGTTTCATTGTTCTACTACGTCTGTCTTTGTGTCAGTGCCATACTGTTTTGATCACTGTAGCTTTGTAGTATGCTTTGAAATCAGGAAATGTGATACTTCCAGCTTTATTCTTCTTTCTCAAGATTGATTTGGGTATATGCAGTCTTTTGTGGTTCCATATGTATTTCAGGGTTTTTTTTTTCTATTTCTGTAAAAACTACTGTTGGAATTTTGGTAAGGATTGTGTTGAACTGCTTTAGATAGAATGGACATTTTAACATAATTAAGTCCTTCCAATCCATGAACACAGAATGTCCTTAATTTGCTTGTGTCTTCTTTAGTTTGTTTCCTCAATATGTTGTGATTTCCAGTATACAAGTCTTTTACTTCCTTAGTTAAATTTATTTCTAAGTATTTTATTCTTTTTGGTGCTATTGTAAATGAAATTGTTTTCCTAATTTCCTCTTCAGACAGTTGGCTAATGTTGTAGAAATGCAGCTGGGATTGTATGTTGATTTTTTTCATCCTGAAACTTTACTGAATTCCTTTATTAGTTCTAACAGGTTTTTTTATGGAGTCTCTATGGTTTTCTATAAATTAGATTATGTCATTTGCAAACAGAGAAAACTTTGCTTCTTCCTTTCTGATTTGGATGCAGTTTTTTTCTTTATCTGACCTAACTGCTGTGGCCAGGACTTCTAGTGCTCTGTGAATAGAAGTGACAAGAGTGGGCATCTTTGCTTTGTTCCTGATCTTAGAGGAAAAGCTTTCAATTTTTCACTGTTGAACATGATGTAAGCTTGTTGTGGATGGCCTTTATTATGTTGAGGTATGTTCCTGTTATGCCTAGTTTGTTGAGAGCTTTTATCAAGAATGGGAGTGGAGTTTTGTCAAACACTTTTTCTGCATCTATTGAGATGATCATGTGATTTTTATCCTTTTTTCTAGTAATGCGGTGTATGACATTACTTGATTTCACAGTTGAACAATCCTTGCATGCCAGGGGTAAATCCCACTTCTTCATGGTGTATGATCCTTTAAATATGCTATTGGACTTGGTTTTTTAATATTTTCTTGAGGATTTTTGCATCTATATTCATCAGGGATATTGGCCTGTAGGTTTCTTCACTGCCCCCAGCTTTATTGAAATATAATTGACATGTTATGTAAGTTTAAGGTGTACAACATGATAATTTCGTACATGTATTTATTGCAAAATGATTACCACAATAGGGTTAGTTAACACCTCCATCACCTTATGTAGATACATTTTGTGTGTGTGTTTTGAGAACTTTTTTTTCTTGAGATATAAATCACATATAACATTATATTAGTTTCAGGTGTTCAACATAATAATTAGATATTTATATATACTGTGAAATGATCAACACAATAAATCTTGTTAATATCCATCACCACACATAGTTGGAAATTTTTTTCTTGTGATGATAACTTTTAAGATCTACTCTCCTAGTAACTGTCAAATATACAATACAGTATTATTAACTCTAGTCACCATGCTATACATTAGATCCCCAGAACGTATGCATCTTATAACTGGAAGATTGTACTCTCTGACAACCTCACCCATTTCCTCCTCCTCCCTACCCCACCCCTGGCAACCATGAATCTACTCTGTTTCTGTGTTCAGTTTTTTAGATTCCACATATAAATGAGATCATGCAGTATTTGTCTTTCTCTTTCTGACATTTCACTTAGAATAATGCTCTCATCATTTATCCATGTGGTTGCAAATGGCAGGATTTCCTTTTTTATGGCCGAATAATATTTCATTACATATATATGGATATATATGTCACATTTCCTTTATCCATTTATCTGATGATAGACACTTAGGTTGTTTCCATGTCTTATCTATTGTGAATGATGCTGCAATGAACATGAGGGTACAGATATCTCTTGGAAATACTAATTTCATTTCTTTCAGATATATACCCAGAAGTGGAATTGCTGGATTATGTGGTTGTTCTATTTTCAATTTTGAAAGGAACCTTCATGCTGTGTTCCATAGTGGCCGTACCAATTTATGTTCTCACCAACAGTGTACAAGTGTTCCCTTTTGTCCACATCCTTGCCATCCTGTAGTTTTATTCTCTTGTGGTGTCTTTGTCTGACTTTGGTATCACAGTAATGCTGGCCTTGTAAAATGAGTATAAAAGTGTTCCTCCCTCTTGAATTTTTTAGAAGAGCTGGAGAAGGGTTGGTGTTAATTATTCTTTAAATGTTTAGTAGAATTCACCTGTGAAGCCATCTGGACCTGGGCTTTTCTTTGTTGGGAGGTTTTTGATTACTGATTCAATCTCCATACTACTTATAGATCTGTTCAGAATTTATATTTTGTAATGATTCAGTCTTGGTAGGTTATATATTTCTTGGAACTTATCTCTTTCTTCTAGGTTATCCAGTTTATTGGTGTATAATTGTTCATAGTAGTTTCTTAGGATCATTTTTGTTTCTGTGGCATCAGTTGTGATGTGTTTTCTTTCATTTCTGATTTTATTTGAGTTTTCTCTCTTTTTTCTTAGTCTAGCTACGAGTATGTCAATTTTGTTTATCTTTTTAAAAACCAACTCTTTTGTTGATTTTTTTCTGCTTTTTATTTTCTATTTAATTAATTTCTGCTCTAATCTTTATTTCCTTCCTTCTTCTAACATTGAGCTTAGCTTGTTCGTCTTTTTCCAATTCCTTGAGGTCTAAACATAGGTTATTTAAGATGTTTCTTCTTTTTTATTTTATTATTTTTTTATAAGTAACTTTTTCTCTTTTTTTGGTGAGGAAGATTGTCCCTGAGCTAACATCTGTGCCAATCTTCCTCTATTTTTGTATGTAGGATGCTGCCAGAACATGGCTTGATTAGCAGTATGTAGGTCCACACCTGGGATCCGAACCTGTGAACCCCAGGCCGCTGAAGTGGAGCATGCAAACTCAACCACTATACCACTGGGCTGGCCCCAGTAACTTTTCTTTTTGCTAGGAGAGATTCCCCCTGAACTAACATCTGTTACCAATCTTCCTTTCTTTTCTTTTTCCTTCCCAAGCCCCATATAGTTGTATATTCTAGTTGTAAGTCCTTCTAGTTCTTCTATGTGAGCTGCTGCCACAGCATGGCTACTGACAGACAAGTGATGTGGTTCTACACCTAGGAACTGAACCTGGGTGGCCGAAACAGAGCACACTGAACTTTAACCACTAGGCATTCAGGACCAGCTGTCTTCTTTTTCAAGGTAGTGACTTATTGCTATGAACTTTCCATTAGTATTGCTTTTGCTGTATCTCATAAGTTTGGCATGTTATGTTTTGTTTTCATCAAGGTATTTTCTAATTTCCTTTTTGATTTCTTCTTTGGCCCAACAGTTGTTCAGGAGTATGTTAATTTCCATGTATTTGTGAATTGTCTAGTTTTCCTTCTTCTATTGATTTCCAGTTTCATCTCATGGTGTTCAGAAGAAGCTATCTGGTATGATTTCAATCTTCTTAAATTTGTTAAGCCTTGTTTTGTGACCTAACCTGTGATCTATCCTGGAGAAAGATCCATGTCTGCTTGAGAAGGATGTGCATGCTGCTGCTGGTGAGTAGATTGCTCTGCATAAGTATATTAGATCCATTTGGTTTATAGTGTTATTCAAGTTGTCTGTTTCCTTATTGATCTCTTTGAATGTTCTGTCAATTATCGAAAGTTGAGTATTGAAATCTCCTACTATTATTGTATTGCTTCTGTTTCTCCCTTCAGTTCTGTCAATGTTTGCTTTATATATTTAAGTACTCTGATGTTGGATGAATATGTATTTATAATTGTTCTATCATCCTGGTGGATTGACTCTTTTATCATTGTATAATGTCCTTTGTCTCTTTTGAAGGTTTTTGACTTAAATTCTACTATGTCTGATAGCCACCTCTACTTTCTTTTGGTTACTGTTGCCATGGATTATCTCCTTCACTTTCTATGTGTCTGTTTAAATCTAAAGTGAGTTTCTTGAGACAGCATATTGTTGGGTCTTGCTTTTCATCCATTTAGCCACTCTAAGTCTTTTGATTGGGGATTTTATCCATTTACTTTTAAAGTAATTATTGGAAGGGAAGGATTTACTATTGTCATTTTTAAGTTGATTTCTATTGGTCTTGTAGTTCTTTTATTTATCTTTTCCTTTCTTGCTCTCCTCCTTTATGTTTTGTTGATTTTTTGTACTGATGTGCTTTGATTTCTTTCTCTATTTCTTTTGTGTAGCTTCCACAGGTATTTTGTGTGTATATGATTACCCTTGGGGCTTACATAAAATATAATTATAGCAGTCTATTTTAAACTGATAACAATTTAAGTTCAATTGCATACAGAACTCTACACTTTAATTCCCCTAGACTTTGTTTTGGTTATCACAATTTGCATCTATCTATATTGTGTATCTTTAAATTTATTTTTTAGTGATAGTTACTTTTAACACTTTTATTTTTCAACTTTTATTCTAGATTTAAAAGTGATTTACCCACCGCTATTACAGTGATACATTATTCTGCATTTGTCTGTATATTTACCTTTATCAATGAGTTTCATGCTTTCTTCTGCTATTGTATTGCTGTTTAACATCTTTTCATTTCAGCTTGAAGAACTCCCTTAGCATTTCTTGTAAGTAATGAGCTCCCTCAACATTTTTTGTCTGGGAAAGTCTTTGTCTCTCCCTCATTTTTGAAGGCAGTTTTTCTGGGTATAGAATTCTTAGTTTGCAGGGGTGTTTTTCCTCAGCGTTTTGAAAATATCATCCTTTCTGGCCTGCAAGGTTTCTGCTGAAAAATCTGATGATAGTCTTATGGAGGTTCCTTCATATATGACAAGTGGCTTTTCTCTTGACGCTTTCAAAATTTTCTCTTTGTCTTTTGACAGTTTGATTATAATGTGTTGGTGTGAATTTCTTTGGGTTCATCTTATTTAATGTCCTTTGGGCTTTTTGGATCTGGATATCCATTTCCTTCCCCAGATTTGAGAAGTTTTCAGCCATTATTTCTTTGAATAATCTTTCTAGTCCTTTCTATCTCTCTTCTTCTTCTTGGAGAAGAGTGTATTGGTTGGCTTGATGGTGTCCCATAAGTCCCTTAAACTTTCTTCATTCTTTTTTATTTTTTATTTCTTTTTGCCTTTCTGATTGAATTATTTCCAGTGACTTATCTTTGAGTTCACTGATCCTTTTTTCTGCTTGATCTAATTTGTTCCCAAACCCCTCTAGTGAATTCTTTGGTTCAATTTTGGCATTCTCTAGCTCCATGATTTTTGATTGATACTTTTTACTATTTTCTATTTCTTTGTTGAAATTCTTACTTTGTTCACACATTGCTCTCTTGACTTCGGGGAACATCTTTATGAGAATTATGTTTAATTCTCTGTCATGTAAATTACAGAACTTCACTTTTTTATGGTCAGTTTCAAGGGATTTATCTTTTCCTTTGTTTGAAACATCTTTGATTCTTAATTTTTTAAAAAACTCTCTGTGTTTGTATCTGCACATTAGACAAAGAGGGCATGTCTCCCAGTCTTCACGGATTGGTCTTGTACAGAATATCCCACCAATCAGCCCCCTCCAGGGAGAAGAGATAGGTGTGGTCTTTATGTGCTCACTCTGTGCTGAGGGAGGGAGGAAAGCTAGGGCATCTCTCAACCCAAGCTGCTGCCTCTGTTCTCCCTTAGGAGGCTAGACCGTGCTAGACCAGTCAAAGTTCCAGGACTGGTGAGACAGATACTAATTCTTTGGGAAGTCATGAAGAAGTTGCGGTGCTGATGCATGGATCTACTCTTTCCCTTTCCAGGAGGAAGCTGGGAGCTGAGATTTTTCATCCACTCACTCTGTGCTGGGTGTGGGGGTAGCAGAAAGGAATCAATGGTATCTACCAGACCAAGCTGAAGCCTCTGTTCTCCCCAGCAGATAGACTATGCTAGACCCACCAGATCTCTAAGACTGGCATGATACAGCCAGTCCTCTGGGGAGCTCCCTTGGAAAAGTTGGAATGCTGGACACACAAACCAATGAGTCCCTCTCTTGAGTGAAGCCGAGAGCTCTTCACTAGAGGGTCTCTTCCTGATTGTGTGGTGCTGTGCTGGGGCAGGGTCAACAGTGAAGGGGTGTCCTGAATCTCTCTACTGGCTTCACTGATTCTGGTTTCACTTTCTCTTGGGGTGTAGGAGAATTTCAATTAGTTTCTCAATTCTCACCAAGGGAGTTTGTCCGTGAATTCTTGCTGAATTAGTATGTTTTTTGGTGGGGGAGGAAGGAGGCCTTCCTACTTTGCCATTTTGATGATATCACTCCCCACCTGTCCACTCTTCTTGCTCTCTCAAGCTCCTGCTCCACATAACTAATTGAAATCCTTCTCCTATAAGTTTGTACCCTACTCAGATACACCTGTGATTATAGCAGACAGCACACTATTTCTAACTTACTTATTGGTCTCCTCAACCAGACTGTGAACACATTAGGAACAGAAAGAATGCTTACTCAATTTCTTCCTCCATACCTGGTGTTTAACTATAAATAAGGCACTAAATAAATGCTTATTTAATGACCAGTAAGGCTTAAGTATAAATTTCAAAGGCAGAGTGGTAGATTACTTGTTTTAACTAATGGTGAAGATGGGAGTCCTAGATTTACACTCAGATACCTGGGATCACATTCCAGCCTACCAGAAACCAGTGATCTATCCTTGGGTAACTCAGTTACTTCTTTTAGCCTCACTTTCCGTATCTCTAAAATGGGGATAATACTGAGTACCTTCTGAGGAAGATCACGTGAAATAAAGAATATGCAAGGGGCTATGGAAATGTAAGGAATTATTATTTTTCCATATTTTGGACACTGGAAGGTTATCTAAATCTTCTGTATAGGGTAAAAGTTGTGAACACCACTCTGTTCAAATTTTATATACCTTCATACTGTTCAAAGCCACATCTATGACTTTCATGTTCTAGAATTAAAAGAATAACCAAGCTAAGTATCTTGCCAGAAAACAGCATCTAATATTGTGCTGTTATTCTCCAGAAACTGCAGGAGAGGAAAAGGTGACATCCATTCCTATCATGGAAATTAGTTCATTCATTCCATTAATCTTTATTGAGAAACAATATACAATCATACACTGAACTGGATGCCATGAAGGATATGAAGAATAAATGGACATGAATTGTTCCTTCAAGAAAGCTTCGGTCTTGGAAGGAGTTAATACAGGTTACTTTCTACTTTGCATTGTAGGTATCTATGCCTAAATCATAAAAGAACTGTGAATAGAGGAGGGATCTTGGGGAGATTCCAGGGAGATGACATTGGCCTTAAGAGATGGGCTGGATGTGGAAATACAAGGTGAGCAATGGGAAGTAACCCCCATAAGTGGCATCAGTTCCACTGGTGGAGTTTCATAAATGGGTCAGAGAGGCATATGGAAAACAAATAGGAACAGTAAATTAGATCTTTTAGGCTTAGACTTGGATAAAATAGATGCAACAGAGGGTGTTGGAATTTTCCTTAATAGGGGAGTGAGAGATTGGGTAACACCTGAGAGGAGAGCGTGATGTTTGCTCTCCAACTTCTGCTAGTGTTATTCTAAACCCTTCTTGTTGGACCTGACCTTCAATTTCATAGCCCCCATTGTGGAACTGCTGGGTGAATTTAATAATACCTCCCCTACCTCTCAGGGGTGTCATAGAGTATAAATGAATACATCCTAGGCAAAACATTAATTGGGTTCTTCAGGTAAAAGGTGCTCAGTAAGTCAAAATGCTAATGCTGTTATGAGTTTTCCCTCTTCTCTGTCATCGTGGGAAGCAGAAATGATGTTTACACAACCATGCAAAACCATCTTCTTCAGCACTATAACCTTATGGGAGGATAAAAATATGCACAGTAATAATAGTCAAGCTGGTTTGAAGCACTGAGGTAGAGGGCCTGCCCACTGGATTGCTCCTGGGGGTAGGTAACTTGTAAACCCTATTTTAATCTTTATCAACAGAAGAAATGAGCCCCTTAAAGAGCAGTCTTAAAAGATAGTAAAGTGTTTGTCCTTATAGATTGGCAACATTGTAGACTAGCCTGTAGCACTAATTTTGTTTGTTTCTTGGTGGATCACAGTAAACCAAAGGAGACACAGCTTTCTTTTCTATTTGGCACCTATGGGGCTCTGCTAAAGTCTGCCAACCTTATTATCTTCATATGGAAGCTCTCCAGTCATGTACAGAGATATGACACATTCATTTCCATCAGGGAAGACCGTTAGGATACAATTCTCCACGGGCCTCTTGCGTTTCTACCATCTTTTGAGTGAGAAACATTGACAGCTTTGTTCAGGACTATCTTTTCAAGGATATTCGTGTAGCAAACAGACTTGGAAGACAGAGATAGCATCTTTCTCTAGGGCAGAGGGGAGATTTCTTTCCTGACCAGGAAAATGAGGATAACCTCTCACTCTGGGGCAAAGGTTGGGCAGGTTTGCTAGTACCCCCTTTATAGGGTTGTTAATTTCCTAAGTTTGGGTTCCTCAGCGATATCACAAACACATTGTGGTACCTGCATCCACCTGGGCACATCTGTATTGCCTCATAAGACTTGAAGGGCAAGGGAAACTGGGGCAAATAGGAAGCTCATGCTGCCTGCTGTGCTTTGGGTAATAAAGCCCTTTGTTTCTGACCTAGAAGTTTCATGTCTTCTGTCAATATGAAATTGCGGTAGGCTTGTTATCCTACAAGATCTCATACCCTTCCTAGTTCTTGATGATCTATTTCTTATCCAAATAAAGAATTTAAAATGCTCTTCCATCTATTTTATTCCTTTTCTTTTTTCTCACAACCATGGGAACCATGTACGGCCTTAGATCTGTGCCTTATTTCAGCACCCTGGGAAAGGTAATGCAGGTGCCTCCTGATGCTTTCTTGCCTCCAGTCTCTCTCCACCCTTCATTCATATCCTACACAGTTGCCAACATGAAGTCCCTAAAGCACAGCTTCATCATGCTGCTCCCTCACTCCAAAGTATCTAATGGCTCCCCATTGCCAGAATAAATTATAAACTCCATAGACAAAATAAATGCTTTCTACAGTCAGGCTTCAATGTCTGTCTCCAATCCTCAACTTTTACTGTGCCTTTTTTAGCATTCCATTCTCTAACCAAGCCAAACCACCCACGGCAATGATGATTGGCTATTCTCTGCCTCATATCTTTGTTCATATTTCTTTTCCCCCAAATCTTCATTTCACTCTTCATGTCTGCCCTCAAAATTCTATCACTTTTTCATCCATGCTTAACTAACTTCCTCAAGATGCCCTCTCCTTTTTTTCTACCCTGACCAGAATTATAATTTTCTCATGGAACTTTTCTCATTTGATTTTGTGCCACAGTCACCAATATTTGCCTACCTTCAACTGAGGGCAAAGATTGCATTGGGCTGTTCTTTGTATAACTTTATCTTGCTTGTTAGTGTCTTTCAAATAGACAGTCAACAACTGTTAGTTGAGTTATATCAATTTGCTAGATGACTCTACTGGAGCTCAGACAAGTGAAGAGGTTTATTCAAGGCTACCCAGCAAGTTAGTGAGAGAAAGCTTAGACCACAATCTCAGTCTTTGGAGCCAATGGTGTTAATGCTAAGAATGTTTCACTTCTCAGGAAGCCAGATTTTGGCATTATATGCTTTAAGGAATTGGCAGTTATACACCAGATAGGAAGATGTTTGTTACAAAGATCAGACACTAAAATCTAATCAAGAATTTTGCTTTATAGCAAAGCTATCAAATATTATTTATTTTGGTTATACCTATAAATTAACAACAGAAAACCAGTGATGTGACAGTAATTATGGACAAGTGTTATGAGAGGAGTGGCTTTCCAAAGGTCCTTAAGACCTGCTCCAGAGGCAGCTGCTTCAGCCCTGCCCGTGGTTGGTAGCCAGACTCTTGGGAATGTCAAATCCTTACTCTTCTCTACTTGTCTGTTGGAGATCAGGATGGAGCAGCTGAAAAAACTGCCTGGTGGCAAATTTACTGACATCCTGGGCTGTTTAAGAGCAGGGGAAGGAGGATGACTCCATCATGCTGTTCTTCAGGGAGAGGGAAGTATGACCTTTCCTTGGGCTATGTCTTCCTTGGGAGATGAAGACTGCCTGACTCATGGTTAGTCCTTCACTGCTGGATGTCCCCAGTGGAGAGATGAATAGATAGTTATCCCAAAGTGTAATGTTCCTGACAATTAGCAACTTTTGTAGTTGATTAAACAGCAAGCTGGTTCTCTTATGGTAACAGTCCCTGGATGTTTGTCATGAGTTGCTTCATATACTGTTAGAGTGACAAGAAAACTTTGGGCTTCCCTAGCCCAACCCCCACCATTTAATGATAGGGAAACTGAGGCCCAGAGAGGTCTCTTGGCTTTCATACCTTCTCATATCCCAGTCAAGGCTGTAGTCTTTAGCGTCACCTTGTAAAGAGAAGGTAACATTGATTTGGGAAATCGTGGATAGAGAAACACTACAAAAATCCTCCTGGAATCCAGGGAGTGTGTGCTGCAGGTACACATACCTCTTGCTAAGAGAAATGGACTGCCTTTCCAGAAGAGCAAAGACAGAGAAATAGACCTTAAAATAAAAGTAATTCATGGAAACTGTAACTTAGATAGGACAGTATTTTTTTTTTGGAAGATTAGCCCTGAGCTAACATCTGCCACCCATCCTCCTCTTTTTGCTGAAGAAGACTGGCCCTGAGTTAACATCCATGACCGTCTTCCTCTATTTTTATATGTGGGATGCCGCCACGGCATGGCTTGATAAACGGTGCATAGGTCCGTGCCCAGGATCCCAACTGGCGAACCACAGGCTGCCAAAGCAGAGTGTGTAAACTTTACTGCTTCACCACCAGGCTGGCTCTAGCACTTTTTTTTTTTTTTTAAGAACAAATTAAGAAGCACTTCTTGCTCTCCACACAAAAAGCTGGAAAGGGGTGACAGGGTGAACATGAGAAACTGACTTTGCAGACTTATAAAAATTTCACTACCACTCTCTGCCATATTAGGTTTATTAGCGAGAGTCTGGGGGAGCTTTTGTCCGTGCCTTGAATCCCAACGGGTGCAGTGAAATCTCTGTCATTAAAATTTGAAGGTAGGTAAACAGTAAATATTTCCAAGGATAGTTACTTAGTGCTGGGCAAACCTCAAAGTGTTGGGAGTTCCAGCTCCTGTTGGATCAGTGCCACAGATCCGGGAGTATTTATCTAAAGCTTATCTGAATCATCTGAGGAGCAGAGGTAGGTGCAATTTGGCAGGCGCTCTTCACTCGGTTATGTTTGAGAGGTTTAATCATAACAGTCAAAAAAACCTTCCCTAAGGAGACATTTATTATTCCTACAATGTCACCACTGGCAGAATCACTCCTCTCTACTCCCTTTGGTCTGCCCCTTCCACCTCATCAGTCCTCATTTACAACTCCCTACAAAATCAGCAAAGCTAGGCTTGCAAGATTAAAATCTTCCTTGGAATTTGTTTTCTGGAAAATTCTGTATCCACTGGAATTTTTCAACAACAGAACTGGGGCATGGCTGTTTGTTCTTGAAGGTGTCAAATCTGAGTTGTATTTCTTAAGTGTTCTTATATTCTTATCGTAAAGAAAACTATAGGAAAAGAGAAAGATCTCTGCCCACCATGAGGCCCTGGGTTCAGACCCCGGCTATGCCATCATCTTCTGGGGGTTTAACCTTGAACAAGTCTCTTTAAAACCTGAGCCTTAGCTTTCTCATCTACAGAATAAGGAGATGGATCAGATGACCATTAAGATATTTTCCAGTTCTAAAATATATGAAGCCACTGCCAGGGCCAGGATGGATGTTAGATGTTTTGCAGTTTACTTTGCTGATAGGGAAGCAGATTAATTGGAACAGTCACTTTGCCTTTTGAGTATCAAGCTTATCAAAGCAAGAAGATATCTGCACACAGGATGGTTAATTACCACAGCACAATAAATAGCGCATTTTCTAAATGTGTGGTCCAGAAGCAAAATAGTACTTCATGATTAAACATTTCTAGAAGACTCCATGGAAGAGAAATGGGACTTGCTAGAAGAAAGGGAAGGATGGTGGGGCTGGACAGCACTGGCAAAGGCACAGAGAGAGGGATGTGACAGGATTGTCTGAGCAAGGATGTTCATCAAGGCAGCATTTCTCAAAGCATGAGCTGTGTCCCCCTGCTGGTACTTGTGCCATGATTCTAGGTGGCATGAGAACTTGGCATTCAAAATGTAAGAACGTATTGTGAGAAAGTCATTTCCTTTTCAATCTTCCTTTAATCCATCTGGTCATGTCAGGGGGAAAGACTCACGTTTGTGCTAATATATTTTTAAGACCCTCAATAATTCTCTCCCATGTTTTTTTTTTTTTTTTTTTAATCAAAGGAAGAGCAAGTCTTAGGCTCAGAAACACGATTAAGTAACAGTATCTCCTAAATTTAATAACTTTGTCTTGTTCTTCTTGTATTTATTTTAAAGTTTCCTTCTATTTATGGCAAATGATACAATTTTTCCATTTATGTAGTGATGTGAAGTTTCCTTTTTAATTGATTTTAAATAGAAATGTATCACTTTAAATTAAAATACTAAGTAAATAACACTGCAGGTGGTATAAGGGTCTAGAAAAATCCAGAATGTGATGTGGGAGTGATGATATTTGGGAAACCATGAGGTGTTTGTAAAGAGGTTGGGCTCCTGGAGCAAGACAGGCCTGGGTTCATATCCTGCCTCTGCTGCTCACCAGCTTTATGACCTTGAGCCTGATCTTCAGGGCTATATGGAGGAAGAAGAATGAAGAAGGATAATGATGGCTTCAGGAAAGCATTTGCAGGATTATCATGAAGGGAACAGCTTGCTTCATGCCTATCCTTGCCATGAGCTCTGCCCCTTCAGAAATAGGCTGCTTCCCATAACCACTGGCCCACCCCACCTTCAGATCTGGGCTGTTTTCATTCCTGCCTCGTTTTGTGCTGTTAGTGCTTCAGTGAGCCCCCTCCATTCTGTGGAGGGAGAGCTACTGTGGCGTGGTGGAAGGAACATTGGACTTGGACCCGGGAGACCAAACTTTGAATGCAGAATCTACCACTTACTAACTATTGACATTTTAGAAAAGTCATTTAACTTCTCTAATATTTAGCATAAATATTAATAAAATGGAGATGATTCTATTGACTATCCAGAATCATTGTGATAATGGACATCAGTGCACCAGGACATTCCAGGCACACAAGTAGGTCTTCAATAAATGGCTGTCACCTCTCCTTAAGCATGTCATATAGAACCTATCAGCCTATCTCTTTGGAGTATTTATTTCATTAATGCTGTGATATCACAAGAGGAAGAAACTTCTCTTTAGGCAGCTAAATTTGTCAAGAGCAAACTGCAGACTGTTAAAAATGCTCAACACGACTGGGCAAAAGGGCATTTCAACAAACAGTTCTGCAACCCAGTCTGGCAGATTCTTGACATTGGCATGAGCTTGGCTCTACAATTTCCCTTCTGACTCTTGACCTATAGAAAAGAAAACCTATAGAGACATCTAAATCTAGCTTTATATTATGTACTGTAGATGGCAATCTCACTTTCTAGATAGAGTATATATTCAGATGTCTTTCAGTTACAAGTGATAGAAACGGAATGCAGTAGGGTTAATTGAGACAGGGAACTTTTCAACACATGTAAGTTAGAAAGGGGAGGTGATCAATTCATGTAACCGGAAAAACTGAGGATTTCTGGCTTTAGGCATGGGTAAATCCAGGTGTTAAATGATATTATGAGGACCGAGAAGTAATGCAAATGTAATCTTACCTATGATCATCCAAGCAGAATAAAAAATACTGCAGTAGACATGTGACATATTGGAGTGTTAGTAACTCTTCTGTGATCATCCACTGTGTGGCCATCATCATTCCTAATGGATGGTGTTGACTGGACACTCACCATGTCAAGAGCTAGTGCAATGGATATGATTTTAGGTGGTTTATACTGTGAAGGAAAAGTTGAAAATCTAAAACCTCATAGAAACATCAGAGTGCCAAGGTGAGTCCCATGTTTATAAGAACCATGAAATGCTATGGTGTTAGAACTGAAAATGCCAAAGAGAATCAAACTTTCCCCTTGATTTTATAGGAGATAAAATGGGCACTCAGAGAAGTTAAGTAACTTTCCCAAAATTATACAAAAATTCAGGGGTATATCTCATGTTATAACTCAGATTTCTTGGATCCCAGATGAGAATACTTTTTCTTCTATACTTTGCTGCACTTCTGGGTGGCTTAGCCTCCAGCTACTAAATCTGACTGTCCCTTGCCTTTAACCTACATGCATCTACTGAGGATTTAACTCCTCTGAAACTCCCTAGCATGTCCCCAAGTGGACCTCTTCCCTGGGATAAAGGCCAGTTAAGACGCAAGGAGTCAGCTAAGTGGACAATGCCGATAGGACAGAGCCAGGCAGAGGAAGAGCGGGCAGGGCACAAGGCGCTCTCCAAGGTTCTGAGACTTCCATCTCCTGTAACTAGAGACCGGGTGAACTGGTTTGCTGAGATCGTTCTGGCTTATGTGTATTGTGCTTGCTTAAGTATTAATCCTCCTGTTTGCACTCTCAAAAGTGTCCCCTACTAAATGATAACCCTATTACAAGCCCATATACTGCGACTCTGCACATCTGGACCCTAGTTCCACTTTGTGAAACTCTTCGTAGTCCAGGCTCCCAGATGTTTTCCTCTGTCTTCTTTTTGACCTCTGGCATCAGGATTTGGAGGCTTATCTTTTAGAGATCACCTTGTCCATTCTTCTCAATTATGACTCAGGGAACCAAAGCTCAGAGACACTGAGTGACTTGCTCAAGATCACCAGTAATAAAGGACAGAGCTTCAATCACTCATTCAATAATCTTCCCGCTAGATCCTGCTACCTATGTTTGTACCTTGGACCTTGATGACTTCTTCTGTCTAATCTTGGGCCTGCCTCACATTTTTCTCTTTTCTTGCTAGTGCCTGAAAAGGACTATCTGACTATGTGTCCACTGCAGCCCTGGGTCATCATTGTAATTCTTAGATCTCTGGATCTGTAGTTATCTGCTCACACATGGCTGCTATTTTGGAAGCAATGCAATAGACTTAGATGTTCCAGTAAGTAACATAGTGGCAAGCATGTGCCTGCAATTTATAGCTGAGTCACACCATATGTGTGGTTAAGTTCTAAAGTCAACATATAAGTAGAAAATTCTGTGTAATAAAAATTACCCTGGAAAACACTTTAAATTGTCTATAAAGTTCAAAATCATTTCATCTCTTCCTAAGTCTGATACAGCCAGTTTGTCCTTGAGCATCGGAACAGATGGCTACTTCTTTGGTTGAGCCCCACATGAAATGGTTGCCTTGTGTTTAGAAACCAATTAATACCAAAATAATACTGTGTCTGCAAGCAAAACAATCACAGTCATCTTGCTAAGATGCCCATGCTCAGAGAGGGACGCAGGGACAGACACTGCCTCAGGGACCAGCAGGTTAGTGTCTCTCACCTCATGCTCATGCAGGGGCACACTGTTGTTGGGTGGGGTGGTAGGGACACCTCTCAGCTATTCAAATTCTCTCTTCTTTCTCTGCCGAATACATGCCAACGAATTAATGTATATTAAATATGTATACTGCATAAATCTACTGTGCAAGATAAGTCATAAGGAAAATCTAAGCCATCTAGGGGCCCACAGCACTTTTGATGGTTGAGGTTAATGCCCGAGAAGATACCCACCACCCTTGAGGAATTCTTCCTCAGAACTATGTGTACAGTACAGCTCTCTGCACTCTTCCTCTCATGTCTGTTTAGCTTATCTTTCTCAGTGCACTGTAAGCCCCTTGTGCCTGGAATCCTGTCCAAAGCCTCTCTCTTCCCTCCATACGTGTGTCATAAAGCTGAGCACACGATGGACCAAATACTTACACTGTGGGAGCCTTACAAAAAGTGGGGCGACTGTGGGCTTCGGATTCAGGAGCCCTGATTTCGGATCCTCGCCTCTCCAGTTTTTTCTAGCAGTACTATTAACTCTCTAAGATTTTGTTTCTTCCGTCGAATAGATTAGAGAACAATACCTAGTTTTTTTTTTTTTTTTAAGAGCCACAGTTGGTGTTTAAATGCAAAGATCCTTATTTATTTGTTTATTTTAAAGATCAGCACCTGAGCTAACATCTGTGGCCAATCTTCCTTTTTTTTTCTTCTTCTTCTTCTTCCCAAAGCCCCCAAATACACAGTTGTATATTCTAGTTGTAGGTCCTTCAGGTTGTGCTATGTGGGATGCCACCTCAGCATGGCCTGATGAGCAGTGCTAGGTCCACACCCAGGATCCGAACGAGTGAAACCCCGGGCCACCAAAGCAGAGCATGCGAACCCAACCACTCAGCCATGGGGCCGGCCTCAACACCTAGTTTTGAAGTTTTGTGAGCACCTAGTCATGCTGTATGAGGATACACAGGGACAGTGCTCAGTAAGTGGTGGAGTTCAATAATTGGTGGACACTCAAATTAATATCGCTAACTATTTTGGAAGAACTGTGGTCTCTCTTAGACTTTTTTTTAATAATTTGGACTAGAATTCCAGGGCTTTGGGATTCTGGTCCTCTTTTTGTCGCTTATTCCCATTATTAACTAAAACCTCACTAACTAGCTTAGGCCCCTCAGCAAAGTCATTGGACTTGTTGAAGCCTCTGTTTCATTACTTGTCAAGAAGTGCTGATAATTCTTCCTCTTTCTATTGGCCAGGATTTTTGTTAGAAAATTTCTCATATGAGGAAACATACATGAAAGTGCTTTACGAATGTGAAGGTGTGGGCCCACGGAAAGGTCTGGGTTTGAGGTCCAGCACCCTGACCAGCCAGCAGAGTGACCTCCAGCAAGTGAGCCTCTTTAACCCCACCCCCTACTCCCTGACCCCTCTGGTTATTTTGAAACACAAAAGAGGTGGCGAATGTGAAAGTAGGTCGTAACCTCTAAAATATTATATGCAAGTAAGGAATAATTATGTCATTACTAATAAAAACATTAAATGCTCTAAAATACCAGGGACATTAGTAACATCATCTCTCAAAGGAAAAATGACATCGTGAAGCTCACTGAACTGTTCAAAGATCCATTTGGACTAATTTCATCCTGGGATGGGAGAGCGATTTAGGAAGATCTCACTTTGGCTCCATCCGGTCTCCCTGGGCTAGGAGTGATGTTTTCATTTTTGTTTGGTTTTGTTTTCCAAGGAGTCGGCAGCGGCTCTAATTAATGCCATCAAAAGCATGACATTTAATTAACTAAATCACATGTTGAGCCTAATGATAACATATTTCAGCACCCGGCGGGCGGCGATGGTCTCTCGGGCCATTTCTAAGGGAGCCTGTGATTTAATAAAGAGAAACCCTTCTCAACAAAATCAGAGATCCCGTGAGAGTAGCCAGAGAGGGCTGAGCAAGATTGTGGGCCAGCACATTCTCTTATCTCCTGGACCCTGCTTGGAGAGACCCAGGAACAAAGAGGAGGAATGGGGGCAGCTAAACAGCCTCTTCATCTTTTAAAAAGGTTTGTTGGAAATCCAGAGGCCCATAAGAATGAACTCAGTTTCTAAATTGCCTAGCCCATGCCTTGATTCGTTCCAATTCCCACTGGCAAACGGAGCAGAGAAAACAAAGCAGGACAGACAAGGACCTCGCAGGGGGCTGTCTGAAGCCAGAATGCCCAGTTAACTGTCCCTCCAAGCAACCAAGCATGTGGGCGTGGGTGCCCTCTGCTGGACGCTGCAGAATCTACAAAGACGCGTATCTGGGCGCGCACCCAGGGGGCAAGGGCCTTGCAGTCCGAGTTGAATCTTCACAGTAGCATTCCCAGTGTTTTGTCGGTCACAGCAGCGCCCACTATGTTGTCCCAAAGAAACTGAAGTTTAGATCACTCTGTGCCTGGGTTTACTCACATCTCTCTCCTGTGCCACCCTGTTTCCTTGGCATTCACTCAGACGTTCACTTTAAGTTCCACCATGCAGTTCTTTTTTCTGTGGCTCTTTTGTAGTAAATCTGGATGAAATGACTTGTATATGGCATTACAAACGACATCAAACTGGGTCATCTAATTTAAATACTCATTTAGAGAAGAGACAAACAGAGGCTTGGAGGAGTGAAGGGACCTGTCCAAATGACCCAGCACGTCAGTGATGAGACGGCCTGACTCCCATCCCGTCCCCTTCCCCTTGATATGCTGTCTCCCATCCCATCCCCTTCCCCTT